>NC_079555.1:18453495-19053495 GCF_015846415.1 Triplophysa dalaica
GTTTTCAGTCAAAAGCCCATATCTCTGAAATTCCCAGCACTCAGAATGAGCGTTTATGAAACTGATTCTGTTCCTTAGCTAAACGCACTTTATCATTTTGTCCCCAGTCAGTTTTACACAGAATGCAGATTTTAGTGAAATGCCCATTTTTCTGACTCTCTCAGCACTCAGAATGAGCGTTTATGAAAATGATTCTGTTCCTTAGCTAAACGCACTTTATCATTTTGTCCCCAGTCAGTTTTACACAGAATGCAGATTTTAGTGAAATGCCCATTTTTCTGACTCTCTCAGCACTCAGAATGAGCGTTTATGAAAACTGATTCTGATCCTTAGCTAAACGCACTTTTTCATAATGCACACAGCCAGTTTGACACAGAATGCACTTTTAAGTGAAAAGCCCATATTTCTGACTCTCCCAGCACTGGGAATGAGCGTTTTTGAAAATGATTCTGATCCTTAGCTAAACGCACTTTTTCATTATGCACACAGCCAGTTTGACACAGAATGCAGATTTTAGTGAAATGCCCATATTTCTGACTCTCCTAGCACTCAGAATGAGCGTTAATGAAAACTGATTTTGATCCTTAGCCTAAACGCTCTTTTTCCATTATGCACACAGCCAGTTTGACACAGAATGCTGCTTTCAGTGAAAAGCCCATATCGCTGAATCTCCTAGAACTCCGAATGAGCGTTTATGAAAACTGATTTTGATCCTTAGCCTAAATGCACTTTTTCATTATGTCCCCAGTCAGTTTTACACAGAATGCAGATTTCAGTGAAATGCCCATATTTCTGACTCTCCCAGCACTCAGAATGAGCGTTTATGAAACTGATTCTGTTCCTTAGCTAAACGACCTTTTTCATTATGCACACAGCCAGTTTGACACAGAATGCAGTTTTCAGTGAAAAGCCCATATCTCTGACTCACGCAGCACTCAGAATGAGCGTTAATGAAAACTGATTCTGATCCTTAGCTAAACGCACTTTTTCATTATGTCCCCAGACAGTTTGACACTGAATGCAGTTTTCAGTGAAAAGCCCATATCTCTAACTCTCCCAGCACTCGGAATGAGCGTTTATGAAAATGATTCTGATCCTTAGCTAAACGACCTTTTTCATAATGCACACAGCCAGTTTTACACAGAATGCAGATTTCAGTGAAATGCCCATATTTCTGACTCTCCCAGCACTCAGAAAGAGCGTTTATGAAACTGATTCTGTTCCTTAGCTAAACGACCTTTTTCATTATGCACACAGCCAGTTTGACACAGAATGCAGTTTTCAGTGAAAAGCCCATATTTCTGACTCTCCCAGCACTCAGAATGAGCGGTAATGAAAACTGATTCTGATCCTTAGCTAAACGCACTTTTTCCATTATGCACACAGCCAGTTTGACACAGAATGCTGTTTTCAGTGAAAAGCCCATATCGCTGAATCTCCTAGCACTCGGAATGAGCGTTTATGAAAACTGATTCTGATCCTTAGCCAAACGCACTTTTTCATTATGTCCCCAGACAGCATTACACAGAATGCAGATTTCAGTGAAATGCCCATATTTCTGACTCTCCCAGCACTCAGAATGAGCGTTTATGAAACTGATTCTGTTCCTTAGCTAAACGACCTTTTTCATTATGCACACAGCCAGTTTGACACAGAATGCAGTTTTCAGTGAAAAGCCCATATCTCTGACTCACCCAGCACTCAGAATGAGCGTTAATGAAAACTGATGCCGATCCTTAGCTAAACGCACTTTTTCATTATGTCCCCAGACAGTTTGACACTGAATGCAGTTTTCAGTGAAAAGCCCATATCTCTGAGTCTCCCAGCACTCGGAACGAGTGTTTATGAAAACTGATTCTGATCCTTAGCTAAACGCACTTTTTCATAATGCACACAGCCAGTTTGACACAGAATGCAGTTTTCAGTGAAAAGCCCATATCTCTAACTCTCCCAGCACTCAGAAAGAGCGTTTATGAAACTGATTCTGTTCCTTAGCTAAACGACCTTTTTCATTATGCACACAGCCAGTTTGACACAGAATGCAGTTTTCAGTGAAAAGCCCATATTTCTGACTCTCCCAGCACTCAGAATGAGCGTTAATGAAAACTGATTCTGATCCTTATCTAAACGCACTTTATCATTTTGTCCCCAGTCAGTTTTACACAGAATGCAGATTTTAGTGAAATGCCCATTTTTCTGACTCTCTCAGCACTCAGAATGAGCGGTAATGAAAACTGATTCTGATCCTTAGCTAAACTCACTTTTTCCATTATGCACACAGCCAGTTTGACACAGAATGCTGTTTTCAGTGAAAAGCCCATATCGCTGAATCTCCTAGCACTCGGAATGAGCGTTTATGAAAACTGATTCTGATCCTTAGCCAAACGCACTTTTTCATTATGTCCCCAGACAGCATTACACAGAATGCAGATTTCAGTGAAATGCCCATATTTCTGACTCTCCCAGCACTCAGAATGAGCGTTTATGAAACTGATTCTGTTCCTTAGCTAAACGACCTTTTTCATTATGCACACAGCCAGTTTGACACAGAATGCAGTTTTCAGTGAAAAGCCCATATCTCGGACTCACCCAGCACTCAGAATGAGCGTTAATGAAAACTGATGCCGATCCTTAGCTAAACGCACTTTTTCATTATGTCCCCAGACAGTTTGACACTGAATGCAGTTTTCAGTGAAAAGCCCATATCTCTAACTCTCCCAGCACTCGGAATGAGCGTTTATGAAAATGATTCTGATCCTTAGCTAAACGACCTTTTTCATAATGCACACAGCCAGTTTTACACAGAATGCAGATTTCAGTGAAATGCCCATATTTCTGACTCTCCCAGCACTCATAATGAGCGTTTATGAAAACTCAATCTGATCCTTAGCTAAACGCACTTTATCATTTTGTCCCCAGTCAGTTTTACACAGAATGCAGATTTTAGTGAAATGCCCATTTTCCTGACTCTCTCAGCACTCAGAATGAGCGTTTATGAAAACTGATTCTGATCCTTAGCTAAACGCACTTTTTCCATTATGCACACAGCCAGTTTGACACAGAATGCTGTTTTCAGTGAAAAGCCCATATCGCTGAATCTCCTAGCACTCGGAATGAGCGTTTATGAAAATGATTCTGATCCTTAGCTAAACGACCTTTTTCATAATGCACACAGCCAGTTTTACACAGAATGCAGATTTCAGTGAAATGCCCATATTTCTGACTCTCCCAGCACTCATAATGAGCGTTCATGAAAACTCAATCTGATCCTTAGCTAAACGCACTTTATCATTTTGTCCCCAGTCAGTTTTACACAGAATGCAGATTTTAGTGAAATGCCCATTTTTCTGACTCTCTCAGCACTCAGAATGAGCGTTTATGAAACTGATTCTGATCCTTAGCCAAACGCACTTTTTCATTATGTCCCCAGACAGTATTACACAGAATGCAGGTTTCAGTGAAATGCCCATATTTCTGACTCTCCCAGCACTCAGAAAGAGCGTTTATGAAACTGATTCTGTTCCTTAGCTGAACGCACTTTTTCATTATGTCCCCAGTCAGTTTTACACAGAATGCAGATTTCAGTGAAATGCCCATATTTCTGACTCTCCCAGCACTCAGAATGAGCGTTTATGAAAATGATTCTGTTCCTTAGCTAAACGCACTTTTTCATTATGCACATAGCCAGTTTGACACAAAATGCTGTTTTCAGTGAAAAGCACATATCGCTGAATCTCCTAGAACTCGGAATGAGAGTTTATGAAAACTGATTCTGTTCCTTAGCTGAACGCACTTTTTCATTATGTCCCCAGTCAGTTTTACACAGAATGCAGATTTCAGTGAAATGCCCATATTTCTGACTCTCCCAGCACTCAGAATGAGCGTTTATGAAAATGATTCTGTTCCTTAGCTAAACGCACTTTTTCATTATGCACATAGCCAGTTTGACACAAAATGCTGTTTTCAGTGAAAAGCACATATCGCTGAATCTCCTAGAACTCGGAATGAGCGTTTATGAAAACTGATTCTGTTCCTTAGCTAAACGCACTTTTTCATAATGCACACAGCCAGTTTGACACAGAATGCAGATTTCAGTGAAATGCCCATATTTCTGACTCTCCCAGCACTCAGAAAGAGCGTTTATGAAAATGATTCTGTTACTTAGCTAAACGCACTTTTTCATTATGCACACAGCCAGTTTGACACAAAATGCTGTTTTCAGTGAAAAGCCCATATTTCTGACTCTCCCAGCACTCAGAATGAGCGTTAATGAAAACTGATTCTGATCCTTAGCTAAACGCACTTCATCATTTTGTCCCCAGTCAGTTTTACACTGAATGCAGTTTTCAGTGAAAAGCCCATATCTCTGAGTCTCCCAGCACTCGGAACGAGTGTTTATGAAAACTGATTCTGATCCTTAGCTAAACGCACTTTTTCATAATGCACACAGCCAGTTTGACACAGAATGCTGTTTTCAGTGAAAAGCCCATATCGCTGAATCTCCTAGCACTCGGAATGAGCGTTTATGAAAACTGATTCTGATCCTTAGCCAAACGCACTTTTTCATTATGTCCCCAGACAGCATTACACAGAATGCAGATTTCAGTGAAATGCCCATATTTCTGACTCTCCCAGCACTCAGAATGAGCGTTTATGAAAATGATTCTGATCCTTAGCTAAACGACCTTTTTCATAATGCACACAGCCAGTTTTACACAGAATGCAGATTTCAGTGAAATGCCCATATTTCTGACTCTCCCAGCACTCATAATGAGCGTTCATGAAAACTCAATCTGATCCTTAGCTAAACGCACTTTATCATTTTGTCCCCAGTCAGTTTTACACAGAATGCAGATTTTAGTGAAATGCCCATTTTTCTGACTCTCTCAGCACTCAGAATGAGCGTTTATGAAACTGATTCTGATCCTTAGCCAAACGCACTTTTTCATTATGTCCCCAGACAGTATTACACAGAATGCAGGTTTCAGTGAAAAGCCCATATTTCTGACTCTCCCAGCACTCAGAAAGAGCATTTATGAAACTGATTCTGTTCCTTAGCTGAACGCACTTTTTCATTATGTCCCCAGTCAGTTTTACACAGAATGCAGATTTCAGTGAAATGCCCATATTTCTGACTCTCCCAGCACTCAGAATGAGCGTTTATGAAAATGATTCTGTTCCTTAGCTAAACGCACTTTTTCATTATGCACATAGCCAGTTTGACACAAAATGCTGTTTTCAGTGAAAAGCACATATCGCTGAATCTCCTAGAACTCGGAATGAGCGTTTATGAAAACTGATTCTGTTCCTTAGCTAAACGCACTTTTTCATAATGCACACAGCCAGTTTGACACAGAATGCAGATTTCAGTGAAATGCCCATATTTCTGACTCTCCCAGCACTCAGAAAGAGCGTTTATGAAAATGATTCTGTTCCTTAGCTAAACGCACTTTTTCATTATGCACACAGCCAGTTTGACACAAAATGCTGTTTTCAGTGAAAAGCCCATATTTCTGACTCTCCCAGCACTCAGAATGAGCGTTAATGAAAACTGATTCTGATCCTTAGCTAAACGCACTTTATCATTTTGTCCCCAGTCAGTTTTACACTGAATGCAGTTTTCAGTGAAAAGCCCATATCTCTGAGTCTCCCAGCACTCGGAACGAGTGTTTATGAAAACTGATTCTGATCCTTAGCTAAACGCACTTTTTCATAATGCACACAGCCAGTTTGACACAGAATGCAGATTTTAGTGAAATGCCCATATTTCCGACTCTCCTATCACTCGGAATGAGCGTTTATGAAAACTGATTCTGATCTTCAGCTAAATGCACTTTTTCATTATGTCCCCAGTCAGTCTTACACAGAATGCAGATTTTTGTGAAATGGCCATTTTTCTGACTCTCTCAGCACTCGGAATGAGAGTTTAGGAAAACTGATTCTGATCCTTAGCTGAACGCACTTTTTCATTATGTCCCCAGTCAGTTTTACACAGAATGCAGATTTCAGTGAAATGCCCATATTTCTGAATCTCCCAGCACTCATAATGAGCGTTTATGAAAACTGATTCTGATCCTTAGCTAAACGACCTTTTTCATTATGCACACATTCAGTTTGACACAGAATGCAGTTTTCAGTGAAAAGCCCATATTTCTGAATCTCCTAGCACTCAGAATGAGCGTTAATGAAAACTGATTCTGATCCTTAGCTAAACTCACTTTTTCACTATGCACACAGCCAGTTTGACACAGAATGTGCTGTTTTCAGTGAAAAGCCCATATCTCTAACTCTCCCAGCACTCGGAATGAGCGTTTATGAAAATGATTATGATCCTTAGCTAAACGACCTTTTCCATAATGCACACAGCCAGTTTGACACAGAATGCAGTTTTCAGTGAAAAGCCCATATCTCTAACTCTCCCAGCACTCAGAATGAGCGTTAATGAAAACTGATTCTGTTCCTTAGCTAAACGACCTTTTTCATTATGACCCCAGTCAGTTTTACACAGAATGCAGATTTCAGTGAAATGCACATATTTCTGACGCTCCCAGCACTCAGAATGAGCGTTAATGAAAACTGATTCTGTTCCTTAGCTAAACGACCTTTTTCATTTTGACCCCAGTCAGTTTTACACAGAATGCAGATTTCAGTGAAATGCACATATTTCTGACTCTCCCAGCACTCAGAATGAGCGTTTATGAAAATGATTATGTTCCTTAGCTAAACGACCTTTTTCATTATGTCTCAGCCAGTTTTATACAGATTGCTTTTTTCACTGCAAACCTCATGTATCTGACTCTCCTAGCACTCAGAATGAGCGTTAATGAAAACTGATTCTGATCCTTAGCTGAACGCACTTTTTCATTATGTCCCCAGTCAGTTTTACACAGAATGCAGATTTCAGTGAAATGGCCATATTTCTGACTCTCCCAGCACTCATAATGAGCGTTTATGAAAACTGAATCTGATCCTTAGCTAAACGCACTTTATCATTTTGTCCCCAGTCAGTTTTACACAGAATGCAGATTTTAGTGAAATGCCCATTTTTCTGACTCTCTCAGCACTCAGAATGAGCGTTTATGAAACTGATTCTGATCCTTAGCTAAACGCACTTTTTCATAATGCACACAGCCAGTTTGACACAGAATGCAGATTTTAGTGAAATGCCCATATTTCTGACTCTCCTAGCACTCGGAATGAGCGTTTATGAAAACTGATTCTGATCTTCAGCTAAATGCACTTTTTCATTATGTCCCCAGTCAGTCTTACACAGAATGCAGATTTTTGTGAAATGGCCATTTTTCTGACTCTCTCAGCACTCGGAATGAGCGTTTAGGAAAACTGATTCTGATCCTTAGCTGAACGCACTTTTTCATTATGTCCCCAGTCAGTTTTACACAGAATGCAGATTTCAGTGAAATGCCCATATTTCTGAATCTCCCAGCACTCATAATGAGCGTTTATGAAAACTGATTCTGATCCTTAGCTAAACGACCTTTTTCATTATGCACACATTCAGTTTGACACAGAATGCAGTTTTCAGTGAAAAGCCCATATTTCTGAATCTCCTAGCACTCAGAATGAGCGTTAATGAAAACTGATTCTGATCCTTAGCTAAACTCACTTTTTCACTATGCACACAGCCAGTTTGACACAGAATGTGCTGTTTTCAGTGAAAAGCCCATATCTCTAACTCTCCCAGCACTCGGAATGAGCGTTTATGAAAAGGATTATGATCCTTAGCTAAACGACCTTTTCCATAATGCACACAGCCAGTTTGACACAGAATGCAGTTTTCAGTGAAAAGCCCATATCTCTAACTCTCCCAGCACTCAGAATGAGCGTTAATGAAAACTGATTCTGTTCCTTAGCTAAACGACCTTTTTAATTATGACCCCAGTCAGTTTTACACAGAATGCAGATTTCAGTGAAATGCACATATTTCTGACTCTCCCAGCACTCAGAATGAGCGTTAATGAAAACTGATTCTGTTCCTTAGCTAAACGACCTTTTTCATTATGACCCCAGTCAGTTTTACACAGAATGCAGATTTCAGTGAAATGCACATATTTCTGACTCTCCCAGAACTCAGAATGAGCGTTTATGAAAATGATTATGTTCCTTAGCTAAACGACCTTTTTCATTATGTCTCAGCCAGTTTTATACAGATTGCTTTTTTCACTGCAAACCTCATGTATCTGACTCTCCTAGCACTCAGAATGAGCGTTAATGAAAACTGATTCTGATCCTTAGCTGAACGCACTTTTTCATTATGTCCCCAGTCAGTTTTACACAGAATGCAGATTTCAGTGAAATGGCCATATTTCTGACTCTCCCAGCACTCATAATGAGCATTTATGAAAACTGAATCTGATCCTTAGCTAAACGCACTTTATCATTTTGTCCCCAGTCAGTTTTACACAGAATGCAGATTTTAGTGAAATGCCCATTTTTCTGACTCTCTCAGCACTCAGAATGAGCGTTTATGAAACTGATTCTGATCCTTAGCCAAACGCACTTTTTCATTATGTCCCCAGACAGTATTACACAGAATGCAGATTTCAGTGAAATGCCCATATTTCTGACTCTCCCAGCACTCAGAAAGAGCGTTTATGAAACTGATTCTGTTCCTTAGCTGAACGCACTTTTTCATTATGTCCCCAGTCAGTTTTTACACAGAATGCAGATTTCAGTGAAATGCCCATATTTCTGAATCTCCCAGCACTCATAATGAGCGTTTATGAAAACTGATTCTGATCCTTAGCTAAACGACCTTTTTCATTATGCACACATTCAGTTTGACACAGAATGCAGTTTTCAGTGAAAAGCCCATATTTCTGAATCTCCTAGCACTCAGAATGAGCGTTAATGAAAACTGATTCTGATCCTTAGCTAAACTCACTTTTTCACTATGCACACAGCCAGTTTGACACAGAATGTGCTGTTTTCAGTGAAAAGCCCATATCTCTAACTCTCCCAGCACTCGGAATGAGCGTTTATGAAAATGATTATGATCCTTAGCTAAACGACCTTTTCCATAATGCACACAGCCAGTTTGACACAGAATGCAGTTTTCAGTGAAAAGCCCATATCTCTAACTCTCCCAGCACTCAGAATGAGCGTTAATGAAAACTGATTCTGTTCCTTAGCTAAACGACCTTTTTCATTATGACCCCAGTCAGTTTTACACAGAATGCAGATTTCAGTGAAATGCACATATTTCTGACTCTCCCAGCACTCAGAATGAGCGTTAATGAAAACTGATTCTGTTCCTTAGCTAAACGACCTTTTTCATTATGACCCCAGTCAGTTTTACACAGAATGCAGATTTCAGTGAAATGCACATATTTCTGACTCTCCCAGCACTCAGAATGAGCGTTTATGAAAATGATTATGTTCCTTAGCTAAACGACCTTTTTCATTATGTCTCAGCCAGTTTTATACAGATTGCTTTTTTTCACTGCAAACCCTCATGTATCAGACTCACCCAGCACTCAGAATGAGCGTTTATGAAAACTGAATCTGATCCTTAGCTAAACGCACTTTATCATTTTGTCCCCAGACAGTTTTACACAGAATGCAGATTTTAGTGAAATGCCCATTTTTCTGACTCTCTCAGCACTCAGAATGAGCGTTTATGAAACTGATTCTGATCCTTAGCCAAACGCACTTTTTCATTATGTCCCCAGACAGTATTACACAGAATGCAGATTTCAGTGAAATGCCCATATTTCTGACTCTCCCAGCACTCAGAAAGAGCGTTTATGAAACTGATTCTGTACCTTAGCTGAACGCACTTTTTCATTATGTCCCCAGTCAGTTTTACACAGAATGCAGATTTCAGTGAAATGCCCATATTTCTGAATCTCCCAGCACTCATAATGAGCGTTTATGAAAACTGATTCTGATCCTTAACTAAACGACCTTTTTCATTATGCACACATTCAGTTTGACACAGAATGCAGTTTTCAGTGAAAAGCCCATATTTCTGAATCTCCTAGCACTCAGAATGAGCGTTAATGAAAACTGATTCTGATCCTTAGCTAAACTCACTTTTTCACTATGCACACAGCCAGTTTGACACAGAATGTGCTGTTTTCAGTGAAAAGCCCATATCTCTAACTCTCCCAGCACTCGGAATGAGCGTTTATGAAAACTGATTCTGATCCTTAGCTAAAAGCACTTTTTCATTATGTGCCCAGAAAGTTTTACACAGTGCAGATTTCAGTGAAATGCCCATATTTCTGACTCTCCCAGCACTCAGAATGAGCGTTTATGAAACTGATTCTGATCCTCTGCTTAACGTACTTTTTCATTATGACACATCCATTTTTAAACAGATTGCTTTTTTTCACTGCAAACCCTCATGTATCAGACTCACCCAGCACTCAGAATGAGCGTTAATGAAAACTTACTCTGATCCTTTGCTAAATGCACTTTTTCATTATACACCCAGACAGTTTTACACCGAATTCAGATTTCAGTGAAATGCCCATACTTCTGACTCTCCCAGCACTCAGAATGAGCGTTTATGAAACTGATTCTGATCCTTAGCTAAACGCACTTTTTCATTATGTCCCCAGCCAGTTTTACACAGAATGCAGATTTCAGTGAAATGCCCGTATTTCTGACTCTCCCAGCACTCAGAATGAGCGTTTATGAAACTGATTCTGTTCCTTAGCTAAACGACCTTTTTCATTATGCACACAGCCAGTTTGACACAGAATGCAGTTTTCAGTGAAAAGCCCATATATCTGACTCACCCAGCACTCAGAATAAGCGTTAATGAAAACTGATTCTGATCCTCAGCTAAATGCACTTTTTCATTATGTATCCAGACAGGTTTACACAGAATGCAGATTTCAGTGAACTGCCCATATTTCTGACTCTCCCAGCACTCAGAATGAGCGTTTATGAAACTGATTCTGTTCCTTAGCTAAACGACCTTTTTCATTATGCACACAGCCAGTTTGACACAGAATGCAGTTTTCAGTGAAAAGCCCATATATCTGACTCACCCAGCACTCAGAATGAGCGTTAATGAAAACTGATTCTGATCCTCAGCTAAATGCACTTTTTCATTATGTATCCAGACAGTTTTACACAGAATGCAGATTTCAGTGAAATGCTCATATTTCTGACTCTTCCAGCACTCAGAATGAGCGTTTATGAAACTGATTCTGATCCTCTGCTTAACGTACTTTTTCATTATGCACACAGCCATTTTTAAACAGATTGCTTTTTTTCACTGCAAACCTCATGTATCAGACTCACCCAGCACTCAGAATGAGCATTAATGAAAACTTACTCTGATCCTTTGCTAAATGCACTTTTTCATTATACACCCAGACAGTTTTACACAGAATGCAGATTTCAGTGAAATGCCCATACTTCTGACTCTCTCAGCACTCAGAATGAGCGTTTATGAAACTGATTCTGATCCTCTGCTTAACGCACTTTTTCATTATGCACACAGCCAGTTTTAAACAGATTCATTTTTTCACTGCAAACCTCATGTATCAGACTCACCCAGCACTCAGAGTGAAAAGCCCATAACTCTGAATCTCCCAGCACTCGGAATGAGCGTTCATGAAAACTGATTCTGATCCTTAGCTAAACGCACTTTTTCATTATGTCCCCAGTCAGTTTTACACAGAATGCAGATTTCAGTGAAATGCCCATATTTCTGTCTCTCCCAGCACTCAGGATGAGCGTTCATGAAAACTGATTCTGATCCTTAGCTAAAAGCACTTTTTCATTATGTCCCCACTCAGTTTTACACAGAATGCAGATTTCAGTGAAATGCCCATATTTCTGTCTCTCCCAGCACTCAGGATGAGCGTTTATGAAAACTGATTCTGATCCTTAGCTAAACGCACTTTTTCAATATGTCCCCAGATAGTTTTACACAGAATGCAGATTTCAGTGAAATGCCCATATTTCTGACTCTCCCGTCACTCAGAATGAGCGTTTATGAAAACTGATTCTGATCCTTAGCTAAAAGCACTTTTTCATTATGTGCCCAGAAAGTTTTACACAGAATGCAGATTTCAGTGAAATGCCCATATTTCTGACTCTCCCAGCACTCAGGATGAGCGTTTATGAAAACTGATTCTGATCCTTAGCTAAAAGCACTTTTTCATTATGTCCCCAGACAGTTTTACACAGAATGCAGTTTTCAGTGAAATGCCCATGTTTCTGATTCCCAGCACTCGGAATGAGCGTTTATGAAAACTGATTCTGATCCTTAGCTAAACGCACTTTTTCATAATGCACACAGCCAGTTTGACACAGAATGCAGTTTTCAGTGAAATGCCGATATTTCTGACTCTCCCAGCACTCAGGATGAGCGTTTATGAAAACTGATTCTGATCCTTAGCTAAACACACTTTTTCAATATGTCCCCAGATAGTTTTACACAGAATGCAGATTTCAGTGAAATGCCCATATTTCTGACTCCCCCAGCACTCAGAATGAGCGTTAATGAAAACTGATTCTGATCCTTAGCTAAACTCACTTTTTCACTATGCACACAGCCAGTTTGACACAGAATGTGCTGTTTTCAGTGAAAAGCCCATATCTCTAACTCTCCCAGCACTCGGAATGAGCGTTTATGAAAACTGATTCTGATCCTTAGCTAAAAGCACTTTTTCATTATGTGCCCAGAAAGTTTTACACAGTGCAGATTTCAGTGAAATGCCCATATTTCTGACTCTCCCAGCACTCAGAATGAGCGTTTATGAAACTGATTCTGATCCTCTGCTTAACGTACTTTTTCATTATGCACACATCCATTTTTAAACAGATTGCTTTTTTTCACTGCAAACCCTCATGTATCAGACTCACCCAGCACTCAGAATGAGCGTTAATGAAAACTTACTCTGATCCTTTGCTAAATGCACTTTTTCATTATACACCCAGACAGTTTTACACAGAATGCAGATTTCAGTGAAATGCCCATACTTCTGACTCTCCCAGCACTCAGAATGAGCGTTTATGAAACTGATTCTGATCCTTAGCTAAACTCACTTTTTCACTATGCACACAGCCAGTTTGACACAGAATGTGCTGTTTTCAGTGAAAAGCCCATATCTCTAACTCTCCCAGCACTCGGAATGAGCGTTTATGAAAATGATTATGATCCTTAGCTAAACGACCTTTTCCATAATGCACACAGCCAGTTTGACACAGAATGCAGTTTTCAGTGAAAAGCCCATATCTCTAACTCTCCCAGCACTCAGAATGAGCGTTAATGAAAACTGATTCTGTTCCTTAGCTAAACGACCTTTTTCATTATGACCCCAGTCAGTTTTACACAGAATGCAGATTTCAGTGAAATGCACATATTTCTGACTCTCCCAGCACTCAGAATGAGCGTTAATGAAAACTGATTCTGTTCCTTAGCTAAACGACCTTTTTCATTATGACCCCAGTCAGTTTTACACAGAATGCAGATTTCAGTGAAATGCACATATTTCTGACTCTCCCAGCACTCAGAATGAGCGTTTATGAAAATGATTATGTTCCTTAGCTAAACGACCTTTTTCATTATGTCTCAGCCAGTTTTATACAGATTGCTTTTTTTCACTGCAAACCCTCATGTATCAGACTCACCCAGCACTCAGAATGAGCGTTTATGAAAACTGAATCTGATCCTTAGCTAAACGCACTTTATCATTTTGTCCCCAGACAGTTTTACACAGAATGCAGATTTTAGTGAAATGCCCATTTTTCTGACTCTCTCAGCACTCAGAATGAGCGTTTATGAAACTGATTCTGATCCTTAGCCAAACGCACTTTTTCATTATGTCCCCAGACAGTATTACACAGAATGCAGATTTCAGTGAAATGCCCATATTTCTGACTCTCCCAGCACTCAGAAAGAGCGTTTATGAAACTGATTCTGTACCTTAGCTGAACGCACTTTTTCATTATGTCCCCAGTCAGTTTTACACAGAATGCAGATTTCAGTGAAATGCCCATATTTCTGAATCTCCCAGCACTCATAATGAGCGTTTATGAAAACTGATTCTGATCCTTAACTAAACGACCTTTTTCATTATGCACACATTCAGTTTGACACAGAATGCAGTTTTCAGTGAAAAGCCCATATTTCTGAATCTCCTAGCACTCAGAATGAGCGTTAATGAAAACTGATTCTGATCCTTAGCTAAACTCACTTTTTCACTATGCACACAGCCAGTTTGACACAGAATGTGCTGTTTTCAGTGAAAAGCCCATATCTCTAACTCTCCCAGCACTCGGAATGAGCGTTTATGAAAACTGATTCTGATCCTTAGCTAAAAGCACTTTTTCATTATGTGCCCAGAAAGTTTTACACAGTGCAGATTTCAGTGAAATGCCCATATTTCTGACTCTCCCAGCACTCAGAATGAGCGTTTATGAAACTGATTCTGATCCTCTGCTTAACGTACTTTTTCATTATGCACACATCCATTTTTAAACAGATTGCTTTTTTTCACTGCAAACCCTCATGTATCAGACTCACCCAGCACTCAGAATGAGCGTTAATGAAAACTTACTCTGATCCTTTGCTAAATGCACTTTTTCATTATACACCCAGACAGTTTTACACAGAATTCAGATTTCAGTGAAATGCCCATACTTCTGACTCTCCCAGCACTCAGAATGAGCGTTTATGAAACTGATTCTGATCCTTAGCTAAACGCACTTTTTCATTATGTCCCCAGCCAGTTTTACACAGAATGCAGATTTCAGTGAAATGCCCGTATTTCTGACTCTCCCAGCACTCAGAATGAGCGTTTATGAAACTGATTCTGTTCCTTAGCTAAACGACCTTTTTCATTATGCACACAGCCAGTTTGACACAGAATGCAGTTTTCAGTGAAAAGCCCATATATCTGACTCACCCAGCACTCAGAATAAGCGTTAATGAAAACTGATTCTGATCCTCAGCTAAATGCACTTTTTCATTATGTATCCAGACAGGTTTACACAGAATGCAGATTTCAGTGAACTGCCCATATTTCTGACTCTCCCAGTACTCAGAATGAGCGTTTATGAAACTGATTCTGTTCCTTAGCTAAACAACCTTTTTCATTATGCACACAGCCAGTTTGACACAGAATGCAGTTTTCAGTGAAAAGCCCATATATCTGACTCACCCAGCACTCAGAATGAGCGTTAATGAAAACTGATTCTGATCCTCAGCTAAATGCACTTTTTCATTATGTATCCAGACAGTTTTACACAGAATGCAGATTTCAGTGAAATGCTCATATTTCTGACTCTTCCAGCACTCAGAATGAGCGTTTATGAAACTGATTCTGATCCTCTGCTTAACGTACTTTTTCATTATGCACACAGCCATTTTTAAACAGATTGCTTTTTTTCACTGCAAACCTCATGTATCAGACTCACCCAGCACTCAGAATGAGCATTAATGAAAACTTACTCTGATCCTTTGCTAAATGCACTTTTTCATTATACACCCAGACAGTTTTACACAGAATGCAGATTTCAGTGAAATGCCCATACTTCTGACTCTCCCAGCACTCAGAATGAGCGTTTATGAAACTGATTCTGATCCTCTGCTTAACGCACTTTTTCATTATGCACACAGCCAGTTTTAAACAGATTCATTTTTTCACTGCAAACCTCATGTATCAGACTCACCCAGCACTCAGAGTGAAAAGCCCATAACTCTGAATCTCCCAGCACTCGGAATGAGCGTTCATGAAAACTGATTCTGATCCTTAGCTAAACGCACTTTTTCATTATGTCCCCAGTCAGTTTTACACAGAATGCAGATTTCAGTGAAATGCCCATATTTCTGTCTCTCCCAGCACTCAGGATGAGCGTTCATGAAAACTGATTCTGATCCTTAGCTAAAAGCACTTTTTCATTATGTCCCCACTCAGTTTTACACAGAATGCAGATTTCAGTGAAATGCCCATATTTCTGTCTCTCCCAGCACTCAGGATGAGCGTTTATGAAAACTGATTCTGATCCTTAGCTAAACGCACTTTTTCAATATGTCCCCAGATAGTTTTACACAGAATGCAGATTTCAGTGAAATGCCCATATTTCTGACTCTCCCGTCACTCAGAATGAGCGTTTATGAAAACTGATTCTGATCCTTAGCTAAAAGCACTTTTTCATTATGTGCCCAGAAAGTTTTACACAGAATGCAGATTTCAGTGAAATGCCCATATTTCTGACTCTCCCAGCACTCAGGATGAGCGTTTATGAAAACTGATTCTGATCCTTAGCTAAAAGCACTTTTTCATTATGTCCCCAGACAGTTTTACACAGAATGCAGTTTTCAGTGAAATGCCCATGTTTCTGATTCCCAGCACTCGGAATGAGCGTTTATGAAAACTGATTCTGATCCTTAGCTAAACGCACTTTTTCATAATGCACACAGCCAGTTTGACACAGAATGCAGTTTTCAGTGAAATGCCGATATTTCTGACTCTCCCAGCACTCAGGATGAGCGTTTATGAAAACTGATTCTGATCCTTAGCTAAACACACTTTTTCAATATGTCCCCAGATAGTTTTACACAGAATGCAGATTTCAGTGAAATGCCCATATTTCTGACTCCCCCAGCACTCAGAATGAGCGTTAATGAAAACTGATTCTGATCCTTAGCTAAACTCACTTTTTCACTATGCACACAGCCAGTTTGACACAGAATGTGCTGTTTTCAGTGAAAAGCCCATATCTCTAACTCTCCCAGCACTCGGAATGAGCGTTTATGAAAACTGATTCTGATCCTTAGCTAAAAGCACTTTTTCATTATGTGCCCAGAAAGTTTTACACAGTGCAGATTTCAGTGAAATGCCCATATTTCTGACTCTCCCAGCACTCAGAATGAGCGTTTATGAAACTGATTCTGATCCTCTGCTTAACGTACTTTTTCATTATGCACACATCCATTTTTAAACAGATTGCTTTTTTTCACTGCAAACCCTCATGTATCAGACTCACCCAGCACTCAGAATGAGCGTTAATGAAAACTTACTCTGATCCTTTGCTAAATGCACTTTTTCATTATACACCCAGACAGTTTTACATAGAATGCAGATTTCAGTGAAATGCCCATACTTCTGACTCTCCCAGCACTCAGAATGAGGGTTTATGAAACTGATTCTGATCCTTAGCTAAACGCACTTTTTCATTATGTCCCCAGCCAGTTTTACAAAGAATGCAGATTTCAGTGAAATGCCCGTATTTCTGACTCTCCCAGCACTCAGAATGAGCGTTTATGAAACTGATTCTGTTCCTTAGCTAAACGACCTTTTTCATTATGCAAACAGCCAGTTTGACACAGAATGCAGTTTTCAGTGAAAAGCCCATATATCTGACTCACCCAGCACTCAGAATAAGCGTTAATGAAAACTGATTCTGATCCTCAGCTAAATGCACTTTTTCATTATGTATCCAGACAGTTTTACACAGAATGCAGATTTCAGTGAACTGCCCATATTTCTGACTCTCCCAGCACTCAGAATGAGCGTTTATGAAACTGATTCTGTTCCTTAGCTAAACGACCTTTTTCATTATGCACACAGCCAGTTTGACACAGAATGCAGTTTTCAGTGAAAAGCCCATATATCTGACTCACCCAGCACTCAGAATGAGCGTTAATGAAAACTGATTCTGATCCTCAGCTAAATGCACTTTTTCATTATGTATCCAGACAGTTTTACACAGAATGCAGATTTCAGTGAAATGCTCATATTTCTGACTCTTCCAGCACTCAGAATGAGCGTTTATGAAACTGATTCTGATCCTCTGCTTAACGTACTTTTTCATTATGCACACAGCCATTTTTAAACAGATTGCTTTTTTTCACTGCAAACCTCATGTATCAGACTCACCCAGCACTCAGAATGAGCATTAATGAAAACTTACTCTGATCCTTTGCTAAATGCACTTTTTCATTATACACCCAGACAGTTTTACACAGAATGCAGATTTCAGTGAAATGCCCATACTTCTGACTCTCCCAGCACTCAGAATGAGCGTTTATGAAACTGATTCTGATCCTCTGCTTAACGCACTTTTTCATTATGCACACAGCCAGTTTTAAACAGATTCATTTTTTCACTGCAAACCTCATGTATCAGACTCACCCAGCACTCAGAGTGAAAAGCCCATAACTCTGAATCTCCCAGCACTCGGAATGAGCGTTCATGAAAACTGATTCTGATCCTTAGCTAAACGCACTTTTTCATTATGTCCCCAGTCAGTTTTACACAGAATGCAGATTTCAGTGAAATGCCCATATTTCTGTCTCTCCCAGCACTCAGGATGAGCGTTCATGAAAACTGATTCTGATCCTTAGCTAAAAGCACTTTTTCATTATGTCCCCACTCAGTTTTACACAGAATGCAGACTTCAGTGAAATGCCCATATTTCTGTCTCTCCCAGCACTCAGGATGAGCGTTTATGAAAACTGATTCTGATCCTTAGCTAAACGCACTTTTTCAATATGTCCCCAGATAGTTTTACACAGAATGCAGATTTCAGTGAAATGCCCATATTTCTGACTCTCCCGTCACTCAGAATGAGCGTTTATGAAAACTGATTCTGATCCTTAGCTAAAAGCACTTTTTCATTATGTGCCCAGAAAGTTTTACACAGAATGCAGATTTCAGTGAAATGCCCATATTTCTGACTCTCCCAGCACTCAGGATGAGCGTTTATGAAAACTGATTCTGATCCTTAGCTAAAAGCACTTTTTCATTATGTCCCCAGACAGTTTTACACAGAATGCAGTTTTCAGTGAAATGCCCATATTTCTGATTCCCAGCACTCGGAATGAGCGTTTATGAAAACTGATTCTGATCCTTAGCTAAACGCACTTTTTCATAATGCACACAGCCAGTTTGACACAGAATGCAGTTTTCAGTGAAATGCCGATATTTCTGACTCTCCCAGCACTCAGGATGAGCGTTTATGAAAACTGATTCTGATCCTTAGCTAAACACACTTTTTCAATATGTCCCCAGATAGTTTTACACAGAATGCAGATTTCAGTGAAATGCCCATATTTCTGACTCTCCCAGCACTCAGAATGAGCGTTTATGAAAACTGATTCTGATCCTTAGCTAAAAGCACTTTTTCATTATGTGCCAAGAAAGTTTGACACAGAATTCAGTTTTCAGTGAAATGCCCATATTTCTGATTCCCAGCACTCGGAATGAGCGTTTATGAAAACTGATTCTGATCCTTAGCTAAACGCACTTTTTCATAATGCACACAGCCAGTTTGACACAGAATGCTGTTTTCAGTGAAAAGCCCATAACTCTGACTCACCCAGCACTCGGAATGAGCGTGAATGAAAACTGATTCTGATCCTCTGCTTAACGTACTTTTTCATTATGCACACAGCCATTTTTAAACAGATTGCTTTTTTTCACTGCAAACCTCATGTATCAGACTCACCCAGCACTCAGAATGAGCGTTAATGAAAGCTTACTCTGATCCTTTGCTAAATGCACTTTTTCATTATACACCCAGACAGTTTTACACAGAATGCAGATTTCAGTGAAATGCCCATACTTCTGACTCTCCCAGCATTCAGAATGAGCGTTTATGAAACTGATTCTGATCCTTAGCTAAACGCACTTTTTCATTATGTCCCCAGACAGTTTTACACAGAATGCAGATTTCAGTGAAATGCTCATATTTCTGACTCTTCCAGCACTCAGAATGAGCGTTAATGAAAACTGATTCTGATCCTTAGCTAAACTCACTTTTTCACTATGCACACAGCCAGTTTGACACAGAATGTGCTGTTTTCAGTGAAAAGCCCATATCTCTAACTCTCCCAGCACTCGGAATGAGCGTTTATGAAAACTGATTCTGATCCTTAGCTAAAAGCACTTTTTCATTATGTGCCCAGAAAGTTTTACACAGTGCAGATTTCAGTGAAATGCCCATATTTCTGACTCTCCCAGCACTCAGAATGAGCGTTTATGAAACTGATTCTGATCCTCTGCTTAACGTACTTTTTCATTATGCACACATCCATTTTTAAACAGATTGCTTTTTTTCACTGCAAACCCTCATGTATCAGACTCACCCAGCACTCAGAATGAGCGTTAATGAAAACTTACTCTGATCCTTTGCTAAATGCACTTTTTCATTATACACCCAGACAGTTTTACACAGAATGCAGATTTCAGTGAAATGCCCATACTTCTGACTCTCCCAGCACTCAGAATGAGCGTTTATGAAACTGATTCTGATCCTTAGCTAAACGCACTTTTTCATTATTTCCCCAGCCAGTTTAACAAAGAATGCAGATTTCAGTGAAATGCCCGTATTTCTGACTCTCCCAGCACTCAGAATGAGCGTTTATGAAACTGATTCTGTTCCTTAGCTAAACGACCTTTTTCATTATGCACACAGCCAGTTTGACACAGAATGCAGTTTTCAGTGAAAAGCCCATATATCTGACTCACCCAGCACTCAGAATGAGCGTTAATGAAAACTGATTCTGATCCTCAGCTAAATGCACTTTTTCATTATGTATCCAGACAGTTTTACACAGAATGCAGATTTCAGTGAAATGCTCATATTTCTGACTCTTCCAGCACTCAGAATGAGCGTTTATGAAACTGATTCTGATCCTCTGCTTAACGTACTTTTTCATTATGCACACAGCCATTTTTAAACAGATTGCTTTTTTTCACTGCAAACCTCATGTATCAGACTCACCCAGCACTCAGAATGAGCATTAATGAAAACTTACTCTGATCCTTTGCTAAATGCACTTTTTCATTATACACCCAGACAGTTTTACACAGAATGCAGATTTCAGTGAAATGCCCATAATTCTGACTCTCCCAGCACTCAGAATGAGCGTTTATGAAACTGATTCTGATCCTCTGCTTAACGCACTTTTTCATTATGCACACAGCCAGTTTTAAACAGATTCATTTTCTCACTGCAAACCTCATGTATCAGACTCACCCAGCACTCAGAGTGAAAAGCCCATAACTCTGAATCTCCCAGCACTCGGAATGAGCGTTCATGAAAACTGATTCTGATCCTTAGCTAAACGCACTTTTTCATTATGTCCCCAGTCAGTTTTACACAGAATGCAGATTTCAGTGAAATGCCCATATTTCTGTCTCTCCCAGCACTCAGGATGAGCGTTCATGAAAACTGATTCTGATCCTTAGCTAAAAGCACTTTTTCATTATGTCCCCACTCAGTTTTACACAGAATGCAGATTTCAGTGAAATGCCCATATTTCTGTCTCTCCCAGCACTCAGGATGAGCGTTTATGAAAACTGATTCTGATCCTTAGCTAAACGCACTTTTTCAATATGTCCCCAGATAGTTTTACACAGAATGCAGATTTCAGTGAAATGCCCATATTTCTGACTCTCCCGTCACTCAGAATGAGCGTTTATGAAAACTGATTCTGATCCTTAGCTAAAAGCACTTTTTCATTATGTGCCCAGAAAGTTTTACACAGAATGCAGATTTCAGTGAAATGCCCATATTTCTGACTCTCCCAGCACTCAGGATGAGCGTTTATGAAAACTGATTCTGATCCTTAGCTAAAAGCACTTTTTCATTATGTCCCCAGACAGTTTTACACAGAATGCAGTTTTCAGTGAAATGCCCATATTTCTGATTCCCAGCACTCGGAATGAGCGTTTATGAAAACTGATTCTGATCCTTAGCTAAACGCACTTTTTCATAATGCACACAGCCAGTTTGACACAGAATGCAGTTTTCAGTGAAATGCCGATATTTCTGACTCTCCCAGCACTCAGGATGAGCGTTTATGAAAACTGATTCTGATCCTTAGCTAAACACACTTTTTCAATATGTCCCCAGATAGTTTTACACAGAATGCAGATTTCAGTGAAATGCCCATATTTCTGACTCCCCCAGCACTCAGAATGAGCGTTAATGAAAACTGATTCTGATCCTTAGCTAAACTCACTTTTTCACTATGCACACAGCCAGTTTGACACAGAATGTGCTGTTTTCAGTGAAAAGCCCATATCTCTAACTCTCCCAGCACTCGGAATGAGCGTTTATGAAAACTGATTCTGATCCTTAGCTAAACACACTTTTTCATAATGCACACAGCCAGTTTGACACAGAATGCTGTTTTCAGTGAAAAGCCCATATATCTGACTCACCCAGCACTCAGAATGAGCGTTAATGAAAACTGATTCTGATCCTTAGCTAAACGCACTTTTTCATTATGTCCCCAGACAGTTTTACACAGAATGCAGATTTCAGTGAAATGCTCATATTTCTGACTCTTCCAGCACTCAGAATGAGCGTTTATGAAACTGATTCTGATCCTCTGCTTAACGTACTTTTTCATTATGCACACAGCCATTTTTAAACAGATTGCTTTTTTTCACTGCAAACCTCATGTATCAGACTCACCCAGCACTCAGAATGAGCGTTAATGAAAGCTTACTCTGATCCTTTGCTAAATGCACTTTTTCATTATACACCCAGACAGTTTTACACAGAATGCAGATTTCAGTGAAATGCCCATACTTCTGACTCTCCCAGCACTCAGAATGAGCGTTTATGAAACTGATTCTGATCCTTAGCTGAACGCACTTTTTCATTATGTCCCCAGTCAGTTTTACACAGAATGCAGATTTCAGTGAAATGCCCATACTTCTGACTCTCCCAGCACTCAGAATGAGCGTTTATGAAACTGATTCTGATCCTTAGCTAAACGCACTTTTTCATTATGTCCCCAGCCAGTTTTACACAGAATGCAGATTTCAGTGAAATGCCCGTATTTCTGACTCTCCCAGCACTCAGAATGAGCGTTTATGAAACTGATTCTGTTCCTTAGCTAAACAACCTTTTTCATTATGCACACAGCCAGTTTGACACAGAATGCAGATTTCAGTGAAAAGCCCATATATCTGACTCACCCAGCACTCAGAATAAGCGTTAATGAAAACTGATTCTGATCCTCAGCTAAATGCACTTTTTCATTATGTATCCAGACAGTTTTACACAGAATGCAGATTTCAGTGAACTGCCCATATTTCTGACTCTCCCAGCACTCAGAATGAGCGTTTATGAAACTGATTCTGTTCCTTAGCTAAACGACCTTTTTCATTATGCACACAGCCAGTTTGACACAGAATGCAGTTTTCAGTGAAAAGCCCATATATCTGACTCACCCAGCACTCAGAATGACCGTTAATGAAAACTGATTCTGATCCTCAGCTAAATGCACTTTTTCATTATGTATCCAGACAGTTTTACACAGAATGCAGATTTCAGTGAAATGCCCATATTTCTGACTCTCCCAGCACTCATAATGAGCGTTTATGAAAACTGATTCTGATCCTTAGCTAAACGCACTTTTTCATAATGCACGCAGCCAGTTTGACACAGAATGGTGTTTTCAGTGAAAAGCCCATAACTCTGAATCACCCAGCACTCGGAATGAGCGTGAATGAAAACTGATTCTGATCCTTAGCTAAACGCACTTTTTCATTATGTCCCCAGACAGTTTTACACAGAATGCAGATTTCAGTGAAATGCTCATATTTCTGACTCTTCCAGCACTCAGAATGAGCGTCTATGAAACTGATTCTGATCCTCTGCTTAACGTACTTTTTCATTATGCACACAGCCATTTTTAAACAGATTGCTTTTTTTCACTGCAAACCTCATGTATCAGACTCACCCAGCACTCAGAATGAGCATTAATGAAAACTTACTCTGATCCTTTGCTAAATGCACTTTTTCATTATGTCCCCAGCCAGTTTTACACAGAATGCAGATTTCAGTGAAATGCCCATATTTCTGACTCTCCTAGCACTCAGAATGAGCGTTTATGAAACTGATTCTGATCCTTAGCTAAACGTACTTTTTCATTATGTCCCCAGACAGTTTTACACAGAATGTAGTTTTCAGTGAAAAGCTCATATCTCTGACTCTGCCAGCACTCGGAATGAGCGTTTATGAAAACTGATTCTGATCCTTAGCTAAACGCACTTTTTCATTATGTCCCCAGACAGTTTTAAACAGAATGCAGTTTTCAGTGAAAAGCCCATATTTCTCACTTTCCCAGCACTCAGAATGAGCGTTTATGAAAACCGATTCTGATCCTTTGCTAAACATACTTTTTCATTATGTCCCCATCCAGTTTTAAACAGAATGCAGTTTTCAGTGAAAAGCCCATATTTCTCACTTTCCCAGCACTCAGAATGAGCGTTTATGAAAACCGATTCTGATCCTTTGCTAAACGCACTTTTTCATTATGCACACAGACAGTTTTAACCCAAAATGCAGATATCAGTGCAAAGCCCATATTTCTGAGTCTCCCAAGGTCTCAGAATGAGCGTTTAAGAAAAGTGACTGTGATCCATTGCGAAACGCACTTTTTCATTATGCACACAGCCAGTTTTCCACAAAATACAGATTTCAGTGCACAGCCCGTGTATCTGACACTCCCAGCACTCAGAATGAGCGTCAATCAAAACTGACTCTGATCCTTTTCTAAACGCACTTTTTCATTATGTCCTCAGCCAGTTTTACACAAAATGCTGTTTTCAGTGCAAACCTCATGTTTCCAAATCTTCCAGCACTCAGAATGAGCGTTTATGAAACTGATTCTGATCCTTAGCTAAACGTACTTTTTCATTATGTCCCAGACAGTTTTACACAGAATGTAGTTTTCAGTGAAAAGCTCATATCTCTGACTCTGCCAGCACTCGGAATGAGCGTTTATGAAAACTGATTCTGATCCTTAGCTAAACACACTTTTTCATTATGTCCCCAGACAGTTTTACACAGAATGCAGTTATCAGTGAAATGCCCATATTTCTGACTCTCCCAGAACTCAGAATGAGGGTTTATGAAACTGATTCTGATCCTTAGCTAAACATACTTTTTCATTATGTCCCCAGCCAGTTTTTAACAAAATGCAGTTTTCAGTGAAAAGCCCATATTTCTCACTTTCCCAGCATTCAGAATGAGCGTTTATGAAAACCGATTCTGATCCTTTGCTAAACGCACTTTTTCATTATGCACACACACAGTTTTAACCCAAAATGCAGATTTCAGTGCAAAGCCCATATTTCTGAGTCTCCCAAGGACTCAGAATGAGCGTTTAAGAAAAGTGACTGTGACCCATTGCGAAACGCACTTTTTCATTATGCACACAGCCAGTTTACCACAAAATACAGATTTCAGTGAACTGCCCATATTTCTGACTCTCCCAGCACTCAGAATGAGCGTTTATGAAACTGATTCTGTTCCTTAGCTAAACGACCTTTTTCATTATGCACACAGCCAGTTTGACACAGAATGCAGTTTTCAGTGAAAAGCCCATATATCTGACTCACCCAGCACTCAGAATGAGCGTTAATGAAAACTGATTCTGATCCTCAGCTAAATGCACTTTTTCATTATGTATCCAGACAGTTTTACACAGAATGCAGATTTCAGTGAAATGCCCATATTTCTGACTCTCCCAGCACTCATAATGAGCGTTTATGAAAACTGATTCTGATCCTTAGCTAAACGCACTTTTTCATAATGCACGCAGCCAGTTTGACACAGAATGGTGTTTTCAGTGAAAAGCCCATAACTCTGACTCACCCAGCACTCGGAATGAGCGTGAATGAAAACTGATTCTGATCCTTAGCTAAACGCACTTTTTCATTATGTCCCCAGACAGTTTTACACAGAATGCAGATTTCAGTGAAATGCTCATATTTCTGACTCTTCCAGCACTCAGAATGAGCGTTTATGAAACTGATTCTGATCCTCTGCTTAACGTACTTTTTCATTATGCACACAGCCATTTTTAAACAGATTGCTTTTTTTCACTGCAAACCTCATGTATCAGACTCACCCAGCACTCAGAATGAGCATTAATGAAAACTTACTCTGATCCTTTGCTAAATGCACTTTTTCATTATGTCCCCAGCCAGTTTTACACAGAATGCAGATTTCAGTGAAATGCCCATATTTCTGACTCTCCTAGCACTCAGAATGAGCGTTTATGAAACTGATTCTGATCCTTAGCTAAACGTACTTTTTCATTATGTCCCCAGACAGTTTTACACAGAATGTAGTTTTCAGTGAAAAGCTCATATCTCTGACTCTGCCAGCACTCGGAATGAGCGTTTATGAAAACTGATTCTGATCCTTAGCTAAACGCACTTTTTCATTATGTCCCCAGACAGTTTTAAACAGAATGCAGTTTTCAGTGAAAAGCCCATATTTCTCACTTTCCCAGCACTCAGAATGAGCGTTTATGAAAACCGATTCTGATCCTTTGCTAAACATACTTTTTCATTATGCCCCATCCAGTTTTAAACAGAATGCAGTTTTCAGTGAAAAGCCCATATTTCTCACTTTCCCAGCACTCAGAATGAGCGTTTATGAAAACCGATTCTGATCCTTTGCTAAACGCACTTTTTCATTATGCACACAGACAGTTTTAACCCAAAATGCAGATATCAGTGCAAAGCCCATATTTCTGAGTCTCCCAAGGTCTCAGAATGAGCGTTTAAGAAAAGTGACCGTGATCCATTGCGAAACGCACTTTTTCATTATGCACACAGCCAGTTTTCCACAAAATACAGATTTCAGTGCACAGCCCATATTTCTGAGTCTCCCAAGGACTCAGAATGAGCGTTTAAGAAAAGTGACTGTGACCCATTGCGAAACGCACTTTTTCATTATGCACACAGCCAGTTTTCCACAAAATACAGATTTCAGTGAACTGCCCATATTTCTGACTCTCCCAGCACTCAGAATGAGCGTTTATGAAACTGATTCTGTTCCTTAGCTAAACGACCTTTTTCATTATGCACACAGCCAGTTTGACACAGAATGCAGTTTTCAGTGAAAAGCCCATATATCTGACTCACCCAGCACTCAGAATGAGCGTTAATGAAAACTGATTCTGATCCTCAGCTAAATGCACTTTTTCATTATGTATCCAGACAGTTTTACACAGAATGCAGATTTCAGTGAAATGCCCATATTTCTGACTCTCCCAGCACTCATAATGAGCGTTTATGAAAACTGATTCTGATCCTTAGCTAAACGCACTTTTTCATAATGCACGCAGCCAGTTTGACACAGAATGGTGTTTTCAGTGAAAAGCCCATAACTCTGACTCACCCAGCACTCGGAATGAGCGTGAATGAAAACTGATTCTGATCCTTAGCTAAACGCACTTTTTCATTATGTCCCCAGACAGTTTTACACAGAATGCAGATTTCAGTGAAATGCTCATATTTCTGACTCTTCCAGCACTCAGAATGAGCGTTTATGAAACTGATTCTGATCCTCTGCTTAACGTACTTTTTCATTATGCACACAGCCATTTTTAAACAGATTGCTTTTTTTCACTGCAAACCTCATGTATCAGACTCACCCAGCACTCAGAATGAGCATTAATGAAAACTTACTCTGATCCTTTGCTAAATGCACTTTTTCATTATGTCCCCAGCCAGTTTTACACAGAATGCAGATTTCAGTGAAATGCCCATATTTCTGACTCTCCTAGCACTCAGAATGAGCGTTTATGAAACTGATTCTGATCCTTAGCTAAACGTACTTTTTCATTATGTCCCCAGACAGTTTTACACAGAATGTAGTTTTCAGTGAAAAGCTCATATCTCTGACTCTGCCAGCACTCGGAATGAGCGTTTATGAAAACTGATTCTGATCCTTAGCTAAACGCACTTTTTCATTATGTCCCCAGACAGTTTTAAACAGAATGCAGTTTTCAGTGAAAAGCCCATATTTCTCACTTTCCCAGCACTCAGAATGAGCGTTTATGAAAACCGATTCTGATCCTTTGCTAAACATACTTTTTCATTATGTCCCCATCCAGTTTTAAACAGAATGCAGTTTTCAGTGAAAAGCCCATATTTCTCACTTTCCCAGCACTCAGAATGAGCGTTTATGAAAACCGATTCTGATCCTTTGCTAAACGCACTTTTTCATTATGCACACAGACAGTTTTAACCCAAAATGCAGATATCAGTGCAAAGCCCATATTTCTGAGTCTCCCAAGGTCTCAGAATGAGCGTTTAAGAAAAGTGACTGTGATCCATTGCGAAACGCACTTTTTCATTATGCACACAGCCAGTTTTCCACAAAATACAGATTTCAGTGCACAGCCCGTGTATCTGACTCTCCCAGCACTCAGAATGAGCGTCAATCAAAACTGACTCTGATCCTTTTCTAAACGCACTTTTTCATTATGTCCTCAGCCAGTTTTACACAAAATGCTGTTTTCAGTGCAAACCTCATGTTTCCAAATCTCCCAGCACTCAGAATGAGCGTTTATGAAACTGATTCTGATCCTTAGCTAAACATACTTTTTCATTATGTCCCAGACAGTTTTACACAGAATGTAGTTTTCAGTGAAAAGCCCATATCTCTGACTCACCCTGCACTCAGAATGAGTGTTTATGAAAACTGATTCTGATCCTTAGCTAAACTCACTTTTTCATAATGCACACAGCCAGTTTGACACAGAATGCAGTTTTCAGTGAAAAGCTCATATCTCTGACTCTGCCAGCACTCGGAATGAGCGTTTATGAAAACTGATTCTGTTCCTTAGCTAAACAACCTTTTTCATTATGCACACAGCCAGTTTGACACAGAATGCAGTTTTCAGTGAAAAGCCCATATCTCTGACTCACCCTGCACTCAGAATGAGTGTTTATGAAAACTGATTCTGATCCTTAGCTAAACTCACTTTTTCATAATGCACACAGCCAGTTTGACACAGAATGCAGTTTTCAGTGAAAAGCCCATATCTCTAACTCTCCCAGCACTCGGAATGAGCGTTTATGAAACTGATTCTGTTCCTTAGCTGAACGCACTTTTTCATTATGTCCCCAGTCAGTTTTACACAGAATGCAGATTTCAGTGAAATGCCCATATTTCTGACTCTCCCAGCACTCGGAATGAGCGTTTATGAAACTGATTCTGTTCCTTAGCTGACCGCACTTTTTCATTATGTCCCCAGTCAGTTTTACACAGAATGCAGATTTCAGTGAAATGCCCATATTTCTGACTCTCCCAGCACTCAGAATGAGCGTTTTTTGAAAATGATTCTGTTCCTTAGCTAAACGCACTTTTTCATTATGCACACAGCCAGTTTGACACAGAATGCTGTTTTCAGTGAAAAGCACATATCGCTGAATCTCCTAGAACTCGGAATGAGCGTTTATGAAAACTGAATCTGATCCTTAGCTAAACGCACTTTTTCATTATGCACACAGCCAGTTTTACACAGAATGCAGATTTCAGTGAAATGCCCATATTTCTGACTCTCCCAGCACTCAGAAAGAGCGTTTATGAAACTGATTCTGTTCCTTAGCTGAACGCACTTTTTCATTATGTCCCCAGTCAGTTTTACACAGAATGCAGATTTCAGTGAAATGCCCATATTTCTGACTCTCCCAGCACTCAGAATGAGCGTTTATGAAAATGATTCTGTTCCTTAGCTAAACGCACTTTTTCATTATGCACACAGCCAGTTTGACACAAAATGCTGTTTTCAGTGAAAAGCCCATATCTCTGACTCTCCCGGCACTCAGAAAGAGCGTTTATGAAAATGATTCTGTTCCTTAGCTAAACGACCTTTTTCATAATGCACACAGCCAGTTTGACACAGAATGCAGATTTCAGTGAAATGCCCATATTTCTGACTCTCCCAGCACTCAGAAAGAGCGTTTATGAAACTGATTCTGTTCCTTAGCTGAACGCACTTTTTCATTATGTCCCCAGTCAGTTTTACACAGAATGCAGATTTCAGTGAAATGCCCATATTTCTGACTCTCCCAGCACTCAGAATGAGCGTTTTTTGAAAATGATTCTGTTCCTTAGCTAAACGCACTTTTTCATTATGCACACAGCCAGTTTGACACAGAATGCTGTTTTCAGTGAAAAGCACATATCGCTGAATCTCCTAGAACTCGGAATGAGCGTTTATGAAAACTGATTCTGATCCTTAGCTAAACGCACTTTTTCATTATGCACACAGCCAGTTTTACACAGAATGCAGATTTCAGTGAAATGCCCATATTTCTGACTCTCCCAGCACTCAGAAAGAGCGTTTATGAAACTGATTCTGTTCCTTAGCTGAACGCACTTTTTCATTATGTCCCCAGTCAGTTTTACACAGAATGCAGATTTCAGTGAAATGCCCATATTTCTGACTCTCCCAGCACTCAGAATGAGCGTTTATGAAAATTATTCTGTTCCTTAGCTAAACACACTTTTTCATTATGCACACAGCCAGTTTGACACAGAATGCTGTTTTCAGTGAAAAGCACATATCGCTGAATCTCCTAGAACTCGGAATGAGCGTTTATGAAAATGATTCTGATCCTTAGCTAAACGAATTTTTTCATTATGCACACAGCCAGTTTGACACAGAATGCAGATTTTAGTGAAATGCCCATATTTCTGACTCTCCCAGCACTCAGAAAGAGCGTTTATGAAAACTGATTCTGTTCCTTAGCTAAACGCACTTTTTCATTTTGCACACAGCCAGTTTTATACAGAATGCAGATTTTAGTGAAATGCCCATTTTTCTGACTCTCTCAGCACTCAGAAAGAGCGTTTATGAAAACTGATTCTGATCCTTAGCTAAACGACCTTTTTCATAATGCACACAGCCAGTTTGACACAGAATGTGCAGTTATCAGTGAAATGCCCATATTTCTGACTCTCCCAGAACTCAGAATGAGGGTTTATGAAACTGATTCTGATCCTTAGCTAAACATACTTTTTCATTATGTCCCCAGCCAGTTTTTAACAAAATGCAGTTTTCAGTGAAAAGCCCATATTTCTCACTTTCCCAGCATTCAGAATGAGCGTTTATGAAAACCGATTCTGATCCTTTGCTAAACGCACTTTTTCATTATGCACACACACAGTTTTAACCCAAAATGCAGATTTCAGTGCAAAGCCCATATTTCTGAGTCTCCCAAGGACTCAGAATGAGCGTTTAAGAAAAGTGACTGTGACCCATTGCGAAACGCACTTTTTCATTATGCACACAGCCAGTTTTCCACAAAATACAGATTTCAGTGCACAGCCCGTGTATCTGACTCTCCCAGCACTCAGAATGAGCGTTAATGAAAACTGACTCTGATCCTTTTCTAAACGCACTTTTTCATTATGTCCTCAGCCAGTTTTACACAAAATGCTGTTTTCAGTGCAAACCTCATGTTTCCAAATCTCCCAGCACTCAGAATGTGCGTTCATGAAACTGATTCTGATCCTTTGCTAAACTTACTTTTTTATTATGTCCTAAGCCAGTTTTACACAGAATGAAGTTTTCAGTGAAAAGACCATATATCTGACACTCCCAGCACTTAGAATGATCGTTTCTGAAAACTGATTCTGATCCTTAGCTAAACACACTTTTTTATTATGTCCTCAGCCAGTTTTACACAACATGCAGTTTCCGTGAAAAGACCATATTTCTGACTCTCCCAGCACTCAGAAAGAGCGTTTATGAAACTGATTCTGTTCCTTAGCTGAACGCACTTTTTCATTATGTCCCCAGTCAGTTTTACACAGAATGCAGATTTCAGTGAAATGCCCATATTTCTGACTCTCCCAGCACTCAGAATGAGCGTTTATGAAAATGATTCTGTTCCTTAGCTAAACGCACTTTTTCATTATGCACACAGCCAGTTTGACACAAAATGCTGTTTTCAGTGAAAAGCCCATATCTCTGACTCTCCCGGCACTCAGAAAGAGCGTTTATGAAAATGATTCTGTTCCTTAGCTAAACGACCTTTTTCATAATGCACACAGCCAGTTTGACACAGAATGCAGATTTCAGTGAAATGCCCATATTTCTGACTCTCCCAGCACTCAGAAAGAGCGTTTATGAAACTGATTCTGTTCCTTAGCTGAACGCACTTTTTCATTATGTCCCCAGTCAGTTTTACACAGAATGCAGATTTCAGTGAAATGCCCATATTTCTGACTCTCCCAGCACTCAGAAAGAGCGTTTATGAAACTGATTCTGTTCCTTAGCTGAACGCACTTTTTCATTATGTCCCCAGTCAGTTTTACACAGAATGCAGATTTCAGTGAAATGCCCATATTTCTGACTCTCCCAGCACTCAGAATGAGCGTTTATGAAAATTATTCTGTTCCTTAGCTAAACACACTTTTTCATTATGCACACAGCCAGTTTGACACAGAATGCTGTTTTCAGTGAAAAGCACATATCGCTGAATCTCCTAGAACTCGGAATGAGCGTTTATGAAAATGATTCTGATCCTTAGCTAAACGAATTTTTTCATTATGCACACAGCCAGTTTGACACAGAATGCAGATTTTAGTGAAATGCCCATATTTCTGACTCTCCCAGCACTCAGAAAGAGCGTTTATGAAAACTGATTCTGTTCCTTAGCTAAACGCACTTTTTCATTTTGCACACAGCCAGTTTTATACAGAATGCAGATTTTAGTGAAATGCCCATTTTTCTGACTCTCTCAGCACTCAGAAAGAGCGTTTATGAAAACTGATTCTGATCCTTAGCTAAACGACCTTTTTCATAATGCACACAGCCAGTTTGACACAGAATGTGCAGTTATCAGTGAAATGCCCATATTTCTGACTCTCCCAGAACTCAGAATGAGGGTTTATGAAACTGATTCTGATCCTTAGCTAAACATACTTTTTCATTATGTCCCCAGCCAGTTTTTAACAAAATGCAGTTTTCAGTGAAAAGCCCATATTTCTCACTTTCCCAGCATTCAGAATGAGCGTTTATGAAAACCGATTCTGATCCTTTGCTAAACGCACTTTTTCATTATGCACACACACAGTTTTAACCCAAAATGCAGATTTCAGTGCAAAGCCCATATTTCTGAGTCTCCCAAGGACTCAGAATGAGCGTTTAAGAAAAGTGACTGTGACCCATTGCGAAACGCACTTTTTCATTATGCACACAGCCAGTTTTCCACAAAATACAGATTTCAGTGCACAGCCCGTGTATCTGACTCTCCCAGCACTCAGAATGAGCGTTAATGAAAACTGACTCTGATCCTTTTCTAAACGTACTTTTTCATTATGTCCTCAGCCAGTTTTACACAAAATGCTGTTTTCAGTGCAAACCTCATGTTTCCAAATCTCCCAGCACTCAGAATGTGCGTTCATGAAACTGATTCTGATCCTTTGCTAAACTTACTTTTTTATTATGTCCTCAGCCAGTTTTACACAGAATGAAGTTTTCAGTGAAAAGACCATATATCTGACACTCCCAGCACTTAGAATGATCGTTTCTGAAAACTGATTCTGATCCTTAGCTAAACACACTTTTTTATTATGTCCTCAGCCAGTTTTACACAACATGCAGTTTCCGTGAAAAGACCATATTTCTGACTCTCCCTGCACTCAGAATGATCGTTTATGAAAACTGATTCTGATCCTTTGCTAAACCCAATTTAATGAAAGATTGCGATAGGAGCGCGGGAAGACAAATTTCAAAATAAAAGCGGTTTCGCACTCTCTCATTTGTAATTGTTTTAATGGTTGCAAGTGACTGTGAACCGTAGCCCCTGTTGATGGATGAGGCACAGCTGGCCGCCCAACAGTTGCCAGTCCCGAAACTCCTGGTGTACGCAGACCTCAAGAAAGCTATCGTCCAGCGGGTCGGCCTAAGCCCAGAGCAGCAGCGGCAGCGGTTTCGATCCTTGAAGCTGGGGGATGCTGGCCAACCCTTCGCCTCGGCGCAGCAGCTCCGGGATGCCTGCCGCAAGTGGCTGATGGCCGATGGAGGCAATGCCCAGAAGATCATTGACCGGTTGACAGTGCACCTTTTTCACCTTTTTTGCAGGTATGATTATAACATGAAGGCGGACAATTTTTGTTAATTTCCATTGGTAATTTTTATTCTCTGGACATTCAAATTCAGCCAGCTCTCAGGAGGTGCAGGGTGCTGGGTCCAGGGACATGTCCACAGACAGTGAGTAATCATCACAATAAACAATTCACCTCGAAAAACACATAATTTTATCAACCATAAACCATTTAATCAACTACGTTGTGTGTTAAACCCAGTTGAATCTCAGAGCATATTTCTTCTGTATTTAGTATTTCCATTAACCTGCATTTAACTGTAAATTAACTTAATGTTTTTATATTAGACCCTGCACATTCAAATGTAAACCAAGCCAGCCAGTCGAAGGGTGCTGGGTCTAGTCATCAGTCCAGCCACAGTGATGGATCTCGGCACAGCAACGGGTCAAGGCACAGCGAGACTAGTCATCAGTCCAGCCACAGGGATGGATCCCGGTACAGCGACGGGTCTCACGCACAGAAAACTTTACCGACACAGAAAGCAGTCCAGGCATAGCAACCGGTCCACGGACAGCGACGGGTCCCGGCACAGGAAGCATTGCAGGCACTGCGACCAGCCCAGGGACAGCGACAGGTCCAGGCACAGGCTACTCCAGGGATAGCGACGTGTCAGGGGACAGCAACCAGATGGGACACAGCAAGCAATCCAGGGACAGTATTTACCCAAACCTTTATGCAATTCACAGTGGCAAGGGAATACATAGTGGATGTGTCAGATGTAGTGCATATTTTGAACAACTGGTTTTGTTGTTACATTCTGAGCCTCACGGTGACCACTCTATTTATTATCTATCAAGTGTCATCATGGCCAAAAATAGATTGATCTCTTTGCATTGATTGAGCTCTACTGACTGATGAATACAGGCAGGAACTGAACACTAGGGTTACCCAAACTTAATGAATTATATGGTCAAAAAACTTGCTACAAGAGAAGTATCTACTATTACGAACGAAAAAGTAATATTTGACAAATTTTGTCTTTCAGATTGTGAAAGTGTTTAAACATCAATCTTAAAATACTCTGGGAGGTCTTTCTCAGAGCAGAGTAAGAGATTCTCTGCACATGAGTCCAGTCATACAGAGCCTCATAGGCAAACCGGCATACGTTTTCTTATAGCCATGGCAAGTAAGTACTTAAACTCCCCCTTGGGTGAAAATCAAGTTTTTAATGTTGATTATATGTCTTTGTGGTGTTTTTAATATGCTTCAAGTCAATCCATGTGCAAATACATAAGTCAACTCGTCACGGTATGTCTGGGGAGACAATGCAGGAGAACCCAACTGCAGGCAGAGACAGTACGTTGATGGTAGGGGTAAACAAGGATATTTAATATACAGACAAGACTATACAAAAAGGGAAAAACAAAACCCACAATGGGGAAAACAAGACAGGATAATATATATATATATATATACAGTATTGTTCAAAATAATAGCAGTACAATGTGACTAACCAGAATAATCAAGGTTTTTAGTATATTTTTTATTGCTACGTGGCAAACAAGTTACCAGTAGGTTCAGTAGATTCTCAGAAAACAAACAAGACCCAGCATTCATGATATGCACGCTCTTAAGGCTGTGCAATTGGGCAATTAGTTGAAAGGGGTGTGTTCAAAAAAATAGCAGTGTCTACCTTTGACTGTACAAACTCAAAACTATTTTGTACAAACATTTTTTTTCTTCTGGGATTTAGCCATCCTGTGAATCACTTAACTAATATTTAGTTGTATGACCACAGTTTTTTAAAACTGCTTGACATCTGTGTGGCATGGAGTCAACCAACTTGTGGCACCTCTCAGCTGTTATTCCACTCCATGATTCTTTAACAACATTCCACAATTCATTCACATTTCTTGGTTTTGCTTCAGAAACAGCATTTTTGATATCACCCCACAAGTTCTCAATTGGATTAAGGTCTGGAGATTGGGCTGGCCACTCCATAACATTAATTTTGTTGGTTTGGAACCAAGACTTTGCCCGTTTACTAGTGTGTTTTGGGTCATTGTCTTGTTGAAACAACCATTTCAAGGGCATGTCCTCTTCAGCATAGGGCAACATGACCTCTTCAAGTATTTTAACATATGCAAACTGATCCATGATCCCTGGTATGTGATAAATAGGCCCAACACCATAGTAGGAGAAACATGCCCATATCATGATGCTTGCACCTCCATGCTTCACTGTCTTCACTGTGTACTGTGGCTTGAATTCAGAGTTTGGGGGTCGTCTCACAAACTGCCTGTGGCCCTTGGACCCAAAAAGAACAATTTTACTCTCATCAGTCCACAAAATGTTCCTCCATTTCTCTTTAGGCCAGTTGATGTGTTCTTTGGCAAATTGTAACCTCTTCTGCACATGCCTTTTTTTTAACAGAGGGACTTTGCGGGGGATTCTTGAAAATAGATTAGCTTCACACAGACGTCTTCTAACTGTCACAGTACTTACAGGTAACTCCAGACTGTCTTTGATCATCCTGGAGGTGATCATTGGCTGAGCCTTTGCCATTCTGGTTATTCTTCTATCCATTTTGATGGTTGTCTTCCGTTTTCTTCCACGTCTCTCTGGTTTTGCTCTCCATTTTAAGGCATTGGAGATCAATTTAGCTGAACAGCCTATCATTTTTTGCACCTCTTTATAGGTTTTCCCATCTCCAATCAACTTTTTAATCAAAGTACGCTGTTCTTCTGAACAATGTCTTGAACGACCCATTTTCCTCAGCTTTCAAATGCATGTTCAACAAGTGTTGGCTTCATCCTTAAATAGGGGCCACCTGATTCACACCTGTTTCTTCACAAAATTGATGACCTCAGTGATTGAATGCCACACTGCTATTTTTTTGAACACACCCCTTTCAACTAATTCAACTAATTGCCCAATTGCACAGCCTTAAGAGCGTGCATATCATGAATGCTGGGTCTCATTTGTTTTCTGAGAATCTACTGAACCTACTGGTAACTTGTTTGCCACGTAGCAATAAAAAATATACTAAAAACCTTGATTATTGTGGTTAGTCACATTGTACTGCTATTATTTTGAACAATACTGTATATATATATATATATATTATTTATATAAACAAAAACAAGAACAAGGACTAACTAAACTAACAAGAACAAACACTTGACCAACACTAGACTACACTTACTACGTCAAAGGAACTGGAAGGACAGGGTAACAATGAACAGAAAACTGACGAGGTACAAGGTACAGAATCTCATAAAGATACAGCTACGTACAACGTACAATGAACCAGCACAGGACAATGAACACAAGGATGTTTTAAAGGGAACCAAATCAAGAGGGAACAGGTGCAAGGGATACACTAATTAAGACAAACTAGGAAACAGGAGGGCAGGAACGATGACACAGACCGGAGAGAGAGAGTATGGTGAAAAATAGGAGCCAAAATCGTCTCTCTCCCACATGAAACAAAGGATCCTGTATGATTCCACCTCTAGACCAAGAAATACCTGACACGACGAGGTGGAATCATGACACAACTCCATTGTTGAGTATTTTCTCCTTAAAACTACAGCAAAAAAAAGACTCACGGTTTGAAATCATGGTAGTCTGTGACGTCACAAACGACCTTGTAACGACCTTGACCTTGCAATCACGCCAACGTGCCGGCGGACATTTAGCATATCATTAACTATGATGGATCTAAAGCAAGGGAGTCTCAAAAGAAGCCAAGATATCGCTGTATATTTGAACATTAGAAACACATTATTAACTGTTTGATAATGCAGTCAAGAAAAAGACCAATCATATTCATTACCATGAACGTGAAGTGCCCCACATTCAAGCTGAATAATAAAAAGCACAAGGAACTTCAAACCTGCTTTCATATACAAATACTATATGCGAACACGCATACTGCTTATGTTATTACACTGGTTTTCTTTTTTACATTTATAATTTTAGTTTTTGTTCAACTCTCGCAGCTGCTGTCATGAAATAGGACAAAGATGCTACAGAGGCTACAATCAAGCATCATGCAGCAGAACTTCTTAATAATGCACCAGGGAGAAAAGGAGGTGGAGGGCACACAGGGGTTGAATGAAACGGAATGTATTTATTTCCAGTTTAGGGGACTTTATACCTCCCTCTTTGTGTCATTCTTCAGTTAGCAGTTTATTAATAATTTAACTATTAGTATTGTTTTACTTATCAGCTTGTTCATATTTTGCTGAAAACATTAAAGATTGGAAAAAATATTCTGTTGTCATTTCAAATATTACATTTTGTCATTAATAGACATCACATATTTCCAATTGTAAATAAGGCTACTAAAATGTCTTTGAGTATCTTGTGTATCTAAGGGGATAGTTACTATTTGAAATTTTAAAACTGTACTTCTGCACACTGCCATTTCTATGAATGAGTTTTATTGAATTGTTGAGTTGTGAAAACATCAATTTGGAACCCTGTAAGGATGTCACTTGGACGAGAATAATGAACATTTAGAATACGTGTAAAACAACAATCTCTCCGTTGTCGCGTCTTTTAGCCCGCCCCTTATATCTTCATCAGCTCCCCATTAGTGTTCATCCCTCTCACCTGTACCCTCAGCTTCCCTCCAGTTCCCATTATGTTGTACAAGTCTTGTCACCTGCCCGTCAACCTCTCTGTGTTAATATCCCTATTTAGTGTTTCCTTTATATTGTCTCGGTTGCCATTGTCCCTCGTCGTTGCATTGTTCCATGAATGTTTACCTCGCCTTACCGTACCCTCGTGTTCTGGACTCCTTGTTCCTTCCTGTGGATTTATTGTTGAATAGCCCTTGTTTTGTTTTGTGCCCCTTGAGGGAAGTTTTTTGGTTTTGCCTTATTATTAAGAATCCCTGATTTTGCCCAATTGTGGGTTCTGTTTTGTTTATCTTTGTTAAATATTTTTTTTGTTAAATCCTTGTTGCCTCCGCCTGAGTTCTGCCTCCATTTCTTGACAGAAAATGCTGTTTTTAGGGCAAAACTCATGTTTTTGGCATCTCTGAGCGCCGAAAAAGACCTTTGCACAAACTAACACCGTTCCCTTGCAAAATGCACTCATTCACTCTCCTGTTGTAGTGACACAAAATACTGTTTTCATTGCAAAACAGAACTGAAAGTTCGGTGCGGTCAAAAAGAGCTTTTGACTAATGAACTGTGTTCCGTTGCAAAACTCACTTGTTCAGTTTCTTGGATCACAAAATGCTGTCTTTAGTGCAATAATAATGTTTTCACGGTTCGGAGAGCTCAAAAAGAGCTTTTGACTAATTAAATGTGTTTCCTTGCAAAACTCACTTCTTCACGCTCCTGAGTTCTTCTCTGAGATATGTGAATTCCTAGGTCATTCTTGTTCTTCAATAATGATAAACCATGGTTTACTGATAAACTGGAACAACTTCTTCACACCAAAGAGGATGCTTACAAAAGTGCGGAAAACATTTACAACCAGGCCAGGAACAGACTAACAAAGGAGATTAGCGTGGCTAAAAAAGACAACTCTGACAGCTGAAAAACAAGTTTTCGGCCAACGACCATGGTTTGGACTGGTCTGAAGAACATCATCAAGTACAAGTTGTTGGAGAGGCTGGTCATGGCCTACCTGAAGGACATCAGTGGATCCCTGCAGGATCCTCTTCAGTTTGCCTACAGAGCAAACCGGCTACATTATATTCTGCAACACCTTGATAGATCTGGGAATTTCGCAACAATCTTATTTTTGGACTTGAGTTCGGCCTTTAAACAATTCATATTACACTTATATGTATTTTTTTGTCTATATTTTTCACTTTTTGTATACAGTGCATCATTTTTTTATGTAATTATCTTTTTTTTCTATTTTAATGTATACTTTCACATGTGTACACTTTCTTTTGCACTAGGCTCCTGTCGCCAAGTCAAATTCCTTGTGTGTAAAATATACACGGTAATAAAGCTCCTTTTGATACTGGTTCTGAATTAAAGTTCTCAACCCTACTATGATATTTTTAATAATGATATTTTTAGTTAATATGACATAAATTGTTTAATTTCTCTTTACCAAGATGTTAAGTTAACAGATCTTAACAGAAATTGAATAAAACCACTCATCTAAACAATGGTAACCACAGAACTAGAAAATATAACAAACTCTTCTGAACCTTAAAGATAAATGAACATTAAACACTGAATTTCTGTGTTTTTCAGTTTTCTCAACAAAAATGTTTTTTTGTGATAAATAGTGTTGAATGAACCTTTTTAAATGAAGTAAATTGGACGAGTAGCAAAATTCATATTTTTTTGTGCAAACCCCAAATAATGTGACAATTTAAAAAGAGAAATTGGCATTCCTGAACCTTCTAGTACCATCACAAGCAGTTTTGGGCACGTAAGCAAATGCTCATATCTTATTGAACTGCATTTTTTATTAGCGCAAGGTTAAAAAACCTAGTGCTTGACGTGAACAGCTAAATCATTGATTACTTTAATTCAGAAGCATCATTGCATCACACATTTGTTTCACTTAACCATGTATGAAAGTAACCCTAACATTTCGAAAAACTCTTGATTTAATTTTACAACATAAAATATTTTATCTTTTATATTACTTAAAAATGGGGGGGGGGCACGGTGGCTTAGTGGTTAGCACGTTCGCCTCACACCTCCAGGGTTGGGGGCTCGATTTCCGCTTCCGACTTGTGTGTGTGGAGTTTGCATGTTCTCCCCGTGCCTCGGGGGTTTCCTCCGGGTACTCCGGTTTCCTCCCCTGGTCCAAAGACATGCATGGTAGGTTGATTGGCATCTCTGGAAAAAATTGTCCGTAGGGTGTGAGTGCGTGAGTGCGTGAGTGAATGAGTGAGTGTGTGTGCCCTGCGATGGGTTGGCACTCCATCCAGGGTGTATCCTGCCTTGATGCCCGATGACTCCTGAGATAGGCACAGGCTCCCCGTGACCCGAGGTAGTTCGGATAAGCGGTAGAAAATGGAATGGAATTACTTAAAAATATGTTTGAAAGCTACTAAAATAGAACCCAATTCAAAATACAAGAAAATAAATAAAAAATTCTTAGCAAATGTTATGTTTTTTACGATAATATAGAAAAACAACACAAGCACACATTTTATAGCATGTGTGTTTAACTAGATTTCTATAAAAAAATATATATACTGTATGTATTTTACTAAACAGTAAGTTATTCTGAAACATTGTTGAACCAGTGTTGTTTATGTCATCCGAAGTGATGTATATCCTTGGTTGTCATTGACCCCTGAACACCTAAAGATCTGAGTGTCCAAATTACACATTTTTTAGCACAATGGTATTTTATTAAAATAACTGGAAATATGGAGTATTTATGAGGTGTGAGGTATCGTACAGTAGTATTTCTACGTTAAATACTCTTAACAAAGAAAGAAACAATGGACATTTACAATATAAATATAACCAAAGAAGTGCTACATATACATGCAAACTGTGTAAAAGTGAAACAATACTGATAGACTCAAGGAGAACATTACAAACAGGTCTTGCATAGAATAAAATAAATACATTTAACAGACAAATACATTTGACAGACACTATATTTCTCTATATTTAGTAACAGAGACAACAGCTATAATACATACGCAATCTGATAATTTAACTTTACAAATGTCCAATTTGACATAAACTTGGGTTGAAACAACCAAGCATAATTAATTAATACTGTAACAGTTTATGGTGGTTGGTTGAAATGCATCTGTTTGTTACACAAATGTAAATGACTCTGCTCGGGCTGGGGTTAATTAATGGATTCAAGGGCTCTTGTTTGAATTACGATTCGCTCACCAAAATCCACCATAATTTTGCAGATGCAAATGTATGGAAGCAAATAAGAGACATAATGTTTTGAAATTTAACAGCCTATGAATACTTGATTTTGAATTATTTTACTTTGGAAACCATGTATCTGGATTTATTTGTTTCGAATTTACCTCTATGAAATTTAAATATGAAAATTCTTGATTTCCAATTTAAAAACCTGAATTTAATGCTCACAAATTCAGATACAAAAAAAAATCAACTTACAGAATTTCAGATAAAATACATTCAGATTTATCAAATTTGATTGCTCTTATTCAGATCTCAAATTTCAAGTTAATACTTTTCAAGGAAAACATCTGTCTAATTCGACTGCTCAAATTCAGATCGAAAAATTCAAGTTAAATATTCACATGGTAACATCCGGGCTACCCAGGATAGGAAAAACAGTTAAGCCCAGAGCCCGTCTGCAATTGAACCGAACCATTGAACCGAGCCATTGAACCGAACCAATGAACTGACGTCGGGCGGCCTATCAGAGCACGACAACCTGACTGTCTGTCATGATCCAAGAAGAGGCCAAGGCACGGATATTAAACCTGTTAAGAAGATGACTTCTAGGGAAAACGAAGGCGCTCCGGTAAGTTTGCTGTTTATGTACAATCAGACTCTACAGAACAAAAGTATGTTGTTGCTAATTATTTTTTGGAACTATTATTATTATTATTTTTCGACCGACGTCGGTTCGGTTGGTTCGGTTCATTGGTTCGGTTCAATAGTTCGGTTCAATGGTTCGGTTCAATTACAGACGGGCTCTGGGCTCAATTGTTTTTCCTATCCTGGGTAGCCCGGATGTTACCATGTGAATATTTAACTTGAATTTTGCGATCTGAATTTGAGCAGTCGAATTAGACATGTTTTCTTTGAAAAGTATTAACTTGAAATTTGAGATCTGAATAAGAGCAATCAAATTTGATCAATCTGAATGTATTTTATCTGAAATTCTGTAAGTTGATTTTTTTGGTATCTGAAATTGTGAGCATTAAATTCAGGTTTCAGAAATCAAGAATTCAGAAATCAAGAATTTTCATATTTAAATTTCATAGAGGTAAATTCCAAACAAATAAATTCAGATACATGGTTTCCAAAGTTAAATAATTCAAAATCAAGTATTCATAGGCTGTTAAATTTCAAAACATTATGTCTCTTATTTGCTTCCATACAAATGTGTCTACCAATACAATTTAGTGGTTATATTTATGGTAAACTAGCTGACTTTATATGAAGTTCCTCACAATAAAAGAGAAAGATATAGCTATAACTGCTCCGTTTGCACATGTGTGGCAAAATTTTACAGTGTATACATCTTCTTAAAGCAGGTAAGCAGAAGAAAACAGAATATAAATGTGTAACTCGAAAGGGTACTCATGGTGTTTCCCTCCCCTTTATGAGCTGTCATTTTGCTTGTGGTATTTATATTTCGGGTTCTTCTGCTTGCTTGTACATAGTATAGCAGTATTAATAAGGTGTGTGCTGAATTTGATCTTTACATGTATTTGTCTTCATGCATTATTCCACGTTAAGTATGTTTTTTTAGAAAGCCATGTAAAAAGTGCAAGTTATCGCACCATCAGGTAACATTATTGGCCAAATCAGACTACAGAATATTTTCAATCCGGTTCGTCTATAATGATGTGTCTGCTGTCATTGAGAAGGCGGAACTAGCTTTCACATACAAGAGAAAACCTGCAAGTTAACTTTATGGTCTTTTGTTAAATGCATATGTTTGTTTCACAAATGTAAATCACTCTGCTCAGGAGTTCAAACTACAATTATGAATATAACGATACAGAGGAACAATATCGTTTGAATCACTTTCACTGCATTTTTGCTGTCAGATGAACGATAATACTTACAATAAAGATCCATTGGAACCAAAGGGGCTTGTTTATTTAAGTGAAAATGTAGCGCAGAGTTGAAACCTTATTAAGACGTTATCATCCGTTAGTGTTAACGATATAGTGGCCTTCAGTGGGTCATTTGTTTGTAAATCTGAAATGTGCACAGAGCCAATGTGTGCTCTAAATGAAATGGATCCAGCCGTTTTCCCACTCCCTCAGAGGAGAAATTTTAAACCTGTGACGTCTCACTTTGTAATTAGTTCCATTGTTGTTATCCCAAAATTCACCTCCGCAGACAAAGTACCTGATGGCAAACTGCAGGGTTCCTCCACACTCCATAAAGTTAGGAGTGATAATTTTAAAGCTAAACTTGTCCGTCAGTCCGTCGCTTGAATGGGGCACGTAAAACGCGAGAACATCCATAAATGACGTCCAGTTATTTAAAGAGTACCTCAAACAGATATTTTTCTCGAAAGCCAAATTAAGAACACGCACGACTCCTGCGAGACTGAACTCATCCGCATGAACAGATTCCAGTAAAACCTTTTCATCTTTAACTCTGTTCAGGAAGTCTGGCAGCGAACCTGGACTGGTGAAGAGCAGCTCCATGAACACAGACTGGCTCGACGTGCTGGACTTGTCGAAGTTGTTTAAGTGAAGAGCTCTTGCTTTTCTGAATTTGTCAGCGATACGCTCTGGTACCTCGGGCACATCCGTCTCGTCAAAGTGTTTGATGGAAATCAGGTCCAGGCCCAAAGAGTCGGCAAATCTGACTTTTTTCTGACTGCTTGGGCTCCGGCTTCGCGCGATCTCAAGCTTGGCTCTTTCAGCCGACGTGGGAAGAGATTTACACCTGCGACGCTGGATCGGGCTGTGCGGGGGTCTCAGGGACGCCTCCCTTCCTCTCGGTTTCTCATACACTACACTGATTTCCAGCATTTCGCAGTCTTTATTCGTGTCATCTCCTTCCATGTCTCCGTCCTCAAGCTTCTGCTCGGATGCTAAGCTCCCGAACAGACCGGCGATACAGCTGTAATTCCTGGGGATGCAGTTTTTGGGAGGCAGCATATTACACATCAGATTCCAAAAAAGTCCTTAAAAATGTCTAGATCGAGCTCCGGCGTGAGAAGGCGGTTTAAATGTTAAAGCGTAGTACACTTACTGCTACTGCGGATTTCTTATCCTTTTTGCCGAAACAACGCTAACATAACCGCATGCTAAATGCGAATAGGCGCCGCTATGGCGAAGCCAGTGGTTATTAATATTAATGCGTATTATTAATATTAAATTGGCCAAGCAAGCGTTTCTTGCTTACTCCGCCCCGCAATACATCTGATTAATATTTATAAATCGCGACCGTCACCTCAGCAGATCTGTTGATTCGCCATCTGACTAGCGTCCACCTTCCATCCAATCAACTAAGTCTATTATGCTTACGTCCCGATATGTATTTATTATTCATAAGCCAAGACGTCACCATTTTAGGATTGGCTGTTAGTTAAAGTCACACCCCTCGGCAAAGCAGCCCGTGAGCTCGATCACGTCTCGCTGTTCATAAAAACACAGACGCAGATCCGTGTGCAGAAATCGTCATACGACAGGGCTTACGTGTGATTCAACAAACATTCGCATGACGGCAATCTCAAGATTCGAATGATCGTACCTTGATAAATGTCGCGGGTGAAATCGGTCGTAATTTAAATATCACGCCCCAATAAATTCAGGGTGTAGAAGCATCGCATTCCGCGACATGGAGAAACGTTATCCGGCCAAAAAGAGGAATTTTTTCAATTTAGAAATTAGAAGTTTAACCTTGAAAAGTGGAATCAAAGGAAGTAAAAAAACAGTTTGGAAAGAGATCACTGTGGTCAATCACGTTGGTGTAGTAAACCGAACTACAGCGGAAGTTTGAATTTTTATAGGATATTTATGTTATATAAATATGACCGCAAATATGGTATTTATTATAAGTGTTTCACTGTTAATTTACACTTGACTTAACTGTGAAAAACTTTGTTTAAGTTACATTTATGTGTCATCATAAAAACGAATGTAGATATAAATTACTGATAATTTTTACGGGGCAATTATAGAAAAACTTTATATCTATATGCTTTTATACAGTTCCCTTCATTTGGTTTAAGAGAAAATAGTCTGTGGCGGAGGAGACAGATGAATGTTTCGAAGCATAAAGGTTGAAAATATAATGCTGCTAACCTTGCATTTCAGGCTGCTTAAATCAAGCACACACAGTTTTATGTTTGTTTCATTTATTTTTCTTTTCAGATCTGTCAGAGGCAGGACCCGCTTCTTTAGCCCTATCAAACCGACCTGGAATCTGCCACACAAAGCCAGGCAACCTCGAGTTGTGACCAGTGCGTGTCTTCCACCCCATCGAACATCGGAGATCTCACAAATAAAAAAAACATCAAAGAATGCTTGTTTTCTACTTAAAATTAAAATGCACATTTTTCAAACAAAGAGCTATCATATTGCAACTAGGCAAACTTACCCATTGTAATTGATTACTGTAGGTTTTTAAATGTTTTACTTTTAATTGCTCTATAAACACCATGCACCAGTGCTCTCTGCATTTTTCAGATGAAATTATATCAACTCATTAAATCATGCTGAGCGTTCCAAGGCGTTTCACTGGGACTTTGCCTGACAAATTGTAATAATAATAAAATTATATTTGACCAGTTTAAAACATATCACTAACTGTACATGTACATTTAAATTTTACATTTGAAACAGCTATTGATACCCATAAAAATGTCATATGTAACATTTTCTATTTTCATATGACATGTTAAGCTATATGGTTATCGATTGGGATTTCATCATTCACCAAATATTCTTTGATGCAAAGCTAAATCTGTACCTTAACACAGTACCTTAACCTAAGAACTATTCCGCTGTAATTTTTACATTCCTGAAAGAAGAGGATACAGTCTTCAGACAGACAGTATGTCCATGTGTTATTGGAACTCAGTGAAGTGGAGGATTGGAGGGAGCAAGATAACTTACCTCAAAACCTCTGTCTCCTCAGATGAACTGCACTCCTTCAGCTTTCTTCAGCAAAATATGAAGCCTGAGCCATTACTTAACAAATTGTTGTCTGGAGATGAACAATCTACACACATCTTTTGCAGTCTCCTGTACATCATGTCAAATGCTGAAGGAAAAGGATGAAGCTCTTAGCATCAACAGCTTTAGTGTGTTAAAGAGTCTAGAAACCAGAAGAGCGTAAATATCTTAAAAAAGGAAGTGCAGAGAAATTGGCACCCAGCTGAAAACATCACTCAGGCCATTCATATGGTATGGTCACTCCTTGTGAAAACCCGGGTGTTAATGATGAAGGCAATATCTATCATACAGACTTTATCCTGGGGGACAACAACTATTAGGTATCTCTGAGATTAATGCACTGAACATTCCAGGAAAGCAATTATTGCTATCTACATTTCACAAGAAGTATGAGGTGCACAGCAACAGTTTAATTTCCTTGTTTGATCTTTCTACTAGGATTAAACCTTAGGCAGGAGGAACTGACAAGTAAATTGTATTCTGCCAAAAACACAGATGTCTAAGACGACCTTAACTTCAATATCTAATTTTAATTGGAACAAGAAGTGCCATGCCTGTGTCTTCTCAAAGAATGTTATGAATTTTGCAACAGTGTTGCTAAATTAAATTAATAAATTTACGGTAAAATGAGTATTGTCTTTTGATTTTTAGATGTATCATATGACAAGATTTGGTAGGACCTAGGTTTATCAGTTTTTTGTTGTTTAAAGTTTGTTCAAAGCTCTTGTTCAAGAAATAATTTTTATTTGCTTAAAAGTTAATTCTGCTTGTCAGTTTGACATTTACCATGTGTTGCATTTGAACAGCCTTTTTTGTGCAACCTTAAAAAAATGGGCCTGATAGCACATTAAGGACTGTCGGCTATGCAGTTTTTGCTTTTTTGTCATTTTTTATTGTCTATTATAAAAATAATATTGAAGATGTTATTGTAAGAAAGAATTATATTCATGCACTGACCAAATATAAACATACATGTTAATTATTAAGTTACTATTTAATACACATAATTATGTCCCATATGATATGAAGTTACATAAGATACATTGATGCAACTGTTGCAAAAATGCAACATTAGTAGCTTCAACAATATTATCATCATTAATAAAACAATTATTAATAATTATATTATGCAAGACCATTGCAGAACTTGAACCATTGCATAAAATGAAAAAGCAGGTTTTGCAAAACATTTGTGTTGCTATCAATACCTAGTCACTAAATGCTGCCACACAAAAATGTATTGGCTCGATGAACCTTACACGGCAAACACCGGCATAAAAAAGATATGCATTAAAAGGTATGAAAAAGGATATTTAGAGTCACCAGTGAACTCTGTGCATAAGTTTAGTGAGGAACTTCCGAAGTCGGGATATCAGTTTCCTTTTTAATTTCTAAAATGACTTAACTTACCTAAACAACCGATGAGAGCCAAATTTGACTTGTAATAAACACTAGCTGTTGTCAAAAGAACAAGCCATTATTCCACTATGTAGATGAATGATAGACAGCAAAGCTTAAGGCAGCACAAACTGAGAACATAACACTTTCTGATATCATGCCGATGTTTGATATTGGTGATCACCACAGAATGTTTTGAATTTTGCAAAGCATTTGACCAGCCTTTTTTGTGCAACCTTAAAAAATTGGCCTGATAACTATTCACTACAGCAGCATTCATGCACATTAAGGACTGCTTGGCAGATTTTGCTTTTTTTTGTCAAATGTTATTGGCTCAATGATTGTTAATAATTTTGTTTCCCTTGCTTTGATCAGGTTAAGATATTCCTTAAAATGGTCCTTATAATGGGCGGTACATGTCAGATAACTACGCTCCGCAAACAAACAGCGTCTTGTAGTGCTATCCCAAAAAGGGAAAAAAAAAAATCACTAACGCACCTTCTCTGGATCTGTTCCACATTTGTGGAATGTTCTGGACGCTGCTACAAGATCAGCAGATTCTGTAGCGATCTTTAATAATGGCTGAAAACACATCTTTTCCGTCACACCTGACCGATTTGTTTTGACTTCTACTTCATCTCTACTTTTTCTATCCTTTAAAAAGTATACTTTGTATACTGTGGTAGTCTATATGAGAACAGTTTAACTGCTTTTTGTTGTCCTTACAGAATGTTGTTCCAATTGCTTCTATTGTTTACCTCATTTGTAAATTGCTTTGGAGAAAAGCATCTGCTAAAAGACTAATGGAAAACGGACTGATGCAGGAGAAAATGCTTAATCTGAGATTATTCACTTTAGCCACTGTCCAAAGAATGCTCCATGGATAGTGTTTTTCCGTCTAAATTGTTTAGGTATATTAAGTTTAGGTGTGTTAAGTTTTAGAAATTAAACCAGAAACTGATATCCCGAACAATATCGGAAGTTTGTCACTACGCTTAAAGCCCCGTTCAGACAGCCAGCAACTTTGGACCCGCTCCCAAGGCGCACTTCATGTAGAATTGGGGTCTTGAGGATTTAAATGGTGCATGCTCGCAGTCTGTAGGTTGTCCCATTTGTCTTTCAAAGATGCCTCTTCTAAAGATGATGAACAAGAAAGCCCGCAAACAGTTTACTGAAGAAATCGGACTATGGACATGGAATACTGGAACTATGTCCTGTGGGTCTGATGAGACCAAGATAAACTTATTTGGTACAGAAGGTGTCAATCGCGTGTGGCGGCAACTAGGTGAGGAGTAAATAGACAAGTGTGTCTTGCCTACATTCAAGCACGGTGGTGGTAGTGATATGGCCTGGGGCTGCATGAGTGCTGCAGGCACTGGGGAGCTATATTTCATTGAGGGAACCATGAATGCCGACATGTACTGTGACATACTAAAGCAGCGCATGATCCCCTCCCTTCGGAGACTGGGCCGCAGGGCAGTATTGTAATGTCCCCAAACACACCTCCAAGAGGACAACTGTCTTGCTAAAGAAGCTGAGGGTAAATGTGAAGACCTAAACCCTATTGAGTACTGTGAGATGACTGGAAGAGGACTCCAATGGCAACCTGTTAAGCTCTGGTGAACTCCATGCCAAGAGGGTTTAAGGTAGTGCTGGAAAATAATGGTGGCCACACCAATTATTGACACTTTGGGCTCAATTTGGACATTTTCACCTTTTCATGTGCATACTCACTTTTGTTGCCAGCGGTTTAGACATAATTGGCTGTTTGTTGAGTTATTTTGAGTGGACAGCAAATTAACACAGTTATACAAGCTGTACACTTTACATTGTAGCAAATGGTAATTTCTTCGCTGTTGTCACATGAGAAGATATATTCAAATATTACTAAAAAGTGAGGGGTGTACTCACTTTTGTGAGATACTGTATATGCATATTAAGAACACATTATGCACATTAAGAATAGTGTATACATATAAATAAATATACATAAGCAGTTGCATTACAAAGATAAGTATCGATTGCATAATGGTTGGGTGGCATCAACATATGAAATACAGAACTATAAAAACCGGCAGCTCCTGTACTAAATAAAAACAATGGGACAACAAGTGTGGTCGACTTTACGCGGCACTGTGTAGACCCAAAGTTTTGCTAAGAAGGAAGCATCACAATGCTGCAGTGATTACTGACACTGCAGCGATTACTGAGATTCTCATGTTGCGAAAATTTCTTTATATACAGTACAAGAATACAAATCAATAGGGTATTTAGTTAAAATTCACATTGAATTGGTGAAATAAGTTTTATGAGTAGTGAAAAAGCTGGTGATTTAAGATAAAAGATAAAGCTGCATTACCAATTAAACATGAACACAAAAACTTAACAAAAGATGTTAGGTTATTCTGCTTTTTTTACATTAAAGCAAGACCTGAAATAATTTTCAAGACACTATTTTAATAGTAGAACATATCTTAACCGGTCTACTGCTGCTGCCACCTGAGCTTCATAGCAGTTACAACCACACTCTGTAAGTCACAGCCATACCCATACCCTGCCTGAGGAAGAGTGCAAGATGTTCTTATGCAGAACACTATGGAATCTTCTTTTAAGTAATACACAGATGTTAAATCAATGACATGAGGGAGAATAAATTATAATTTTTTTATTAACTATCCATTTTTTAAGATGTGTAAACTCAATCCTGAAAATTAACAACCTTATAATACATGCTTTCAGGGTAATATGATTTTTGTTTACTGTAAACAAGAGCCATTTTCATATTTAAATAAAATACCGTACAGAAAGCAAATCAAAGTACTGCGTTTTTGAAAGAAAATGAAACATGCGAGTTTGAGTTATCAACTGACTCGAAGATGTACGATAATAAAAGTTCTGATGACATAACAGTATGCAAAAAATGTACAGTATGCATGACCAAGAAACAAAATGTATTCAGTGTCAACAACTAGATTGGTCTTAAGCATTGTACAGTACTAATAAACACAAAAGTCTGCTTTATACAAGTAAACAGTTCAATGACAATAAAACATCCACAATGACTATTAGACTAAACAACAACTGACATTAAAGTATAACTGCAGAACAGAGCCTTTAAATAATTGTATATAATTATCACATCCGATTTCTTTAATTGGACCACACAGAAATTAAGTACTACCAACATAGCATCCAAACTAGAGTCTGTTAACCATTCTCTTTGAACAAATACAAGGTAAAATGCCTGCAATGAAAATAAACTACATAATGACACTGAAGTGATAAAGTGCTGCAATGCTTATGCAAACATCTTTAAGAAACATCCAGATACATTACCTTATTTATGAGTGTCGAAATTTTTACAAGCATGCTGAATTAGAGCATGCAGCTCTACCACCTATACTGTAGGAAATGACAGATAGGACTCTTCCGTAATCTTACTCAAATAACAACTGTCAGTTTGATAAAGCCCTCAGCTTTTTGATTTCCCAGCATTTGGAAACAGTGAAATAAGCTCCTTACATGTCTGCGTTTCCACCGAGCTAAAGTGAGACTCCACGTTCCAAGCCAAATCTGCTGAAAGAAAGTCATCCACTGCTGTTTGGGTCTCGTTACTAGTGTGGAAGCGGTGTCCCAGACTGGTTAATGAACTGGAGATGGTCTGGGTCTTGGCGCTACTAAGTCTGGCCTGTCCTTCCTGAGTGCAGGGCAGGGGCAGCAGTTCGGGCCTTATGTCAGTTTGTGTCTCTATGCCCGAGGACTCTGTGCTTATACTGAAGCCAGGTTGCCTGAGGATGTTGCTGAGGGGCATGTGCCCACTTGTTTTTAATAGGAAGTTGAGGTCTGTCTGGGTCTGGGTGTCAAACATCTCTAGCTCCAGATCATTTGGTTGCACCCTTGTTGCCACATCACTATTGTGTCCATCACCCAGGTTGTCAAAGAGCAAAAAGTCTGTCTGTGTCTCAATATCTAAGAGTTCCAAAGTTGTTTCTGTGTTTAGACTGTTTAAGCCACTTTCTTCTGTCTGAGTCTGAATGTGTGTTGCATTAAGGAACTCCTCAAAATCAAAGTCAATACTAGCATGTTGTGGTTCATGCACAGAAACCAAACCTGAAGTACAGCTTGAAGATACTGTACCCAGGCTGTCTGAAAGGATGTTCTCAAGGTCTCTGAAAAGTATCATAGTCTGAGTCTGGTTGTCTGCAACTGTGTTTTGGTGTAAAATGTCATTCTGGGTCTTGTCTTCAAAAAGTCTGGTATCAGTGTTGGATAGGGAATCCTCCAAACCACTGGTTCTGAAAGAAGCATTAAATGTTGATGTCTGAGTGGAGACACTTAGTGTACCAGTATCGAAAAGATCTGTGCACATAGCCTGGTTCAACTGGCCTTTTTCAAATTGGGCTACACCAGAAGAGCTTGTCTGTGTTTCTCGGTTCACATTAGCAGAAGAGAAACTATAAACATCTGTCTGTGCTCCAATGGAGGACAAGGCTCTAATCCGAGAAGGTAATGTCTGGGTTTGCACACTGACAGGCAGCTGAATTTGAGCACTCACAGTGATGTCTGTTTGAGAGCAAGACGACACCGAGACCTCACAGCTGGGGGGAACATTCACTGGTCCAGCTTCCGTGTTTGCCCATTTAAGGTTTGAGATAGCTGTTTGAATGTTTGTAGAAGTGCCTTTGCCGCTAGATTCAAGATGGATAACTAGATCTCCAACGAATGCAGGGTCCTCAAGATTGACCTGTACTCCTGTGCTAATGGTTTCAGGGCAAGATCTAGGTACAGGGAAAGTGTCTTTGAAATTCATAATTGACGGTTGCAAAAGGTGCACACTGCTAACAGACCCTTGCGCATCTACAGCCAAGACCAATGATCTCACAGCACTACTTTCTGTAGTGGGAAGGAGGATGGGCAGATGTGTGAGTTGCATGACAGGAACATTTACTAGAGCCACTTTGGGTTTGGGGAGTAGGAGCTTCTGAATATTTCTTGGGTAGTAACGTTTGTGTCGTGCGGTGTCTGGGACTTCGGAGAGCCATTCATTAGAAATCTCATTGATTTTTTTCTCAGAGTATGGCATTTCATACATTTGTTCGTTGGGCAAAATGTTTATTGCATTTTTTGCCAATCTTTCCATTTTCCTCTTTTTTACAGGTGGATACCTATAAGAAAGACACAAATTGATACTAAGCAATTCATCAATTAAACAGTGCAATGATAGTCCTGACATAATATAACAATGTGTCACTGTGAAAATGATTTATTTATAGCGAAAACCTGGGTTTTACTACATACAGTATTAAAGGCTATATATTAATTTATGTAAATACATGTTATGTGAAACTTAAATTACATTGGCTGGAACATTTATCACCTTTTCAACAATTGTTCAGTGCATATAGGCACATTTTCATATATACATATAATTGATATGCTTATAGTGTATATGGCTGACATAGAATACACAAATGATTTCTGTTAAATCAATGAACTAATTAGTTCATTGAACTAATGAACTAATTAGTTTGTAATTAGTTAGTAAATCAATGAACTAATTAGTTTGGTTGGCGAATGTTCGCCAACCAAAATTTGTCCAGAAATAGTAAAAAATGCATGTTCAGAGAAAGACGCGCTGCGGGACTTGCAGTGCATGAGTAAATTTCGAAAAACAAACTTTGGTGTATGTTAGTTGGGTCTGAAGCCCCACCACTCCAGACATCCTTTTGAGATCATACAGTGGAGCATGCAAACAAGTTCCCTGTACTAAACAATTTGTGAACACTGACAAAAATGAGCTCTGGGTTTGAATTGTAACAAAAAATTGCAACATTGTCCAAAAAAATCTATTGTATATCATGTTTGGTATTTTACTTTGATATTTTTTAGTAACAAAATCATTTGTTGCGCAATTTTTTTTTAAAGAAATGTTGTATGTATTATCTTGAGTAAAATTGACAATGCTTTTTATATCTTTGCCTTTACAATATACTATTTAAGTTAAATTTACTTAAGTTACTTTAACTTTAACATAGACACAACTGAGCAAAGGATTTCCAGGCATGCTTTGCATAACACAGAAAAATAATAAAAATGTCACATTTGTGTGTTATTCAATGCATTTTAAGCATAACAAGAGAAGTTAGAGTCTTCTTAATATGTGGTACTCAGATTTATTGGTGTAAAATGAGTTTTGGTTTCATTGGTGGTTTAAAGAAGTTACCATTATGCTGAAGAGTAGAGCGTTAACTCAGAAAATAAGAGTTAACAATAGTTTTGAATGTTGCCATGATTGAAAGGCATTATTTTAGATATGCTAATGCTGTGATTACAACTCCTTTGTTCGGACTGTCCTGCGATAATCAGAGGCAGAAATGTGAAACTGGTTGATATTTGGCTGCTTAAAACAGGATAGACAATATTAAGTGAACATAGACAAAGTTTGTAAACTTAGAAATTTAAGTTGCTGTTACTTAAGAATCCAAGCTTAAATTATAAGATACGAAATACAATAACAAATTAAACCAAGTACCTGTGCTCTTTAGGAACCTCGTGACCTGTTCTGTAGGTATGAGACAGCAGTGCTGGTCTACTGGCATAAGGACAACCACATGTACAGCTATATGTCCTCCCACAGTCCTCAGTGTGTCGCCGCAAATCCCACTCTGTGCTGTAGCTATTACAGCACTTCAAACACTTGTGCTTCTTCTCTGCATGCATCTTCATAAAGTGCTGCACCATAAACAGGATTAGGAAACATATGTGCTAGGAACTGCTTTCAAAAAAGGTCATGCTTTTTTATTAAGTTCTTAATAAAACAATATCAGAAAAATGTTAATAAGTACCTGTTTAACAAGTGAAAACTGGGAGAAGGGTCTTTTTGGTCCCCTTGGGCAGCCTTCTACTGGGCAACAATAGATCTTCTGTGAAGCTTTCAAATCTTTCCTGATCGTAGGATTAACCAGACCTTCCTGGAATTATAAGAAACATACAGTAGTAAGAATTGAGTACTTTCTAAAATAAACATGACTGATGTTTTGCCTTTGGTAATTCCTTAATTTCAGATTGACAACCCCCTCCCCAAGAGAATAGTCAGTCTTCATCACTTGATAACTGACCCTTAGTATTGGAGGGGAGGACTTCCTTTGCTAAAGTGACCATATTGAGCTTTGCATTCCCCACATTTATAATAATAGCAGTGGTGCATATTGTTATTATCTTTGACTAAACTCATGCCTGTATTCAAATAACACACAAGGGCTGTAACCGTAGTGATGTAGTAAACATCAAAGATTGCTTTCATTAATGCATTAATAAATTAATACAAATATAATTGTATATACATAAACTCGCTTTAAACACTTTAGTTATTAAAGATGTACTATAACTATTAACTATATTCTATTAGTGTATGATACTTTTTCCTTTATCTGTTATAAAAAACATATATAAGAAGACATTAATATTTATATTAATGTCAGTGTCTTTTGGTTGTTTGATACAGTGGCCCATTGCTGCCACATACATTTTTTTTACTTTTTCCACTCAATTATGTCATAATACCGCGATAAAATGTTGTTTAAGCGGGATAATATGTTGTTTTAACAGGATGTCGTTAAAACGTTACAATTTGTTGAGATGTTGATTAATGAAAACCTGCGTGAGAAAAATATGTTGTTTTAAACAATATATTATCTCATTAAATGTCGTTAAAATTGTATCTTTTCTCGTTTTGACTGGATAATATGTCAATTAAACAATCTATTTTCTTGTTACAAAGGGATAATATGAGGTCTCATAATAATTACACATTAGTCTATTTCATAAAAGTGACATATTTTCTCCGCAGATTGGCGAACCGACGCCCACTGTACACTAGCCAACATCAAGACAGCGATTTCTCTTCTGAGTTGCACTCCCTACGGATCCAGAATATTTAATACATTTTTGACTGACAACAAATCCAGCTTCAAAACATTTCAGATGTAGTAGTTTATATCCACGAAGCTTCCCATTAGGGCTGGGCGAAGTGAAGATGTTAATGTATATCACCAATGTCTCGCAAATATCTCGATGTCAATTACAACAGATAGATACCAAACAATAATCGATAATAATGGAAAATACAAGTTATAACATTATCATGCTGTAACAATGTTCAAAATAAGGAAGGAAGGAGACAGGAACCAGGGAATTAATTCCCTCCCGGTAAGTATCCACAGATTGATTGCTGTGCAACATTTAGCAGATGCTTTTATACAAAGCGACCTACAGAGAATTCAGGCAGCAATAAGCGATATGTTATACAGGAGCAATAATACAATAGGTGCCAATACAAAGTTACTAGTTTCAGCTTAATCTAGACCAAAACATTTTGAGAGAAAGAGAGAGGGTTAGTGTTTATTTATTTTCATTTTTTTGTCAAGTATTCACAGAAGAGATGGGTTTTAAGTATTTTTTTAATGTTGTGAGATATGTGGTTGACTGGACTGAGTAAGGAAGAATCTTCCAATAGGAGGAGCGGGAAAGCGATTTACTGCCCTTTTGATAGGCAATACAAGACACTGCTCATTTGCTGAACGCAGGGTTCTTGATGGGGAGTAGGAGTGTAGTAGGGTGTGAAAGTATGCCAGTGCAGATCCAGTGATAGTCCTGTAGGCAAGCAGTAGTGACTTGAATATGAAACGTGCTTCAACCGGTAGCCACTGGAATAACAATTATGGAACATGATGAGTACATCCCAACAACCAAACAGTTAAAATCGTTTTTATAATTTTATTTAAACACCTTGTATGGAGGATTAAATGAATTTGTGATTTAATCTGTGCATTAAAAACTCAATTTTATCCATATTTTAAATAACTTTCTAGTTCGATATGTATTATACAAAATATAACGATGAATAAAACTTCACTCTATTTAGATACATAAGTAAATTATATTGTGTTGAAGTCTTTGGTAATTTATGTAGAGTATTTAATGCAGATAATTATTGACAAAGATTAATAAATATTATCTTTAAGATTAACATTATATTCTTTACTTACAACAAGTTTAGCAGGATGTCTGTTTTTTAGATACAACCATCCAAAGCTTCTTCAGTCACACTCGAAAATATAAGGGTCCGTTAGTTTTAACCTGCCAAATCGATCGAAAATCACTAAAATATGAGTTTACTCTCACATCTGTAAGGTAAAAGGTAGAAAAAGAATACAAATAAACCGCTAAATATCATGCAGTGAGGCAAAACAAAATAACCATTAATGTGAAAAAATTGATTAATAGCATTCGTTTTGACAATATAATAGATTTTACTCTGATCATACATTTTCAATATAATAACATAATAAATAGAAATCACCTATTTCATTTATCAAATGACCAGTGTCTGTCAAGTGACGACTGGATATTAGCGCACAACAAAGACAAAGTATAATCTAAGAAGGGTTTTAATGAATCCACAGGAACAGAGTTACACGCAAACATAAACAATAGCAGAGAAGGAACTGAGGAACACACAAGGCTTAAATACATGGGGAAACGCAGTCAAGGGAAACTGAATCAGGTGAGGGACTAATTAACTAATAAGGACATCAGAAACCGAAGGCAAAACCGAAACAGAGTTAAACCGTGACAGTGTCATAGGTTATCTGAAGACCCATATACCATGTCGCTACAACATTCTCCATGGGATTAATTTACAACGTTATTTTAGGTCGTAGCTCCAACGTTTTCAGAAAGTTAGCAAAAGTTCTTCGAATTGGAATTCATACTGCAAAAGCAACCAAATAGTTTTTTAAGGGAAAGAAGTGGACTGTTATGCAATGGCCAAGTCAATCACCTGACCTGAATCCGATTGAGCATGCATTTCACTTGCTGAAGACAAAACTGAAGGGAAAATGCCCCGAGAACAAGCAGGAACTGAAGACGGTTGCAGTAGAGGCCTGGAAGAGCATCACCAGGGATAAAACCTAGCGTCTGGTGATGTCTATGTGTTCCAGGCTTCAGACTGTAATTGACTGCAAAGGGTATTATACAACCAAGTATTAAAAAGTGAAAGTTTAATTTATGATTATTATTCTGTCCCATTACTTTTGGTCCCTAACAAGTGGGAGGCACATATGCAAACTGTTGTAATTCCTACACCGTTCACCTGATTTGGATATACATACCCTCAAATTAAAGCTGACAGTCTGCAGTTAAAGCACATCTTGTTCGTTTAATTTGAAATCCATTGTGGTGGTGTATAGAGCCAAAAATGTTAGAATTGTGTCGATGTCCCAATATTTATGGACCTGACTGTATGTTCTGTCTCATGATTCCAGAAGCTTTGTGATTTTGTTAATCTATGTATAACTAATCATGTGAGCTTCATTTACCCAAGTAATGAGGTAGTTCAGGGCTAGTCAACTGGTGACCGCGGCGGGCCAAATCTTTACCTGGCCCCCCTAACATTTAAAATAAGTAGAGAGGCTTTGGTGTGCTTTAAGAAATGCACATCCTGAAAATGCCACACCTTTGAAAGCGGATCCACGTGCAGTAAACATTTAATTTAAATAATAAATGACGAAAACAAACCAAGGTAATCCACAGACTGAACGAAGCATAAAACAAAGACAGACACCAAACAAAGGAAACACTAAGGCTTAGATACACTACGATAACAAGGAAACAGGAAACAACTGGGGAAACTAGTTGAGACTAAAAACTACAAAGGACTACAAAACATGGCACAGAACAGGAAGTAACAGAAAAGTTCACAAATACTGTACAGGGGAAACATGGACAGGGATCGTGACGTACTGGGATCGTGACAGGCACGAATGCAATTGTAATTCACCCAAGGATTCGATAGTAGCGTTCTGTTTCCTTAACACACAGTTTGATTTGCTTTATTAGACGCCAGTTTTAACATCAAGGGGCAGGGATTACTTTTGTGCTGAATGTATTAGCATTTTTTACTTTATTTTTATCTGAATTTCATTTATTCAATATCTTCATAAGTATCTTCTTGGAAAAAAACAATACCACCCACATCTTCGATGTACTGGGGGAATGTGGGTTAGTAAATTAACAGCAATTTCATTAAAACGTTTTAGGGAATATAAAAAAACATTTAAAAAAACAATATCCCTTTAAATTAAATATAATGAAAAGGAGTACACTGGATGCAATATTTGTGTGCATGTTTTAATATGTGACCTGTAAGAAACAGCAACAAAAACAGTATAAAAGGAACAAAATGCAACAAATAACGGAAATACAAAATAACAGAAGAAATTATGATATGGGAAAAATTGGCCTGCATCCAAATTATACTTTTGTAATCTGGCCCACAAAGATAAGTAGTTGAAGACCCGTGACGTAGTTAGTTGACTCTGTTAGCTTAAAAACAACTGCATTTTGAATGTAAGGTAGGTCACCTGTGGAACACCTTGAGAGTGCTGAAGCTGACTTCTGCTGGCAAAACTACAAACTATTTTTCTTCAGTAAATTCTCTTCTATTAATTGCATTCCTGACATCTTGTCTTCATTCATTCATAACTGGTCAACGGGTCTTTTACTGTAAATCCCCAACAACATTACCATATTTTACCCTGGATCACAAAACCAATCTTAAGTAGCACAGGAACATTTTTAGTAAAAGCCAAAAATACATTGTATGGGTCAAGATTATTGATTTTCTTTTATGACAAAAATCATTAGGATATTAAGTAAGGATCATGTTCCATTTAGATATTTTGTGAGTTTCAATATTTAGATTTTTTTGCACCCTCAGATTCCAGAGTTTTAAACAACAGTATCTCTGCCAGATATTGTCCTATCCTAACATCCCATAAATCAATAGAAATATTAATTATTCAGCCTTCGGATATTGTAAAAATCTCCATTTCGAACATATATGATCACAGTTTTTTAAGTTGTTTCTGCCTTTAGGAGTGCAATTAAATATAACATATACAAGACGTTGAAGTTTTTATTGTTAATAAACATGTTTATTTATATTTTTGCCACTGAAACCGTCTTTAATAGTTGTACTTAAAGCCCCAGTGAAAAAAAATAAATCCTTAATGACGTCAATAAAATTATATTTTCCTACGCAGTGACAAAATTTGCAGATATAATCGTTTAAAACTGACAGTCTGGCATGTGCGCTCAAATAAATCTAGAGATTCCATGACATCACGCTACACTGTAAAGTCTAATTGTTGTCCTGACTTACAAATTATTTGTTAACTTTCCTCAGTTGTAAAAATGTATACATTTTACTAGTTTTTATTAAGTTACGATATCTTGCAGGGGAAAAAAAACAACTTACTTTTCGCCTTTAGTATATTTTACTTAAATCAAGCAAGTAGCGGCAAGCGAAGCAATTACTTTACTACACCAGCCAGAGGCAGTGGAGAGCAGCATGCTTTGCGCCAGACTGCATTAGGAGAGTACATTTTTAAAAATATGATTATTTTATATGTTTTTAGTAAAGTTAAAGACTGGATAGAGTTAAATGTTCACTTCTCTCAGATATTTAGAAGAGTTTACATATTTTTAACAGTTTTGTGGTTACCACTGTTTAGAAGATAGGTGCATGTGATTAGGGTCTCCAAAGCTCGCATGTTTTTTACCAATGAGCATAGTGTGTGCACACAGTTGAGATCCGTCTCCTCTTGCTCATTTTGTGTTGCACAAGTCAAGGTGTTTGATTTATGCATTTTTAGAATAATATTTATGTGAACTGTAGTAACATTTAATTTAGCTATACGGTAATCAAAATTTAGTATTGCAAACTTGTCCGGGTATACAGTGCAATAGATCCAAAGGAAATTCTTAAGTTGGTAATAATAGTTAATTCGGAGTACTCCACACTAAGTCAAGAGTACATATTAACTAATTTTTTTAGTTACTTGAACTCATCAATACCATTTCACTTTACTTAGTTTTTTTAATGCAAACGGTTTGCATGCTTTTTTTAAGTAAGATCAACAAATTAGATTTTACAGTGTAGACTTTCACCTCTCGTCAAAGTTCTTGTCCAATCAAATCCTCTTTAGAATCCGAAGAGTCCAACTCCATTCACTATGAAAGCTGCGTAAGCGGCACCTCAAATCAGCCACTTGTTGGCATATGTCTTATGTCCTACATGGTGAATGACGCATAATGCCCTAGATGGGAGATGGGGGCTAATCCAGACAGTGTAAACATTAACATTAAACTCTTTAAAGCAGTTGAAATGTCCTCCGGTTCAGAGACATGATTGCGATCATACGCGCAAATCCACTGAGAAAACACAATGTATCTGACCCGTTTCAAGTACAGAATATTGAATGTTAAGGCTATATGGAAGAGATTGGATATTGCAGCCTTGATGAGTAAAGGAGAAGACAAATGCCAGTGAGTGACACCAACATAAATAACTTATGCTTCAAATGATACATCACTGTTAACAGTGATCTTCCTATTATTTCAAATAGACTTTTACACTATTATGCTTTTAAATGCAGCTTTGCCATGTTGACTGTATGCTGAAAATGAAATGGTTCTACTTGGTTATTTTATAAGGGGGCAGGGTCACTCGACATGTCTCGCGCTCTCTCCATTTTTCAATTCAAATTACATCAACACCTCAAATGCTGCGTGTTCCAAGGCATTCCAGTGGGAATTTTAAAATTAAAAAGAGTGAGACATATCATATTAGTGGGCCACCCCCTTTCAATATAACCAATAGTGTTCTGTTTACTGCACAGTCAGCCTGGCAAAACTGTTTTTAAAAAAGTGTGATGAAACAAGGGTGTAAAAATCTATTGAAAAGAGTAGGAAGATCTATGATAACAGTGATGTGTCATTAGAAGCTTGTTATTAACATTGGTAAATGACACTGGCGTGTCTTCTCCTTTAGTCATTTAGGCTGTGATGTCGGATCTCTTCCATAGAGCTTTAACATTCAATATTCTATGCAAGCTTGCATTAGTAGTATTGTGATTGCAATAACATTTGATAACATAATTCATTACTTTCATTAATTTTAGGTGAACTGTCCCTTTCAATTTTGAACACAGATCAGAGGTCACATTTCACTACAACATATGTCGTCGATTTTGTCTCATAATAAAAAATTAAAATGATCATCTTTTTCTCTTAAGATTTTTGCCTTCAATTTTGAAAAGACAGTGGAGAACAGACAGTAAAGCATTTGATAGAGACAGGGGAGTGGGACCAGCAAAAGATGCTTGAGACGGGAATCAAACTCTGGTCAGACGTTAGTTTGCCGACATGATTTCATTATTGCCTTGAAATGTAACGGTTCCCTTTGTGAAATCAGGGCTGCTGCACATTTTGTAACATCAAATTGAAGACTTTTTAAATCCTGTTTAAGACCTGAACAAAGAAAAAAACAGTACCATTTTTATACTGCAGAACAAACAGCCTTTAAGACACATTTAACATATGTCCCAATTTTTACTCAGAAGAATGAAAGCATCAAAACAGATACATCTCAAATAGGTACATCATATTTGTCAGAAGCCTTTTTCTTAATTTCCTAATCCAGCTGCTCTTTTTTCTCCTTCTGGTCTCTTCTCGGTGTGTTTGACTTTGTTATTCCATCTGCCATACTATAACTAGCTAGCTAAACTAGCTTCTTTGAAACTACTAAGATTTTTATGACAATCTCACAAAAATACAGATGTATAGTATTTATTATATGAAACTGTATAGTAAATTTAGTGTACCGTTTTTTACTAAATAAAAAGAAATATTAAAATATACTACAAAGTGTATAACTGGCTAGCTAATCCTACAGAATAATACTGTAGTATATGTTAATAGAGTGTGATAGTTAACATAATATTCTACAGCTGTAATATACTACAATCTACTATAGGAAATACTAAAGTACACAACAGTATTTTTATGTGATATGATACACCGGAGTATGTATTAATGTCTCATGTTTTAAATTAAGAAGTTTAAAACAATGTAATACAATACCCGTATAATTGTATTGTTTATTAATTGTTTTCCTTACATAAGATTCATATTTAATACTAATAGGATGGGGATGTCGAACTTTATATATTAACCCACTCCTGTTAGTCATTTACGGAACTCTTGCTCTTCTGGGAAAGCAAAGCTACAGTGTTTAACAAGTACGTAGTTGTCAAGCTACTGATAAGTTTAGTCAAGTTAGTTATTATTGTCTCTACTTTAGCTACTACCAACAACACTCCATCACACAAACCCGCCTAAAGTTACTCATTATGGGGAAAATAAAAGTTTAGTCAGACAGATAGAGAGAGAGAAGATATCACCTCATTGTAAAATCAATATAACACAGAGAAGAGTAACCAAGGTGTTGTTTGTTTATGTCTTTTAGAGTTCGCGAGAAAGCAAAATAAGTTTAGCATTGCAAGAAGCTTAGAGCGCGTTCAGCGACAGGAAAGCGACAATATTATGAGTTTTAAGGTTTTTTGGGCCCATCTTGCAAGTAGGCTAATACTCGTTACTTGCACGGGCTAACCAATCTCTTTATTTCCCATCTCGGAGCCAAATAGCATTACAATTACATTTAGCCATCTTTTCTCTTCTGTTTGCACGCACTCCGCAGACTTCCACATGAGCAAAAAAATCGTAAAATAAAATGTTTTGTCTATTTTGTACCATACTCTCCCACATACCCAACTGTTCATTCAACATTAAAACAATCATAAACCTGCGAAACAAGAATACTCGTAAGCAAACTCCAAAGCAAACAGGTTAACGAGTAAACCAAATTGTTTCATGAAATGTTGTATAATGTAATACCTTGACCCTGTGAGATTTTACCAGATGCATGTTCAGTGCTGGAGTGTTGGGCAGAATCTTCCCGCATCCCTCTACAGTACACAGGATGTTGGTGCGTACTTCTCTGCTGAGTTCTGTTATCGAGGGTTTTATAATCTGTCTGTTCTGTAAGGACGGCTGCTCGCAGCATTTCTGCATGTTGTGTACGCTACTGCTGACAGCAGAATCCGCCATGATTCAACGTTTTGCAGAAAAGCGCACACTTTTACTTCCGGGAGACGTCACTTAGCATCGGTCTCGGGCTGTGTCTTAAACCGCTCCCTATGTCCTATTTAGTGCACTATATCGTGTGTCCGCCATTTTGTAGTGGTGTCCGAAACCTATGGCTGAATCCAAAATCGCAAACTCAATGAGTAGGTACGTAATTTCAGTAGGTACGTACTCAACGGGCTAAATGGTACATACTGTTTTCCATGAATGGGTGTAGTATGAATGCGATCGGCCGTTGTCCGCCATATTGATGATTTATTTCCCTTTATAATGGTTGGGTGCAAATTCTGGTTGGGTGCAAATTCCGTTTGTGGTGCACATCCGCCACCTATTGTACTGGATTTTATTGTCAATGAATATAAATATAATTGCTTACAAATTAAGTGTACCCTAGAAATGCATTGCTAGCCCACACATACACTTGGGCACAATATTATTATACTGACCAATAGTTAATGTTTTCCTGAAAATAATATATTGTATTAAAATAGGCTACTAAATGTAATTGTATTGCCATAAACCATCTATGCATTAATACAGACTAAAAAAATATGCCTGAAGTAATGTAATATGTTTTATTTACAGAAAACTATATACGTAAATTTAATGTAAGAAAATAAATTAATGTAATAATTAAAAAATAAATATACAAGTAAACATCACATGAATCCAAGCTTTATTTCAATGTATTGTTGTAACAAATTATCCTGTATCTACAGGCGTTGAACCCCACATACTGCCATCTCGTAGCTGAGCAGCATTGCCACCTTTGTGATTTTAACGAGTGTGAATCAGCACCTCCAAATCTGAGGCCATGGTTCTCAGTTGGAAAAGGGTGGCTTGCCCACTTCAGGTAGGTGGAGAGTTCCTGCCTAAAGTGGAGGAGTTCAAGTATCTGGGGATCTTGTTCACGAGTGAGGGAAGGATGGAACGGGAGATTGACAGACGGATCGGTGCAGCTTCTGCAGTAATGCGGTCGCTGTACCGGTCTGTCGTGGTGAAGAAGGAGTTGAGCCGCAAGGCGAAGCTCTCGATTTACCGGTCAATCTACGTTCCTACTCTCACCTATGGTCATGAGCTGTGAGTCATGACCGAAATTACAAGATCCCGGATACAGGCGGCCGAAATGAGCTTTCTCCGCAGGGTGGCTGGGCGATCCCAGAGAGATAGGGTGAGAAGCTTGGTCACTCGGGAGGAGCTCAGAGTAGATCCGCTGGTCCTCCTCATCGAGAGGGGCCAGCTGAGGTGGCTCAGGTATCTTTTCCGGATGCCCCCTGGACGCCTTCCCGGGAAGGTGTTCCGGGCATGTCCCACCGGGAGGAGACCCCAGGGAAGACCTAGGACACGCTGGAGGGACTATGTCTCCCGGCTGGCCTGGGAACGCCTCGGTGTCCCCCCAGAAGAGCTGGAGGAAGTGTCTAGGGAGAGGGATGTCTGGGCATCCCTGCTTAGACTGCTGCCCCCGCAACCCGGCTGCTGATAAGCGGAAGAAAATGGATGGATGGATGGACGAGTGTGCTCATCCGTCCCTGTAACAGTCAAACAAGATTCAAGTTGCCCCTGTGATTTGTGCTCAATACTGCATTTAAATGTGGAGGTAGATGCACATGTGTTAACTCGCTGTTTAACCAACTCATATTTTCATGAATTCAACAACGGTATTAATGGACAAATAAAATATTTACATTGTGTTAAGTTACTTAAGTAAATATGTTTATTTACATAACTTATATGTATCTATGAAAGCAGTGAACAATGCTTTGTACCAAATATTAACAGACATAAGCTACATCACAGGCAGCCAAAACAGTTTGTACCCAAAAATGGCCAGAAAAAATAACTTCGCCCAGTTGTGGTTGCCACACTCATGCCAAATCTGGGATGAATGAGGCAAATCACTGCAACAAAAAACTGTGCACTCAGCCAGCAAATGTAAATGTGTTTAATAAGAACGATAAAACTAAATTAAGTATATCATTTATACTTAATCATGCACTTTATAAAATCTTCTAAAAAAATGTGTATTAGACAATCAGTTTATGTAAAAGTGAAGATATGTTTTAAATGTTTTTCAACAAAACATAATTTTATTGAGATGTGATTTACTTTTCCCTTCTTAAAACACTTTACATTGAATAGAATAGACTATGCACAGAACAAACCCTTTTAGAGGTTTCAAGTTTCATACTTTAATGTAGGTGTTGCAATGTGCTCCTTATATGTAAAAATGCTCGAAAGAAATATGAGAAATATATGTTTAGATTCTTATTTGAATTGTAACATTACAATAAACAAATGGAAGTGATCGATAAAACATCCGGAATCTCCTCAAGTAAGTGTACCTTAACAGAAGGACAGATTGACAGAAAGAGATACAGTTGAAAGAAAAAGTATGTGAACCCTTTGGGCTTACTTGGATTTCTTCATAAATTGGTCATAAAATGTGTTCTGATCTTCATCTAAGTCACAACAATAGAGAAACACAGTCTGCTTAAACTAATACCGCACAAACATTATACGTTTTCATGTTTTTATTGAACACAACATGTAAACATTCATAGTGTAGGGTGGAAAAAGTATGTGAAATCCTAGGCTAATGACTTCTCCAAGAGCTAATTGGAGCCAGGAGTCAGCCAACCTGGGGTCCAATCAATGTGATGAGATTGGATGTGTTGATTAAAGCTGGCCTGTCCAATAAAAAACACACACCAGTTTTGAGTTTGCTGTTCTGAAGAAGCGTTGTCTGATGTGAACCATGCCTCGCACAAAAGAGCTCTCAGAAGACCTACGATCAAGAATTGTTGACTTACATAAAGCTGGAAAGGGCTACAAAAGTATATCTAAAAGCCTTGATGTCCATGTGTCCACGGCAAGACAGATTGTCTACAAATGGAGAAAGTTCAGCACTGTTGCTACACTCCCTAGGCGTGGTCGTCCTGTAAAGATGACTGCAAGAGCACAGCGCAGAATGCTCAACGAGGTGAAGAAGAATCCTAGAGTGTCAGCTAAACACTTACAGAAATCTCTGGCACATGCTAACATTTTTGTTGACAAATCTACAATGAGGAAAACATTAAACAAGAATGGACTTCATGGGAGGTCACCACGGAGGAAGCCACTGCTGTCCAAAAAAAACATTGCAGCACGTTTGAAGTTTGCAAAAGAGCACCTGGATGTTCCACAGCACTACTGGCAAAACATTCTGTGGACAGATGAAACCAAAATTGAGTTGTTTGGAAAGAAGCGTGTTGTATGTAACCAGCTCTCCTCCTTTCTGATGCTGAACAACTTGCTGGACAGCAACCAGTCAGGTTTCAAGAGTGGTCATTCCACTGAGACTGCGCTGCTCTTTGTCATCGAAGCCCTGAGACTGGCAAGAGCTGCTTCAAACTCGTCTGTACTCATCCTACTGGATCTATCTGCTGCCTTTGACACCGTTAACCACCACATCGCCCTGTCGACCTTCAAGGCTATGGGTGTCTCCAGAATGTTGCTTCAATGATTCAGGTCTTACCTTTCAGGCAGGTCATTTAAAGTATCCTGGAAAGGTGAGGTCTCGGAGTCCCAAACTCTTGATACAGGGGTGCCTCAGGACTCAGTGCTTGGGCCGTTGCTCTTTTTTGTATACATGACATTCCTTGGCTCTGTCATTCGGAAACATGGCTTTTCCTACCACTGCTATGCGGTAGATACACAACTCTACCTGTCATTTCAGCCTGACGATCTGACTGTTTCTAAAAGCATTTCAGCATGCCTGAGTGACATTTCGCTCTGGATGAAGGACCATCACCTGCAGCTGAACCTTGCAAAAACAGAACTCCTTGTAATCCCGTCCCACTCTAAACCTAAATCTAAAAGTGGCTTAACTTCACAGATCAGGTTGCCAGCACCACTCGGTCATGTAGATTCGCCAGATCCTTACGGTCTGCAAATGAACAACGTCTTGTGGTGCCACCCCAAAAAGGTAAAAAATCGCTCTCACGAACCTTCTCTGGATAGGTTCTACATTTGTGGAATGATCTGCATGCTGCTACAAGACCAGCAGATTCTGTGGCCATATTTAAGAATCGGCTGAAAACACATCTCTCCTGTCAGCACCTGACCGATCAATTCCGATTTCTATATCTTCCCTACAATATCTTAAAAAACATGCTTATTTAAACTTAGATAAACTAAACTTGGCTCTGTACACTGTCTTAGGCTGTGTGAGACGTGTTTTTATGATCTTATACTTTTTGTTGTCCTAATGTTTGACCCAACTGCTTCCAATGTTTACCCAACTTGTAAGTTGCTTTGGATAAAAGCGTCAGCTAAATGACTAAATAAAAATATAGTCCTATAGATTATCAATGATGAGAGGCATGTACTATAATACGAATTAAAGCATGACGTTATGTCTGTCTCGTGATTTTCCACTCTTTTTAACTTTCCTGAAACAAAACAATCACACATACACAGACTCCTTAATGGTAGAGTGTGTGTTAACAGAAGATGTTTTTTAAACATGGTGATAAGAAGTCTCTTTTCACAGTCACACTGACCACGCAGGAAGAGAGAGCCTAAGGATTCATTAGAGACTTTAACCTCAAATTATTCTCTACTTTTTGTATCAGAAAAGGCTGATGTAAATCGTGCTTGAATCATCAATTTAACATAAGATAATGCTGAATAATAACTGGTTCATATTTGTCAAAACCACACAAAGATATTTAAATTTAAAATAAGGTGAAGCCAAGCCACTGATCTCTTTAAACTTCACTGTAGGACAACCGTGTTAAATTTTCATAAGGATCCTGAAAGCCAGTCCGTTAACACACAAAGGCAAACTGACTGAGTTATAGGTGTGTGCAGAGTGAGCGCCAGATCAGATCTACTGGAGGGGCATTGGGTCATCGGCGGGGGGGCCGTTTTAGAAATATTTTGACGCAGTGGCAACATCATAGTCCAACACAGCAGAAATGCTATAAAAAGAAAAGTTTTTTCTTTATTGATTATTATTTGCAAATTGTGTTTATTCTTGTTGTTGTTAATTTCCATATCATGTCAGTAAGTTGAGGCTATGTTGTAGATCTATCCACACAGTTTACTCAGTCACACAAAGCGGAGGGCTTCCGTGGAGGCTAAATGCAAATAAATGCAGTTTACCAATCTATGACATGTGTTACATTGAAACATCTCTTTCAAGATGGCTCCTAGTATGGCAGCTGCATGGCGAGCTCCGAACCAACTTTGTCGTTTGTTTTGTCAACCTTCCTTATGTTATTTATACTGGATACTGTTTGCCTTATTTGTACAAGCAGACCTATTAATACCTTAATAACATGACAAACCTTAATAACATGACAACAAAGTAAAAAGACAGCCGGCAGCCCCTAACGGACAACTGCCGGCGAATAAAACAAACCACAACTAAAACCCAGGCCTGGTCCTCTCTTTTCGATGTTCAAAGATGAATTAGGCACACTCTGTGGGGAAAAAGCAAAGATACTGGTGAATCCTGGAATTCCTCCACGTTTTTGTAAAGCTCCCCCACTGTCTTTTTCCATGAAAGCTCACGAATTTGGCACGGATACGTGCCCAAAGTTCCCACGACTCCCTTCCGGGACCAAGTGGTGAACTTGCAGGCACTCCCCATTGGGGAGGAAGACCCAACCCCATCAGTGTTGTGTCCAGTACGCGCACTGCGCCTCTACTTGGACCGCACGAAGAGCTTCAGGAGCTCTGACCAACTCTTTGTCTGTTTCGGAGGACAGCAGAAGGGGAGAGCTGTTTCCAAACAGAGACCGGCGCACTGGATCGTGGATGCCGTCACGGCGGCATACCGATTTATAGTTAAGACATAACACCGGGTGAGCACGACTTCCTTAATTAGGGATGCGCTGCAGAGGCCACTTCCTACCTGGGGGGAGGAATACAGAGGATAAAGATATGGTCTCGACCTTAGAGGAGATCGCATGGAACATGTGGACTGAGTAGTTAACCGCGAGGTGGAGGTCCACCTGGGGGAGGTCATCAGTTACCAAGAGTGGGAACCATTTCATGAGGATACATCAGACGGAACAGCCCACGGAGGGGGTGTTACAGACGTCCGGTAGCACTAGGTCCGGTTAGAGCTATCTGTGATAGTTCATATGTTCTCCCGGCCTAAGTGGGGTGCTTGTTTAGTGATGGATGGAATGCCTGTTCTTAACCATGTGGTTTGGTAAGAAGGGAGGTAGATTTGATGCCTGTTCTAAACCACGTGGTTGGGTAGGAAGGGAGGTAGATAGGACACTGACCCAACCTGTGCGAGGGTGGGGAGGTGTTTTCGCAGGCATACACCCCGCCGGATGCCAGACCTACATGTTGCCAAGCAGGACGTGGGCTGACACCGGGTTTACGCGAAGGTTGTAAAACCTTCTCAGAGTATCTTTATAGAATGAATCGTTACTGTGGGAAAAAAAGAGACAGAGACAGAATTGCTTAGAAAAACAAGAAAGAAAACAAGAATGCAAGAAAACAAAATCTGCAAGATAGCTGTCATTTACTGTATTATGTGAATATAAAAACAAAAAAACCCACCGAAGAATAAAAAAGTTATCTATAACTACTTTTATAACCTAAGAACAATACCTAACTATAACCTAAGCATAGAGGTCTAACTGTCATGAACCTCAATGTGGACATGGCGTGGGAACCCAAGTGCAGGCAGACACAGACGGTATAGATGGTAACAAGGACGTTTATTAACAAATAAACACTAAACAAGACAGGCATAACAAAAACCCACGAGGGGGCAAACAGGACAGGAATATATAACTTTAAGAACAAACACTGACTTACTAAACTATAAAACAAACACTAAACTGACACTTACTATACAGGAAACACGAACAAGAACAAGGCAAGACGACCAGGAACAAGCACAAGTACACAGGTACACAGGTACACAGGTACACAGGTACACAGGTACACAGGTACACAGGTACACAGGTACACAGGTACACAGGTACACAGGTACACAGGTACACAGGTACACAGGTACACAGGTACACAGGTACAAGAACAAGTACAGCAAACAATGCACGAGCACAGGACAATGAAACATGAGGACTCTTTATAGGAGAGACAGACACAGGATCATAACGAGAAACAGGTGCTGGGGATTAGCACTAAGGAGAGGCTGACGAGGAACGTGATGCAGGGAACAATGACGAGACACGAGAAAGAACTATGTCTTTCTCACAAAAAACCATCAGGCAATGCCATGGCTCCACTTGAGACAGGAATTGAACATGACATGGTAGTGGAACCATGACATCTAACCATAGCCCAAGAATAGACCAGTCATCAAACAGTCAAAATGTCATGTTTTTATTATGTAAAAGAGAAGTTTCACAAGTTAGACAAATTATAAAAGAATAATAAAGAAAATAAAATACAGAAAATTACAAGACAAAGCATTTATAAAGACAACTTAAAATTCCAAAAACAATATAAAAATTAAAATTATGTAAGAAATTATTTAAAATATCTTTTCATTTGTTTTCTGGTAAGGTAATCACATTTTCTAGGTACTTATTTTGGGGGGTTTCTTATATCTCCCCCCCTGCTCTCATTGGTGCTTGCTTGAAATGCCCTCCAATTGCATTTAAGATTTCAAACTCTGTTCCCTTTGGAAAATTGGTCATCACTGTATATTACCTCATCTATTGCACTATAACTTCAATAACTGCATTAACTCATCTACTGCACTGTAACCTTAATAACCGCATTAACTCATATACTGCACCGTACCTTTAATAACCGCATTGACTCATCTATTGCACTGCAACTTTAAAAGCTAATGTCTATAATTAATGCACACTTAAGTCACTTGCACTATTGTATAGTCTAAATTGTTATCTGTTCATAACCACCTGTACATTAATGTTCACAGTATATCGCCTTCTGTATATATTGTTCATAGTACATACCGACTGTCATATTTTCATAGAACACTCCTTCTGTAAAGTATTTTCATAGTACATGCCTATTGTATTGTATTTTTCCTAATATTGTATTCTGTATTTATTCACAATGTATATCCTGCACTTGCTAATTGCAGTTCTGTTTAGACCTAAACTACATTTCGTTACACTGTACTTGTATATGTGTAATGACAATAAAGTTGAATCTAATCTAAATCTGTCAAATACGAAATAATTGAATGAGAAACTCTTGACATCATAATCTTTACTTCACAATAAACAATAATAATGACAAAGTCATTGTACACTGTACATCATTTCTAGCGAAGTGGTGTAAAATAACCTTTCAACGTCTTTTCTTTAGCAGTCTACTCATTTTCATCGTACGACAGCGTTTTAGTCCCACCTTAAAAATAAAAAAATAAAAGATTTCGAGAATAAAGTCGAAATGTTACGAGAATAAAGTCGAAATGTTACGAGAATAAAGTCGAAATGTCACGAGAATAAAGTCGAAATGTTTCGAGAATAAAGTGGAAATGTTACGAGAATAAAGTCGAAATGTTACGAGAGTAAAGTGGAAATGTTACGAGAATAAAGTCGAAATGTTACGAGAATAAAGTCGAAATGTTACGAGAATAAAGTCGAAATGTCACGAGAATAAAGTCGAAATGTTTCGAGAATAAAGTGGAAATGTTACGAGAATAAAGTCGAAATGTTACGAGAGTAAAGTCGAAATGTTACGAGAATAAAGTCGAATTATTCAGTTTTTTCTGAATAAGTTCAGTTTCGTACATATTCGCTGCAGTGTCCTTTTACTAATTATAACTCCGTGATGATGCGCCAAAAGACAAAGAATTTCCTTATTGCTAAATCACAATCTAAAGTAGGATTTAACCAAATCCTCAACAGTCATTGTTTCTAGCAATTCTGTTATTTTTCTTAAAATATTACGAGTTTATTCTCGTATTACTACGAGTTTATTCTCGTAACATTTTGACTTTAATCTCGTAACATTTCGACTTTATTCTCGAAATATTTTTTTTTTACGTGGCACTAAAACGCCATCGTGTTCATCGTGCTCATCTTTTCGTAACTTATAAAAAATAAACAGAATAATTTGCGCATCCGCCATCTCAGTTTACAAATTAAATTAAATGTTTGCCGCAAAAGTCAAGATGCTATGCACAACACGTGAAATAATTAAAACAAATAATTTTGAAAACAGTGGGGAGCACTGATTGGTCAATCAACCAGAGCAACAAATCAACAATTCCTTATTTTTATTTTTAAGTTAATATGTTAAGTTATATGTATATATATGTATATTTTAAGTTATATGTATATATATATGTGTGTGTATATATATGTGTGTGTGTGTGTGTATATATATATATATATATATATGTGTATATATATATATATATATATATATATATGTATATGTATGTATAAACAACAATATGAAGTTAGAAAAGTAAAAATGAATATATAATAAGTACAAAAATGTTTTTTTATATAATTTATTTTTCGGTCTGTATGCAAGCAAACGATCTGGCTGTTGTGAATAAACTTGGTTAAAGGTTACATTAATTTAAACCTTTAAAAGAAATCAGGTAAAAAGATTAATAATTCAAAATAACAACATACAAGTGGTCTAAAAATTTACACTTTGTACTTATTCAATCAAAGTGTACAGAACAAGCAACAACCTAGGAATTACACAGTATGTTTTTTATATAATGATCAAATCCTTTATTTAAAATCATTTTTAAAGAAACAAGATAAAAAATGCTAATAAATGTATTAATTAGATTCAACTGTAAAAACATTATATTTTGTCGCTCAATCAGCATTGCAGCAAAATTCAGCGGTGTCATGTCCTCTCTCATGACTATGAACAATACAGAGACAATACATGCAAATCATTTTTCAACTTTGCCGCATGCACAGTATTGCAAATGCATGTCCCAGCGAATGAAACATCGGTGTCCTCAGTCATCCGAAAATTTGTACTGACACTTAGCTGGACACACCGGGTCCTTTATCTGTGATGACGAAATAATTCCTTCCTTTCTGAGTGATGGCAGACAATAGTGGAGTAACTGGACCTTCAGCCATCCCTGCCAAGGAAAAAATGAATTATTAGTAAGGACTACATTTATTTTAAATCTATTCCATTTATTTTTGAAAAGCATTCTTATTTTACCCCTAAATATAAAGTGGGAAAAACAAAATTACTATGAAAGCTTTTATTTTATTATTTTATTCTTAAATCAGCAGGACTTATTCTGTGACCACCAGCAGGAAAACAATGTTTATTAAAAAAACATTTATTCTGTGAAAGAATGCAGCATCATATTTTTTTATTATTAAATTGATTTGTTTATTTTCACATGATATGTTGTATCCAAAATAAATACTTACAAATACAATTAAGCATACAGTTAATTTTTCATACCCTAGGTTAATATGTGAAAATAAATCTGCATCATTAAGCCTTTAAATATAAAATAAGAATTTTAAATGGGGTGAATCTCATTTTGCTCATATTAAATTGTACCCTTTTATTCAATACTTTTTAAAACCTTTTTGCCAAGATAACAGTCTTCGCCCATAATGCCTGATAAGTTTGGAGAACATCTGATGAGATCAGCGACAATTCCTTTAAACAGTATTGCTCATAATTATAAGTATTAGCAGATGACTATAATCCGAGACTATCCTGCTGTTTTTTCCGGATCAATGTAGAATTGCATGTATTTTTATATGTTATTGCCAGAGGTGGGTAGGTACTTAAGTATGTTTAGTTTCAAGTACAAGTTTTACTCCACTACATTCATAAATGTTTTTTTTCAAACCATTTTATATTTGAGTACATTCAAATCCAATACTTTTTACCTTAGGATTTTTACTTTTTTGTGTTATGTCTTGTTTTCTTCCTTTCTTTCCAAACCGCTATATACGCCAGTCTCCCTTATCTGCAGAATGCGATCGATCCCCTCAACCAATCACAACACACCTTTCCACGCATTGTAAACAGTAATGGCGGTGCTCTGAATACGGTCGGTTCCTAGTTTCCATGATCTACTTTGAACTTTGTGTTCAACCAACAAACCAAAAAATGAACAATTTTGACGGCATTGATGAACCTGTGCTGGTTTCTGCGGTGGGGAAGAAACATGACCCATCAAAATCTAATCATTTCCTTTAGGAGATTAAGAAAATGAGGCACTAATTTATAGCATTAAAAGTATTACCAGTCGAATACATTTTAGGAGCATTGACTGATTGAATGTATTTTTATTCCAGTGCCTGTAAGTAAGATTAGTATTGTATTGAGTTCAGAGGCTGTTATATGTGGATCTACTTTGTTGTGTATTTTCAACAGCTTCAATATGAAAAATAACTTTTATACCGATTCAATGGATTTCTTTAATTTTGAAAAAAGTTATGGATTAATGAAAAAATTACTAAATGTAAATGTAATGGCATTTTGGGAATTATTTTTATAATAATCTTTTAATAATATAATCATTTTTTTAATATAAATCTTTTAAAATCAAAATCTAGATTAGATTTTTTTATGTTACTGGAACCTAAAGATGCTATGTGAAACTTTGAAACAGAAAATATTAAAAAAAAAGTCTCATTTTTATGGTAGGTTTATTTTAACTGATATCCGCATATCGAATATCAATAACCGAATATCAACCAAAGAAATCATGGAAAAAAATATATTAATGTTATAAATTGATTTGCATTTCAGTCAGTGAAATAAGTATTTGATGCCGTACCAACCAGCAAGAATTTAGGCTCCAAAGATTGGTTATTTGCCTATATGGACCACAGATTAGTCCTGCCACTTTAAGAAAGTATGCCTAAATCAGCTTGTTATGTATATAAAAGATGCCTGCCAACAGAATCTGTATCTTCCATTTCAACCTCTCCACGACCATGGTCCAGACCAAATAGCTTTCAAATGATGTCAGGGACAAGATTGTAGACCTGCACAAACCTTGAATAGGCTACAGGCAGAAGCTTGGTGAGAAGGAGACAACTGTTGGTGTGATTATTTGGAAATACTTAATTGCCCTTGGAGCTCCCTGCAAGTTACCTCAATGGGGTAAAGATGATCATGAGAAAGGTTAAAGATCAGCCCAGAACTAGAAGAAGCTTGTTAATGATTTCAAAACAGTTGGGACCACAGTTAGCAAGCAAACCATTGGTAACACGCTATGCCATAATAGATTGAAATCCTGAAGTACCCGCAAGGTCCTCCTGCCCAAGAAGGCCTGCATGGCTCGTCTAAAGTTTGACAATGAACATCAAATGATTCAGAAAAGGCTTTGGAGAAAGTACTGCAAGACCAAAATTGACTCCTGTTTTTGGAGGGAGAGAAATGCTGACAATGACCCCAAGAACACCATGCCCACAGAGAAGCAAAGTTTTGGAAAGATGCTTTAGGACTTTTTCTCTGCTATGGGTACAGGATGACTTCACTGCATTGAGGGGCTGAGGGACAGGCCCATTTACGGTAATATGACCCCAGTCCTATAGAAAATCTGTGAAGCAAGCCAAAACTCAAATTTGCTGAGCGACAGCCAAGTCGACTAAAATGTATCTTGACATGTGCAAACCTGGTGACCAACTATCAGAAATGTCTTACCTCTGTGATGTAAGCGCCTAAACTTTAGAATTGCCTTCCCTGCACTGTCCGGGTGGCAGACACACTCTGTCAGTTTAAATCTAGACCAGTGGTTCTCAACTCTGGCCCACGAGATCCACTTTCCTGCCGAGTTTAGCACCAACTCTGATAAAACACCTGAAGATGCGAATCAGTTACTTCAGTAACAGACGCGTTCAATTTAATGTTGGGCTGAGCAGATTGTTTGGTATATCGCATTAAAATACCGCGAGACCGATTCAAATGCGTACCGCGCAATCTGCATTTGAATCTCTTTTGCGGTACTTAAATGTCATACGATGATAGATTTGCGCAGCGCCGCATTACGTTGAACGCATCTATTGTAAAGATGCTGATTAGCTTGTTCAGGTGTTTCATATCAGAGTTGGGGATAAACTCTACATGAAAATGGATCTCGCGGGCCAGAGTTGAGAACCACTGATCTAGACTAAAGACGCATCTTTTAAATCTTGTATACACTACACTTCTACAATATAAATCCTCAGAGGGTTTAGGCTGCATTATTTAGATCAACCGGAACGAGGTACACTTCCAACAACAACTGATGTACTTGTTGCATCAAAGTGTGCAGAACAGTTCTCCACTCACAGCCAGTCTTGTCTCATTGTTCCAAGGTTACCGCAGGATGCAGTTCATGCCCAGACCTGATGGCAGTGCGGAGAATGGGAAGTGGTGACCTGATAAGAGCAGAGATGATAAAGCTGGATAAAGGACGCCACTACAAAATTTCAAATGCTACTGGATTATTAATGATAATCTTAAATCTATAATTTTCCGTAACAGTAAGTTATTTATTTTTTAATTAAGCCTTGTCGTGCAAGCACTGTCGAGCTTGTGCAGAGGCAACAGCTTTTGCCAGAGGGGAACTGGAATCCCCTGGAGGGGCCTGGTTTCTCCTGAGGTTTTTTTTCTCGATTGGAGTTTTGGTTTCTTCGCCACCGTTTGCATACTGTCAGGGGGGGCTGCTTTAGAATTCAGAAGTTTTACATAATAAATATTGCATATAGAAATGTATAATCCGTTTAATATTTGACCTGTGTTTCTCTCTCCTGTATCTTAAATGTGTGCTGTCACTGTGAGTGCATGCGTGCTTGTCCGTGTGTCTATGTCGATGTGTGTAAATATGTGTGCATATTGTGTGTGTGGAGCGTTTGTATGTGGCTATATCTGTCTTCTTTGTTTTCACCTTGTCCTTGATTTTACAGGTAAATGACTTTAGTTGTTTTGCTTATAGTCAATATGTCTCATGTACAGCTGCTTTGTAACAATGGGAATTGTAAAAAAGAGCTATATAAATAAAGTTGAGTTGAGTGGACTTCTTACGAGGCCCCGAGCAAGCCTAGGATCAGAAATCCTCTAATCTCTTATATTTCTTAAGTGAAACATGGACTTGTGTAACACAGAGAAGGGCACTGAAAAGCATGTACAGTATGAGGATTAGATACAGACAAGATTCAGGTAAGGATCCTGCTATCCCATACTTGTATTCAATTCTACACTAAATTGTAATTTTGGGTTTTGACTTAAATAGCAGTCCTGATTGTGTTGAATATTATATAGCCTAAGTCAAAAGCGAGCGCGCTCTTTGGACTCGGTCTTGACTAGTCCTGGTCTTGGACTCGACAACGGTGGACTTGACTTCAGCCCTGCTTGAACGAAATAGCTTAAAACGATCCATCTAACATCAGGAATAGACATTGAACACGACCTCACACATTCACAACCGGTGTTCAATCCCTGCAAGTTGCCTTGAAGGGGTGCTGCAACGATGTGTCATGCATTCTGACTTCTTTACAATGTTAAATGTGCTGTCTTCTCATGCTTAACATGGTCAACTTGTCAAAACACGAGTTGGTCCTATTACGTAGCATTTCTGTGCTCAATACACTCCCCCAGCGATTGTACAGGTTTCGGAAGGTTTTTTCGAACATATAAAACTGTTTTGTAAAAACTTTTCTTAGTCCCTTATTGGACTATTCTCCTGGAAAAGCACGCGGCATGCCCAGGCGCAACAAGGAGAGCAGGAGAAGGAGCATGCACACGTTACTTTCACTTGTGTGCGGGAGAGAGAGAGAGCATATGTTCGCTAGTTCAGGTGTTTGTTTGTTCACTGCATCTGGCTGATGAATGTTATACAAATGGTGGATATAATGCTGGATTTGGAGATAGTTAAAACTGATATATGGAGCCGTCCCAGCGCTAAAAGATGCCGGACATGAATCCTATGTGATGAGTGAAACTGATGTCTGTGTTTTGTTGACAATGTGCTTTAGTTCAGCCTGCCCCCCTCCACGCGCCATATGAGTTTGGACATAATCGTACAGCTCTATCTATCTTTTATAAATGTGATCAAACTTAATAATCTTCGAAGATACGACGTATGCAATACTACTCTATAGGTACTCAAGACTAATATGAGATTGGCAGAAAGCCGCTTTTAGGCATTTGTTAAGAGTATGTTTAATCAGTGTAAAACCCCTTCTGGCGTTTTCTGGATCAATGTCAACCAGAATCTAGAATGTTTCCATTTGTTGAATATATGGGATTTAACCTTTAGATGCAATACTATGCAATGTTGTAGTTCTTGTTGCGACACCCTCACACATTGGAAAGGTTTGATTTTTTGACAGTCGCTTTATCAAAACAAAAATGACACTATTGTACCCCGCGATCCCATTTTTTTAAACCTTTAGTTAGTGTGTAATGTTGCTGCAAGGGCATAAATAATACCAGCAAAATGATTAAGCTCAATGTTCAAGTGAGATATTGTCTTTAACAGAATTCGCTTTTCAAGGACTACAGAGAATGTCTGGATCGGACTACAGCCCTCTACTTTCCAGGTACATGATGTCACCATACTGAGTGATTTTAATTATCTCTGCCCAAAGGAATACATTATAAAAGGGGCAAGGTCTGCCTTAGAGAAGAGGAAGAGCCGCTGGAGTAGTGTTTGGTTATCATAGATTGTAAACATTTGACAGAGCTACGCGCTAAACTACTTTTACTTTCATCCCATCCCCCTACAGCTGGTAATAAGAATTCAGCTACACACATTCTAAGATAACCAACGGTCAAATAACAGCTTCCATGACTTTAATATTGGCTGTGAAAGCTGTTCTGTGTAACACACTGATATTGTGTGTGTGTGTGCGTGTGTGTGTGTGTGTGTGCATAACTCGGTCTAAAACACTTATATGGAACTTCCTATGAAGTCCTGCTTGCAGTCTCCTTGTCAATCTGCTTGTTTTATTATCCAACTGTGTTATTAGTGACAACCGGTCTGACGCCATTCGGTCTGATGTCATTTCCCTCGCCATCTCTGACAAAGATTGACGTTTGCCTATGCACTAGCAGACCTCTGTTACACTTCGATCGATCCACATGTTATGAACTGATAAAGTGAAGTTGGTGCCATTGTAACTGTTTATTGCTAAAAGCCAAAGCTCATGAATTCATGTGCACTGAGAGGGGGACAGACCAGTCACAACACCTTGAGGAGCGGAACTTGCTAATATAGTATGAGTGGGTCATCTTCACACACATACTCCAAGCTTGGAACCAATCATGACAGACCTGGTCAGCTTTACCAATCAGAGCATTACAGAAGGCAGAAAAGAAATCCAGTCGGAATTGTGAGAAAAGAGACAGCGGTGGACGATAGACTTGAAATATGTTAAATATAAAGGGTTTTTTGAAACTAGAAACATGAACATCCATTGGTAAAAACCTAAAAAAACACAATCAAAGCTTTGAAAACAGGGGAAAAAAACGGTGCCTTTAACACCTCTCACCTGAAGCAACACAGTGTCGCAAGGACTGTAGCAGACTGGTGCTTGAGAACTTAACAACACCTCTGAATAATTCCTCCTTCTCACTCAAGGTGGTCTTGCCATTTCCCCTGTATCTCGTCTCGAGCTGGAAACAAACACAGAAGTATGTTTATTAAAACTCAATGTTTTATGCAAGACTTCTGTTTAGCTGTATGTGTGGTGACTTTAAACTACATGTATACTATTACAAGTATGTACATTCATAACTACACCAACTCGGATGTTTGGTCAGAAATGTATTTCATCCACATACTCTATACACAGCTGTCTCCAGCTTTGGAGTAGGGCTGTCCCCAAATGCTTCACAGGCCAACTGATCCCTTCTTTCTTCATGGGGAGCATGTTCCTTTTCAATACAGGGATCTGTATAACAGTTAAAATATAAGTTAATGCATACATAGTTTCTTAAACATTAGAACAAGGATGGGTCAATTTTAAAGGATAGTAGGAAAGCACAAACTATTTAAGAAAAATGTTTGCTTTTAGGCAAAATGAACATTACACTAGAAAACATGTTAAAAAAAATACATTACAGTTCTTATGCACAAATGTTGAATGTGCACAAGTTTTAAAAGCATTGCATTACAGAAAAACATTGATGCAATCAATAATCAAGAACATACGAGAGGCACAAGTGTTTCCTTCGTCTAAGATCATTGAGTGATTGTTCGGAAAAACCTATCAAAAATCAAAAAAGTATTATCAAAGAGTATTGTCAAGTAATGGTAAAAAGTAAAAATAGTAAAATGTGTTACTTTGATAAATTTAAAACTAAACTTTGCAAATACAATGTTACCTGCTGATAATGTCGCAGTAGGAGAGTCCTCATTGCAGTAAGACTTCTGTTGCTCAGGTGTGCATCCTTGATTGACCCATGTTTAGTGGATACAGTCAAAGCCTAACAGTGAAAACACCAGCAGACACAGCCAAAACAAACAAAAAAATGTAATATCGTATTTAATCCTGAGAAAACAAACAGATCGCTCAAGTACCCCCACCCCCCTTAAAGAGCTAACAATATAGTCTAACTGAAATGATTGATTTTGAAAACACAATATTATATGAGAGGTAGACTGATTAAGAGTGTAATGATAAAGTGACCTGATATAGAATGATCTTGTGTTTTGCCATGAGGTTGCAGATGAACACATAAGAGGTATGCAGATGGTGAACAACATAGGTTGGCTTGAGGTGATTGGGTTTGCTGAAGTTATCTCCCCAAGCGATCCTCATCCATAAAGCCTCATCCTCATGTTTCTTTATCTTAATGGAAATCTTGAAAAGCAAAATATTTAGGTTAACAGCTTACCTGAATTTCTGAAGAAAATATGATATTTACACTATAATGGTGAGCAATGACAAACTGACTGGTGGTACATTTACACAACAACGGGGATTAGGGATGTGTATCGTTAAGATATTAACATTATTACTATTATCGATACTGCTTATGGGTCCGTTAATTTAATGGTATTCTTATCGGTACTTTTTGATATAAATAGAAACAAGTTATGAACAGAATCAACATTCCTTTATTTGAATTAACATAATTAACAATAAATAAATAATTAAAAATAAATATATAAATAATATATGCAAATATTTTTCATAAAACACAGCAGGGCAGTGTTGGCTTGCTGACCGGAGACTGCATTTATTTATTAATTAGATATTATCTATTAGAATGATCTTGCTTGTTCTATAAACACCATGCACTGTTTTACCTTTTCTGTTTTTCCTGTTTTCCCCGGTTAAGCTGCTTTGGAACAATGCAGTGTGAAAAGCGCTTTAAAAAAACTTGAATTGAATTAAATTCTTCCTTAATCCTTGGGGCATCAAGAGATGAACTAGATTGGGGTAAGCAGTCAAAAACAGTGCATCTCTTTGTCTGTACATTATACACTTTTGACAGGTGCTTTGACAGATTACTTGTGTTTCCACCCTTACAAGCTTTGTTGCAGTGTTGCACAAACTTTGTCACTGTGAGCATCAACTTTGGTGAAGTGTAACCACACTTTTGAACGTTTAGTTTTCTCCGCCATCGTCAAGAATTAAGAGAGTCTTTCTTCTGTGCGGCTGTTCGTGTGTGCGCGCAGTGTAGAGACAAACTGCACGAGAGACAGGTGATGTGCCACATTGCTCAATCTGGCGGGAATAACGAATATGCATGACTCAAAGAATAAATTCTTTATGATATAGAAAATTAGAAACTATTGTTGAGAAGATTATTTTTCCTGAGGACCGATAAGGGCAGAGCTTTTTCGATGCATCGGTCTTTCATAATTTTGTCCCGGGGCACGATTAATACGGGGTTTCGGTACCCATCCCTAACTATGAAGTTAAAAATGGAAAAAGTTTTTCCTTTGTGTTTATAAAGTTTCACACAGAGATCTTTATTATGCTACTGGCGTTTTAAGAGCGCTCTATACAGATATACAGATCTAATATACTGTGACGCGTCTGTTTTGTTTCCAAGCTGTTAACGTTCATAAAACGGAGTGAATTTAAAATGGACCCTTGCTTATATGGGAATTTTGTCGTAATTTTGACTTTATTTGTCCGTTTCAGAGTAAGTAGACGTGAAGAGAACTCAGTTTCGTATTTTGTGCTCTGACTCTCTAGGCGTGCATGTTTAAACATGTTTTCTGCATTAGCCTAACACTACATACAATACACGCAACCCCATTTTTTTAACATTGCTGTTTTGTACCTTAGCCGGGGAAATGTTTGTATTCTGCAGGCTATTGATTTCTTTCTGCTTTATCAATAATAGCATTAAATAAACCTTTTACACCCGCACATATTAAATCTTTGTGGGGCGAGGGCACTGATAGACAAGCGCATGACTGAAGGCTAAATTACTTTTTACTGAAAATAGGTTCCACTAAACTAAACATTTGGCTACATAAAGCCTGTTTTTAACTTCTGCATTGGACCTACGCCTTAGCCTATGCAAAGACGCCTACCCTACAATGTACCCTATGCACTGTAATATGTCTGCTTGAACCCCCTCCCTTCAGGTTAATAAACGATGGCATCGGGTTTACTCATATGCATTTCCAATTGAATTATTTTTAATTTGAATTTATCTATGAATGTTTTTCAGTATTTAACAACTCAAGCTTCAAAAGTCTCTGTTTACTTACATTTACATTTAGTCATTTAGCAGACACTTTTATCCAAAGGGATTTACAGAGAGTTAGGGTTACACACAACATGCTTGTGGACACTGACCCCTATTGGCCCTTTCCTGTCAACGCAGACAACACTTCCTTCTGTGTAAAATTATTATTTATCGTTAATACTTGTACGCACAAGACACTAAGACTTGTTATTGCTTTTAATCTTTCTCTTTTAGCTCCAAAATATGTTGTGGATGCAACATCTACCATATCATAACTAGAATCCCACTATTGGATTAAGATTAAGCTTCTTTTATCTTTATTTGTTACACTGGTGTTATCAAATTTAAGCAAAGTCTGTGGACTATTAGCACAGAGACAAGAATATTGGGAACTTTCTATGTATATGGAATGGGACTTTTGATAGAACACATATGATAAAAAATGTTACTTGACTTCTCCGCATAGTGTCATAATCCCCACATTGCTACTCAGCATTTTTAAGATATTTTAGTTTTTTTAAATATTGTATCTATATTGTTATTTATTGTATGTACTTTTGCAATGAAAATTGTAAAAAGCTATATATAAATAAAGTTGAGATGCAATATGTGGGTTTTTTATCTATTATTAAATCTTTGTGGATTTTGTCCTCACCGTTTCTGTGATTCCTTCGTTAATTAATAATCTCTTAGTGTGGTTGCGGTTACGCTAGATTTCTATTCAATTTTAGTTCTTCAATTTAGTGTAATCTCAGTCCTAACCATAGACATAAGAATACCTAGACTGGGCATTGGCTGATCGATCGTACATCAACAGCGCAGGCATGGCAGTCCTGGCAAAAGACCACTTTGAATGAATGGCTGAGCTGCGGATTTTCTGGTTAAAAAAAAATAACATTTACATTATGATTTAGTAAAGTATTAAAATAAATGACAAAGTATTTACTGTAAATTGTAAAGAAACATTTCAGCTCCAGTTATTGAGTTATCCAGTTACTTGAAAAATTATTTAATGTCATAAGGATGTTAAAATTCAAGCTTGTCAAGTTTGTTTGTTTGTTTGTTTGTTTTACGCAATACCAGCTTCCATGGCAATTTATATGGTGAGATTTTTTTTGTCTATATTATAATTAATAATTGTATTATTTTTTTCAAAAAAATATCTAAACTGTATTTGATGTTAGGCTATTAAAATTCTCTTCAAAGAATTTAACTGTATAACATTTTCTCTCAGAGTTAAAACCATCACAATCTACTAAAACATGCTTCAAGGACAAAAGGCTTTAACAGTCAGTGAGGACATATTAGAGCATTGGTTCTCAACTCTGGCCCGCGAGATCCATTTTCCTGCCGAGATTAGCCTGAACTCTGATATAAAACACATGTACAAGCTAATCAGCGTCTTTAGGAATAGATGCGTTCAACTTAATGCGGTGCTGCACAAATGTATCAGCGTATGAGATTTAAGTACCGCGAGAGCGATTAAAGGCCAGACTGCTGCATACTGTTTTGCACTATTTGCCTGGCTGGGGGGCTGCTTTAGAATTCAGAAGTTTTACATAAATAATATTATTTAATAACTAGAGACATGGGCCCAGTTGCATTTACTTAGCCGCTAAGTTATGCCTTAACAATGACCAGCAGTTAGTTCGGACTTATCATCTTACTTTACGTATACAAGTATACAAATCTACCGCTTTATGTAATCGACTTCAGTTATGACCAGTCTTGAAGAAAAATAATTTATGAATAACTTCTAAGACTAGTCTAAGCAGTTTCTGCATCCGGCCCATGTTGTTTTTGTACTCCATGTAAGGTATAAACCTTTGAAATGTGTTAAGAAATACAAAAAATGTGTACAGAGCCGTTTCCCTACCGCTGCAGCAAGGCAAGCGGTTCCACTGTCTAGGTATCTCTGTGGTACCAAGGCTAGTGTTGTGGGCTTACGAGGACCCATCGGCAAGATCGGGCCTCAGGCAACTGCCTGTTTCGCCTGTAGGACAGCGGGCCCTGCCAGCAATTAATCAAATCATCTGACAAAGTCTAGAAACAAAGTTATCCCTTACAGGCACATTAGAACAGTAAAAAAAACATGATTTAAACAAATGATGGAAAGAGGTGACTGAGGTCGTCGAGGTTAAGCTGCAGTTTGAAGCTGTGGACAACGCAGCACGAGAATCATGCACATTTTAAATGCAGAAATAGTTATACATTTTACGTAAAGCGGTCCTAACTGTTAAATAAAAAAATAAAAAAATGGTGCTGTTAATTTAGTTTTTGTGGACTATTTGAGTTTTGAGCCCTTAACAGTTGTTTTATGGTATATTATCTAATGGTCTTATTGTTAAGGTAAATTATTGTTTAAATATGAACGGTACACAACCCTAGTTGCCCCTTTGTTTTTTTTATTGTGTGTTACGGTTATTACATGTCTGATAACCCCCTCTAAGTATGCTTTAAGCTGCTCCTTAAACTGTGTCAACTCCACAAAACGTGCATCATCTGTGGAAAGAGAAAGAAATAGCACAACAATTTATTTAACAAACAATTATGTGCTACATTAAAACACACATTCTTTGAAATCAAATATATACATAAGACCTCTTACCTTGTGGCTCAACAAGTTGACATGTATGCCAGGTGTCATTATCAGGGTTTTCTATACGGTCTGATGGATTTTAAAATGTATATACATTTGAATACTCTGAAGTTATTAAAAGACAAAATGTAAAACCTACATGAATTTGTAAAATGTTAAGTTCATGAACATTGTGAAAGAGAGTGCATGTCTGCAATTATTTACTTTGTTTAACATTATTTTGGGAAATCACTCACTGATCATTTCCAAATTGGTTATATGCTTCAGGTTCAATCTTCTCTCCTAAAACACAGAACGAGAAAGTGATTCTCAAAACAACTGTTCTTTAACAAGTGATCTCTTGTGTTTAGGAACGGAACTCTAGATACTTTGGTTTATCCATAGCGTTTAATTTAACCGTAAATCCATTTAAGTGAGGTTCCTAGAGAGCGTTTAGGTCTAAGTAACTTTAGCGTACACATAAACACACACACATAGCAAAACACCTTATGCAAAAAGCATAGCATATACACATTTACGGAAGATACAAATCTGACAAACAAATATCTACATTTATACTGAAAATATAGTCAGTCTGAAAAATGAATAATAGGGTTCACGGAAGACTATAACGTTACTAAACGATTCCCCACAGAATCGAAAAGAGTGAAACAAAAGCGATTAAAAACGAACTAAACATTTGGTGTTATTAAGCGTCAGCCTATTCAGCGAATGTCTTTCAGCGAATGTAAATTAACGTTCTCACCTCGCAGAAACTGATTATGCTTTCCACTAAAGTCCATTTGGGTCTGGTGTAATCCAGCGCGCGCAGTTGATCTGCATTTAAACAATTCCAATTTTTCAGAAGATCCTCGATATTTCTGCTCGGTATTTTTTTAAATATCCTGCGCAAAACAAATTTAGTCTGTTCATCCATTGTTTGACAAACCGCTAAAACTCAAACAGATAGTTGAACCGGAACATCCGGCTGATCAGACACGAGAAACAAATAACATAAAAGTCATTGCAGAAAAAAACATGATTGAAACATTCAGCCTTACGTCATTTATTGTAATAAGTACAGGGCATACTACTATTGCTTTCCATATAATGTCGAAGCTAATCGACATTAAAAATCGCGGTTATTTTCTTGTTTTTATTTTATTAGCAGTCCAGCTATTTCGTGCATATACCACCACCAACTGTAACAGGAGTGTAAAAGCATAGACAGGAAATTATCTAAACATGAATATTATTCATATCTTTATTATAATTTAATTCACATTTCTTAAAAAACTCAAACTTTCGTGTTGCAATGAAGATCTCCCATTGTCACTTTTGTAATATTTTCTAGTTACAATGTTTTATTTAAAATTTCTATCAGTTGATTTATTACTTGCCCTTTATTATTATGTTTTACAATGCATCAGTATATGTTAAACTCTTTCTGGTTCATTACACTTATTCAACTTCTCTGTATGATGTTTGTTAGCATTCGACCATGTCTTATTCGAAGTCTAGAGATTATTATAATGTATTTATTTATAATGTGGAGTATAATAAATAAGGAGACAAGAGACGAAGATGCGTCGAGACAGCTTTACGCTCCACTTTAATAAATCACACTCTGAACACCGAGTGAGGACAAAAACAACAACGCACATCAACAACCGGAACACAACACTAAAACTACCCCCCCCCCTTCCTTAAAGGTACAGTACCTTGGTGAATGTCTCTTCAGTAAACTTGTGGTTCGCCACAATTAACTATATTAATTTACACCGTACAACACTAAGAAGACGATTGCATAATAAAACGTGATTTTAAACATGGAAAAATTGAGTGATCTGTTTTTGCAAATAACTCTTCAACTCTTCAAAAAACAAAGGGTCCTTGAGTGTATTCCAGAAACTGCTGTGGCCTGTATCACAAAGCCGGTTTTAAAAAGGTAAGTTCGCGTTTAGTTTTCGGGCTCAAGAAAGTGGATTGCTTTTGAGCTGGTTTCGTCGCCATGGTAAGGCTACACGGCTAACCTGCTTCGGAGCACGTTTTATTCTGGGTTGGAGCTCGCAAACCAAAACTGGAACAATCGAGAAGGGTCTAGCTGCAGACCAGATGCACTCTCAGGCCAGATGCACTGTCAGCGGCGCATGCGCACTCCGACACATGCAGTCTCAGCCGCGCATGCGCACTCAAACAAACGCACTGTCAGACACGTGTGTGAATTAAATGCACCTACAGGCCAATTATAAGTATATTTATTAAATATTCAATTTATTTATTTATTCTCATACAAGATCAAGTCGAAGTAAAAGTGTTATTATGAATTATTTGACAAATATAATCGAAAACGTTCTTTAACATTATCAGACGAATGTTGTAAGTATATTGATTTCATTCATACAGTATTAGATAGATGTAAAGTATCGTTTTAATATATAAGATAATGTTTTCGAAACCTAACTCAATCCTTATAATCAATGGTAGATATATCGCATCTATGATACTTGGTTAACGATACATGTTCTTCATACAGTAATTTATTGAAGAACTAACGTTATCTAAATTAATTTTGTAGCGTTGCTTGAAAACTCACAGGAAAGTTTGTAGGTGACCTGCACTTTATAGTTATTTTTTTGACAATGTGTTTCTCAAAATTATTTAATATGACGTTGAAATCTATCAAATATAGGGATGTAACGATTCACTCAGCTCACGATGCGATTTATTCAAGATTTATTTTTACAAAATGAACAACTTCCCTTGTATTATTTCTAAAATGCTTCACGTTTCTTTGTATAATAAATTATGTTTTATTTCAAACAACAAAACTAACCTGCAATATTAAAACAAATTAATATTAGAACAATTATTTTTATATAAACAAACTATATATATATAAACTATAATATATATATATATATATATATAGTATGTCTATATAATAAAACTTTATCATTAAACCATTGATTAACAAGCACCTGTTTATTGTAGAATGAGACATTTATGTATATATGTGAGTTTGTTTATATTTTTAGGGTGGAAGATTACGTGTACAAGAAAAGGTTTTATAAAGTTATGTATTTTCATTATTAGTGCAGATGCACATTAATGTATTTCAGCTATAATTATAATAAATACCTGGCCTTGAACTGAACCACCAGTATTCACGGTACTCTTAAAAAGCAGTAACCTTAACATTTTATTAATAGAATCTTACAGTTCACCTTGTGAAATACGTTAGAGCGTGCATGGGACGAGTGCGCATGCGCGGCTGACAGTGCATGTGACGAGTGCGCATGCGCGGCTGACAGTGCATGTGTCTCGTCTGCAGCCAGATGCTATTGGAACAATCAGGGCTACGTTCAGCCCCGACAAAACGTTGCCAGATGTTTTTTAAATGGAAACGGTGGTGCTGTTGAACACCATGTTGTGACGACGCAAGAGTTGAACTATGGCAGCTGAGAATGTCATTCTTTGTGTTCCTTTTAAAGAATTTTCGAAGCCTGATGAAATCGGTATGAATACGTGTTGAATACTGAATACTTGAGAAGTTTAATACAGAAGCACAAATAGTTGACATAGATAATTCATTCCGAAATGCGTTTGAGTAAACATGACTCTATCGCAGTTTTATTTTACCTGAGGGAGGTGTTCAAATAGACCAATCCCAGCGCTTGCGGTCCATGTAGGGTCCGCAATGAGTTGACGTGTTGTTCCATTTTTGGAGAGGTGCACGTCAGACTATGGCGTAGGGTACGCATAGGGTACACGGCTCTGAGTAAGCTTTGCCGTAGGTTACGGCTTAGGTCCTATTCACGACTATAAATTGCGCTTAACGTGTTAACGCGTAGATACGTGTTAAGGGCTGGTTATACTCGACGCAGTCGCTAGTTCGCCTGGGTGCGCGCGCCAAATATGACGTCATCGCGGAGTTAGCGGAAGTTCGCTTTGTGTCCGCGCGAACTCATTTCGCGTGGCAGCGTGCACGACATTTTTTGTGACTCGAGCGAACAGTTCGCGCGGCGCCGCAGTCAACATGAAAGCTTTGAAGAGATTTTGGCTGAACATGTACGCCTGTACAGACATATTTAATCATCAGTGTGTCTGTTTTATATTGTATTCAGAATAAAAAATAATATTTATAAACATTGCTCTTTTGAACTGTTCTTATATCCTCTCATTTTATAAAACAAAGACATCCAATAGGTTAATCTATGGCAATGTACATTTAGCAGTCCCTAACCAACAATATGTAGAAATGTGTCTGCATTATGCACAGAAATGAAAGAGTGAACAAAAAGTTTTTGATGTAAAAATGTATTAAATCAACAAACAATATTTTGAAATGCATTTCCCCGTCCATCACACACATCTGCTTCACAAGAGCGAAGTATTCTACATCTCCACGTTTTGTGGCATGCAGTGGGTGAACATTCCATCTCCTTTTTCGCCATTTTTTTAATAGTCCTAAATTTATCCTAAATTTCCTTGATGATCTGAAGTAATTCCGGTAAAATTCCTAATTTTCTTCTACTTCCTGCGGATTTACAAGACGATTTCGTTTGTGCGCCCCCTGTCGTTTCAAAGAATATCTTAACGGCGAACGCGTCAAGTATAAACGTCTCGTCCGTTTGGGGAGTTGCGCGCGCGGACAGCGGAGGCTCGTGAAGCGGAGCCAGGCTCGCTTTAAAGGGGTTATTTTTTTCTAGTTTAACACAAATGTAATATAAATCATAGGGGTCCACATAATGTGTCCGTGAAGTTTCAGCTCATGCCCACTTTACCATGTGATGAGAAACGAACTGTTTTGGTTGTGTGTCCCTTTAAGTGCAAGGGAGCTGCTAGTCTCCGCCCCCTTTTCAGCAGAAAACTCAGCCAAGGCTGTGAGCCTGTGCTTCCAGCGACAAAACAATAAAGTATGGTCACATAAAGCGAACGAGAAACAAGGTCTCTTCTTTGAACACCAAATACATTGTTTACGATAAGCACACCGATTACCCCCCGGGGCCATTTGCGAAGCCTCTCCGGTCCCTGTTGGTCCGGTGATGACCGCATTCAGGAGAGAGAACCGCGTTGCATGTTTACAAACCATACACCAAGTTTTCTGAAGTGAAGATACTCGAGACAAACACATTGCTATTTCAAAGTCAAATTAACGTCACAAAGGACAATCCCGTCGTTTACAAGCCACAAACATTGCTTTCTAATAGTGAAAAGACAAACGTATCACTATCATATTGACATTTTATCTACTTTCAAGTTGCCACATGTCCCTGGAATCTTACTTACAAAATACCGGTACTTACAATATATTTTTTTGCAGCTTTGCCTCGTTCAGTGTGGATGATTTCCATTGAAAACTAAGTAATTCCATGATTTGTCTTTTTTCAAGTTTTCAAGTTTTCTGAGTTGGCAGATGTGCAATAGACCCCTGATTTTAGCATTTAAACATGGAAAAAAGTATATTTTTCATAAAAATCTCCCCTTTATTATGTAATTACGTGTTAACGTGTAATTGCCTATTAACAGTGTAGTTTAAAACAAGATGTTATCAAGTTAATTACGTGTTAACACGTGGTTTGGTGCATGCATATTGGATCATGCTTTATCACCACCAATTGACGTGGCGATTTTGCTCAAACAAAATGAAGCAAAAGACTAGACTTATAAATTGCAATATTTGATCTAAAATATAATCCTTACAATATTATTTGCGGGCATAAGCAGTCTACAAATACCTAGAATGATTACAACACAATAATAAATCAAGTACTGTTTAAATGGAGCCATCAAACACTGAAAGGCATGGCCATATTCAGATATCAGGCTAATGAAGTGTAAGGTTTTTTGCATCTTTCTCAAAACATTTTCATAAGTACTTGCATATCCTTTAGCCAAGTTTGTTAAGATTTTTTTTATTAAAATCAGTATTCATATGCAAAACCAATGCATTAATATTTCTTAATGTGTCCCTTTGATAACACATATAATGCTGAGATACCTTTGTGCATTTCGTCAGTAATATAATTCAATATAATGCCTTATCATCAGATATACTCAAGATTTGACAGACCTTTTTCAAATGTAATCACAATAAATAAAAGTGTATTATTTCAGTGTATGTGTTTGATTCAAGTTAACAGTTGAAAATTGGTAGGGAATAATATGATGTTTGAGGCCACCTTTATTTCTTTAGGTATGAAAGGACGGAGTGTACAGGGTTGTTTGATAAGTACAGACAGGTCTGCTCAAGCCACATATTTACCTGCAAAATACATTTATTTATATAGCAGTTTTCACAATTTTCATTGTTGTAAAGCAGATTTACATATTAAAACAATAAAACACACACTTTACTAAATGGTGTCTAACAAATGTAAACTATTGTGTTAGATTTTTTAAAATCTTTATATTATTACATTGGGGTAACAATTTGTGCCACATATATTTTGCCAAAAAAAGAGAATCACTAATAAAACGTATAGTATATTAGTTTTTCTATGTATAAAAAACTTTTTATAACTTAAAAATATTTCTCACTCCTGACGCATATTATCTTTTTATATTGTATTTTCATTGGTATTAAAAAAATTATTCAAAAATAATCAAAACTAATTACAAAAAAGACTAATTTGTTAGTAATTTTTTAAATGTCTTTTGATCTTAAGTGCAATTTTCAATAAAGAGTTTATACAAAAAAAATCCGGTATGCGTCACTACTTTTCTTTTTAAAACTGCCGTAAATTGTTTCGGCCGGAAGTAGACGCACTTTCGCGCATGCGCGTAACAAATCGTGTTTCCGGGACGGATACACTCCCTTGCAAATCCCACAAGAAAAATAAGATCACTACTCCGAACCAGATGGGGGCGATAAAGCACAAATTCGCCAGATTCCAACCGGCGGAAAAAAAATAGGAAGAAGGCGCTACGATAACACAGTTATGCAAGATGATTTTGGATTTGATCTGTCAGAATAAAACATTGGGGTTGTGGCATTAATAAAAAATATCAGTAGAGAGCTGAGCAAACTTAATTATCCTTATTTGGAAGCAGTGCGAAATTGTCACCATCTTTTACCGCAGATCTGGGTGTCTTTTGGCATTGTGCATATCAAGACACCGTTTGTAAAGTCTTCAAACAATCTGTAAGGCTTCTGTGCTGGTGAGTTAAATTCACACAAACTAACGTAAAGATACGATTGAGCAGTTAAAGCGGTGCTTTGTTTCTATTTCATGGTTTGCTTTATAAAAGTGTTGCCATTATACATTGCTTTTTGTAGTAATTAGAGGTCACGTTATATTGCAAAGCATTTATATAGAATGTTAGACATAGAAAATAACGTAGGGGATAGAAATGAAAATGATACAAAATGTTTTCTCTTGTTGCAGGTAAGTGTCCCCGAGGATTTCAATATGAGTGATGGCATGGGATGGGGAGGCAGCAGTATCCTTAAGAGATATCAATCTTTTAAAAAATTATGTAAAAAAAATTAAACAACAACATAAAAAACTAGGTATAGTGACCCTTAAGAAAGGTTTGTGTACTTTCAAATGTTCTGTTAAGGGGGTAACACCGATGTTGCCACACTCAGCATATGCTGGTTTGGTATGTTTTGATGCTGGTATGTGCTGGTTTAAGTTGGTCATGTGCTGGTCCATAGCTGGTTTAAACTGGTAAAAAACAGCATCAAAACCTACCTAACCCACCATATGCTGTTTTTTCAACAGGGAGAGCCAACCATCTTTAAAAGCAGGGGCGGCATTTGCGTATGGCAGAGTATTGTAGTTGCAATGCCCTAACATATAGACAAAACAGTGGAAACAAAAGCCCTAAAGGGACGTTGATTTTTATTGCTATCCGAATCCATGTGTGTGTTTTTCTCCCACCACCACTGGAAAATTTGCCAATTACCTACTGTTTTGTGACAATCGCCAAGGTTTTGTGTTTTTTTATTGCCCCCTGAATCGACTTCTCTGAGTTTATAATAGGTGACAAGTCCAAATTATTTTTTGTAAGTCTGACCACTTAGAAGCCCTGTATAGTGTTGCTATTCAGGGGGTTAAGGGAATATATTGTCTGATTCATTAAAAATACCGTAAATGGCAGCATTAACAGCACACCATTACTCGCATAACGTCACATTTCACGAAGGGCACCTGAAGGGCATTCTACCAGAAACTGACATTTCCCGTGACAGGGCCTGACACTTTAGCTCATCCTCCTCAAAAAAAGCATAACAAAACAATGCATGCTGTAGGTCCAATTTGGCTGAGGACAATGAGAGGATCTGTGATTTTCAAAAATGTTTTTAAGAAAAAAATATCTGAGAACCTAATGAATGACATATTCCTTTATTGAACAACTCACTGAAATCAAAAATCAGTCAGTATTAGACATTTTTGGATGAAATATTCACTGTAACAGATCAAGGTCAGATATTGTAAGTTTCTAGTAGAATGTCCCCTGAAGTGCTTCTGCGAACGGAGACAAACTTTATTTTACTAAATGTTTTGTGGTAATCGTGTGTACACAAATAAATGTAAAATAATAACAGCTTCGAATGATATCTTTCTTATCTGTATGATGACCAGATGATACAGAGTTTTATAAGAATGCTAACGTGACTGACTTATGAAACATTACAGCATATAAACGAAATCTATCTTTTTCATGAATGAAAGTAATAAAAACTACAGACACTCTAGATTAAAAGACACATTTTTCCTATGTAAGCAAACTGGACCTGTTATATAAATTAGCTGCAATGCTAACGTGACTGACTTATGAAACATTACAGCTTATAAACAAAATGTATACACATCCTATATCATGAATCCAAGTCATAAAATCGGCAAACACTCTACATTAGAAGACACATTTTTAGACAATAGCGGGCTGACACCTGATTATCAGAACTATTTCAGTAGGACATTAACTCTTTCACCGCTAGTCATTTAAAATAAACGGTTGTACGCCAAAGACGAGTTATTACGGCAATCAGTGTTTGTACTGTTTGACAGCAGGTGCCGCTGTTACACACCTTTTGGAAAAAGTACAGAATCCCAGAATTTATATTTCATATTGGTTTTTAATGATTGTTCTGAGTGTAATCTATGCTGAATCTTTGAGAAAACGTTTATTATCTCAGCTGTCTTCTATCTTCAATCAAAGTGAACAAACTACCCACATCTACGGAGTGATAAAAAAGGACAAATGAAGATTGAACAATATGATTTATTTTGTTTATAAGCTGAGACTCTGTTCTTTCTCTATATATTGAGTTTTACCACAACTAAGGGGATAAATAGTTTAATCTTATGTGGGTTGCCGACAGATAACGTTGGTATCATCTGTGATGTAAAGTTTGTATACATTTATATTTATGCATTTGGCAGACGTGCACACCCGATGCGGTTTTACCATGTTAAAACCATGAAAAAAAGGCCAAGACCCACCTTCAGGCAAACAATAATTTAATAAATGTTTAGCAATAGCTAATACCAAACTTTAGAGGTGATAATATGCGGATTCATATATCAGCATTAACGGTAAACGCAGACAGGCGAGGTTGAGGCAGGTATCTTATAATATTCACAAATGGCTACTCAAACAATGTTATACGCACAGATGTATTTATTTTATGCCACAGACACCAGCATCATAATGTACAATTCATAAACGCAAAATAATGTCTACATACCAATTAATCAAGGTTGTTACAGCGATTTACCATTGAAGGCAAGGCAAGGCAAGTTAAGTTATATAGCACATTTCATACACAAGGGCAATTCAAAGTGCTTTACATAAAATGATTGACAGAGAGAAATAAGTCCGATCTTCAAAATGCGAATAATTTAAGATCACAAATACTTTAGATTTTAAGTAACAATAAAACAGCAATAAAACATGAAAGCATGAACAAGTTTCTCTAAATCTTGGTTTGAGACAAATCATCTGATTCTGGCTATGTTTCTGAGATGATAGTACGCTGATTTGCTTATTGTTTTGACATGACTGGTGAAACTAAGGTCAGACTCTAAAATGACAACAAGATTGTGGAACACTTTGGAACATCACCAGGCGCCATTTCAGACAGAGTTACTAATTTCTGATGTACTGATGTCAGACTGACCTGACTGCTGCATGGAGCTTTGCTGATTTCCATTCTGATATTATTCATCTTCTCAAGGAAAAAATTGGAAAATCATTGCATTTGTCATCAGACAGAATTTCCCTGTGAACTTGACTCAGGGGATTTGTTAGTGTCTCTACAGTTGCAGAAAGAGTGTCAGTGTTATTTATTTTGCAGTTTATAATGTTAGAGAAAAAGTTCTGTCTAGCTTTGTCTTTATAGATGTTATAGTGAACTTCAAGTTTTGTTTTTCTCCACATACGCTCAGCTTTTCTGCATGTTCTTTTCATGCTTTGTACTGCTGGTGTGTTTCTCCAGGGTGCAATACGCCTTCCAGTTATCGCCTTGACTTTTACTGGAGAAATGGCATCGATAGCATTTTTAACTCTTGCATTAAAGCTATCGAGGAGAACATCCAATGAGTCTGCAGATATACTTGGTGACAAAAACATATCATTCATAAATAGCTCACTGGTGTTCTCATTTATGAATCTCATTATTACAGAGACGGGTCTATCTTCAGTTGCAGGACTGATTGATATATCAAAGAAAATACAGAAATGATCCGACAGTGACACATCTCTAATATTAGTGGATGAAATGTTTAAACCTTTGCTAATGAGCAGATCCAGAGTGTGTCCACGATTGTGTGTGGGACCGTGCGCATGCTGGATCAGATCAAAAGTGTTTAAAACATTTAAGAGTTAATTTGCAGTGTTGTTTTCTGTCTTGTCTACATGAATATTAAAATCTCCAGCAATAACATTCAGTCAAATTCTGAGGAAATAGCTGATAGCAGTTCTGAAAAATCATCAACAAAGACTTGGGAGTATTTGGGAGGTCTGTAAATAATTGTAAACATAAGGCGTGGTGCACCTTTTAAAGCAATACTCAAGTATTCAAAGGACAGGTAGTCACCAAGTAAAACTTTCTTGCAGTCAAAGAGATCTTTAAATAGAGCAGCTATTCCTCCACCTCTCCTAATAGCTCTGCAAACATTTATAAAAGTAAAGTTTGGGGGGGGCAGATTCATTGAGGATTGTAGCACTACAACTATCATCTAACCAAGTTTCATTTATGAAGTCTAGTTTGTTACATGTGATGAGGTCATTGACCAAAAAGGATTTGTTTTTTAGTGAACGGATGTTTAAAAGTGCTAATTTTAGGAACTGTATTTTTTGTTTTTTACCCCTGTCATTCTCCGAGTGACGTCTAAAAGGTAGTAGATTAGATAGCTTTGCCCTACGACTGGAAAGGGCCTTAGTTTTTTGTTCACTTATCAGGACATATATAGAGAAAACTAAAGGAACACTGGGTTCCGACTTGTTCTGTAAATATTTGAGATTGTTGCTGTTATCATAGCAGGAACCCAATTCATATCAGTTACCAGTGCTCTTTGCAGTCTTGTTTAGTCCATCTCCAGCAGATGGGGGTTTATGTGATCCCTGGCGTTGTGGCAGAGGCCGGAGAGATCTTTCAGAGGGAACGGGTTAGCCAGGTTGACCCAGAAGCTTTGGTGGCAGTGAGGCCTGTCGCTTTTTAGTTGAAACCTGTGGACTCACGACAATAGAGTGGGAGAGTTTTGTTCCAGCACATACTAGTTCCTCCATTTTCTCTGAGAAGCTCGAAAGAGATGATGTAGTAGAGAGGGAGAGTGTGTGTGGTGAGAGGGCCAGCATTGTCTTTTCACATGCGCACAACTTCCTACTTTGGTTTTTATCTGATCAAGTGTTTCCATCAAGCTGATTACAAACGCCATAAATCACCACTTTCAATCCGACTGAAATTTCAATCAGCCTGGGCATTTTTAATCTGATTGACATGTTTTTATGGAGAATTTTCATTCGGATTGGATTTTTAATCGGATTACATTGGTCCATGTAAACGCAGCTACTGTTCCTATGGACGCCATTTTTTACTGAGCGGACTGAGACAAAACCAAGACAATTGTGCTTAGAGGCTATTTCAACTCCATAATATAATTTAAAACTCAAACTTTAATTCAATAACTCTGTTTAGGCATATGTCTGTCTGACTTCCGTCATGTACATTTATGCATTTGGCAGACACATTATCCAAAGCGACTTACATTGCATTGTACTATATATTTGTTTCTGACTATGTGCAAATCTCTGGGATTGAACCCATGACCTTGGCGTTGTTAGCGCTATCCTCTTACCACTGAGCCACAGGAATGCTAACAGCAAAGTCAGTTTACAGAAATATCACACCTCTAAAAAATCTGCCTTGCCCTTAAACTTTACAACATGGAGAAATATAACCCGGCCAGGAAGAAAACACTAGCTCCAGATAAACAATGAGTCTCAAAATGGCTCAGTTACTAAAGGTTTCCACAAGTACTGAACATTCATTAACGGGAATGTTATTGCTACTACTATCCACTAGATGTCACTTTTCCTTTTAAAACAGGTGGATATTACAAAAGGGACTCAGGGAGCATGTCATTCATTCATTGCTTTATTAACGTGGCGCGAATATAAACATTACCTTCAAATAAAAGGCAGCAGTTCATATGATTGTAGTCTCTCTTTATGGCTAATTTTGGGAAATTTTGTTTGTTATACTGTATCTTAAATGTAAAATGACCTGATCCTGTTTGATCAAGCTTGTTTATTTGTTGACTGTTTCGTAAGTTGTTAGCGTTTTTGTTACGTTGGTAATGAAGTGAAGTTGCCGTTAGCCGCTCGTTACGGCTTGACATTATAAGTTTGCACTTAAAAGCACCGAGCTAGTTGATCGCTGTTTGATCCATGGCCCATTCAAGTCGTTTCAGACTTTGTTTTGCTAATCGAGAAGGCATGTTCCAGCTGTATTCTGTTCGCGCTAATATAACTTTTCACACTCAACTCAGTGTTGTTGTAGTTTACCGCCCCCCAGGTCCTCTTCACAACTTCGTTGAAGAGTTTTTTTTCTGAGAAAACAACATCCATCAGCAAACAATTCTCGGTACCTCAGACCTTGGTACACACCTCCCACACGTCAACCATCGAACTCTCCTCTTTCACCCCACTGACGGACACTGAAGTAATCAGACTTCTCTCCAGCCACCCCACCACCTGTCCCATTGACCCAATCCCCTCCGATCTCCTTCAGGCCATATCCAGCACACTCACACCTGCACTCACACACATCATCAACACCTCCTTACTCAGCAGCACTTTTCCATCCACATTCAAACAGGCCCAGGTCACGCCCCTACTGAAGAAACCCTCATTGGACCCCTCTACTCCCGACAGTTACAGAACTGCCTCTCTCCTCCCATTCATCTTAAAAACACTTGAAAGGGCAGCGTTCAACCAGGTGTCTTCCTACCTATCCCAGAACAAATTACTGGATGACAAGCAGTCTGGCTTCAAAACGAACCACTCCACTGAGACTGTACTGCTATCGGTCACAGAGGAACTGCGTCTAGCCAAGGCGGATTCTAAATCCTCCGTCCTGATTCTGCTAGACTTATCTGCAGCGTTTATCTGCAGCCCGTATCAGATTCAAGTCACTAACGCTTGCCTTCAGGACCGTAACTCGATCTGCACCGGCTTACTTTCACATTCTCCTGCACTCCTACACCCCATCAAGATCCCTGCGTTCAGCAAACCAGCGTTGTCTTGTATTGCCTTCTCATAAGGACAGTAAATCGTGTTCCCGCTCATTCTGCTTCACAACTTCTTCCTGGTGAAACATTCTTCCTAACTCTCAAATACGTATAATAAATGATGATTAACTATACCTGTTTTATACACTTTGTCGGATTCGGCAGACCTGATAATAGCGACAAACTAAATTCACTCATCCAGCGAGTGATCCGCAGATCGTATATCAAATCTAAGAAATATTACTTTCCTAGCCTTGGAAACATAACGCTCTTACTGTATGTAGTACAGTACCGCTCCAGAAATAATAACGAAATCAAGCAGTTTAAGTGACATTAATATGTGATAAAGAAACACAGCAACAATTCAATTCAATTCAAGTTTATTTATATAGCGCTTTTCACAATGTGTATTGTTTCAAAGCAGCTTTACAGGGGCAAACAGGAAAAACAGAAAAGTTAAAACACAGAACAGTGCATGGTATTTATACAACGAGTAAGTTCATTCTAATAAATAACATCTAATTTCTAAATAAATAAATAAATAAATGAATGAATGCAGTCTCCCGGTGAGCAGGCCAACACTGCCCTGCTGTGGCGAGGAACCCAAACTCCAATGATTGATTAATGGAGAAAAAAACCTCGGGAGAAACCAGGCTCAACCGGGAGGGCCAGATCCCCTCTGACGTGTCATAGCTGCACTCAGACTGGTGACATGTGATTTTAGTTTAGCATTTAATACCAAATATTGTAACTTCAGCATTAATAAGACAAATAGTCCGTCTTTGCTCTTGGTTGGGGATGTAGTGGTCTGAGCTGGGATGGTCCGATGGTCATATTTCTCTTGGCAGCTGGTGGAATTGCCTTAGATGGAGCTGGGATGGTCAGTCAGTCTGCAGCTGTATCTGGTGTAATCTCAAATTGGGGATGGGCATCTGTCGGTCGTCTGGACATGGTGGAACTTCTTCCTACCTCGGGATGGGCATGGGGATGGGCATCTGTCGGTCGTCTGGACATGTTGGAACTTCTTCCTACCTCGGGATGGGCATCCCGAGGCAGAGGCGGAAAGAGAATAAAGAGAATAATTAGCGTAGCTGCTGTTCATTAACTATGCATTAAGTGAAAGCTTGGCTGAAAACATGTGTCTTTAATCTAGATTTAAATTGGGAGAGTGTGTCTGACCCTCGTATAGTATCAGGAAGGCTATTCCAGAGTTTAGGTGCTACGTATGAGAATTCAAGCGTGCAGACAAATGTAGGTTTATTGACCACTGTGGCAAGGGGGCCATGGTTCGACGCGGTCTGCGGCGAGAGGGCGTGTCAGGAGAATGACGGTAAGTAAGCAGATCAACGGCTTAGTGAAAACACCTGATTCTCGTTCTAGTAATTGGCGAGGAGACGCATTTAAGGCGCGACGGTAGGAGCAAGGGAGAGAGAGAAACCAGGCTGGGAAAACGGATGCAAGGAAACTTACCCGGACGCAACGTCGAGGAGTATCCGGAGGAAAGAAAGAGTTACAACCAAAGAGTGTGTGTGTATCTGTCAGTGAATAAGTGAGCGGGTCTGCAACCCGGAAGTATTGCAGCAATAAAAGTAAACTTACGTTTTCCCAGCCAAGCCGACCCCGCCTCCTTTCTTCCTCAGACATTGAACCATTTTACAGTGGTGCCAAAACCCGGGAAGAAAGGAAGGAGCCGCCACCAGCATGCAGTCGCCGCCAGGATCGCCGTTTGCCGAGGTCATCAGCTCTCTCGCCGGTCTCCACCAGGAACAACATCAGGCCCTGTTGAGCCTTAGAGAAGACCAGGAGAGACGTTTCCAGGCCCTCATCCAGACCCAACAGGAGGACCGGGAGTCATTCCGGAGCTGGTTGAGCCAGGAAGGAGGCCACCCAACATCGGCTGGTTCCCCGACGGTATCGTTACACATAATGGGAGCCCAGGACGAGCCGGAAGCCTTCCTGGACTTATTTGAGAGGTCTGCGGAACTATCCGGGTGGCAACCGGATAGTTCCGGTTAGTTCCATCCTCGAGCGGGTGGGTCGGAGTCCCGAGCAGCACAGACAATGGTTCCGGTCCCTGGAGTTCGGGGAACGTTATCAGCCGGTTGCCTTTGCTCACCAGCTCCGGGATGCCTGTCGTAGATGGTTGATGACTGGAGCCAGCACCGTTGATACCATTCTCGATCAGGTGACATTGGAGCAGTTCGTGGTCAGGTTACCCAAGAAAACCTCACAGTGGGTCCAGTGTCACCGCCCGACGGTGTTGGCCCAGGCGATCCAGTTGGCGGAGGACCAGTTGGTGGCGTGCCCCGGGGCCGGCATAGGCCTACCATCACTTTCTCTCTCTCCCTCTATTGTCCCTTCTCCCTCTGTCAGACCCGTTCCCTTTCCCAGGTCTCGAGGGATGTTCTATCCGCCTCCAGCGCCGCGGATTCGGCTCTTCCCAGAGGCGGGACCACACGGGGGCGTTAGGTCCTCAGAGGGACCCTCCGGCCGGCCGGGCAACGGCGCACATACTTCTTCCCTTCCGCCAGCCTCTCCTCGCCAATTCGGGGGTCTGCTTCCTGCCGCTGTGGCGGCGGGGACTCCTGGGCCGGCATGTTGGCGTTGTGGGGACCCCGGCCATTTTATCGACCGCTGCCCGATGATGGAGGTCGGTATGATGGTGCGGGTGCCCGACAATCCTCAGGCTGCCCTCGGTCAGGACGGGCTGTACCAGATACCTGTGAGTATCAGGGGGTACATATCAGGCCTTGGTGGATTCAGGATGTAACCAAACCTCAATCCACCATAGCCTGATTCAATTCGAGGGATTAGATACGAGCCGCGGGGTTAAGGTATGGTGTGTACACAGGGATTTCGTGAACTACCCTTTGGTGCCGTTGACCATAAAATTTCGGGGACAAAAACATAGGATAGAGGTGGCTGTTAATGAGCACCTCTGACATCCTCTAATTTTAGGGACAAATTGGCTGACTTTCTCTCCCGAAGGGGGGGGGGGGAAGGCTGCAGTCCGGATGGAGCCTCGGCCTGAGTCGGGCGGTGGGGGTATGTGGCAAGGGGGGCCGTGGTTTGACGCGGTCTGCGCCGAGAGGGCGTGTCGGGAGAATGACGGTAAGTAAGCAGATAAACGGCTTAGTGAAAACACCTGATTTCGTTCTAGTAATTGTCGAGGAGACGCATTTAAGGCGCGACGGAAGGAGCAAGGGAGAGAGAGAAACCAGGCTGGGAAAACGGATGCAAGGAAACTTACCCGGACGCAACGTCGAGGAGTATCCGGAGGAAAGAAAGAGTTACAACCAAAGAGTGTGTGTGTATCTGTCAGTGAATAAGTGAGCGGGTCTGCAACCCGGAAGTATTGCAGCAATAAAAGTATACTTACGTTTTCCCAGCCAAGCCGACCCTGCCTCCTTTCTTCCTCAGACATTGAACCTTTTTACAACCACACTAAAGGGAAAACAAACCGACTAACTAAGAAATAACAAACAGACATGAAATGTAAAAGCAGTAACGAAATGGAAGAAATAGACAAAGCAAAGAGTGGCAGTATTACAAACAACTATTCACATCTGCATGTACCATCGAGGAATTCTCCTTATTTAAAAGGGGTTACAGCTTAAACGCACCTATTTAGGAAATAGTTGATACTTGCATTGGTTTCCTTTTGAGTGTGCTTGAACAAGGTTTTGTGCCCGTGGAAAGGTGTTCTCAAAGTCCTAATGGTTTCAAATCAACCGGGTGAGTCCGTCTACTTCTTTCTTAGAGCCGGGATTGGCTGACGAAGTTAGCCGAAGTAATTCTGCCGAAAGGAAAAACTGTCTCCGAAGAGAGAGACAGGTCTCAGGATGTGTTCTTGAACTGGAACGCGCGAACACATGGAAGAGCTGAGCGTCGTTTGCTCCGTTCACGGGTGTTTTAAAGCCTGGGGGGTTCCACGCCCCTCCAAAGTGAGTTATCCAATGTGATGAGCTGATTTTGGAGCGAAGTCAAATTCCTTTGTTTCCCCTATTAGCTCATTTGCATTTAGGATTACTTAGATGTTTGGCGCTGTAGAAATCTTTAGATTTAACATAGATATGGTTTCACACACATTATTGTGCCAATCCTCATCTTTCCAGGAATGACGAGAGAAACATTTAGATATAAAACATGCCAGGATTATAAGTACATTGACATGAAGTTCGTACAAGAATGGAAATATAAGCAGAATACAACTTACACACATGCTTTTAAAGTTATAGGCGAGGCCGAATAACATTGGGACAAAGATGCAATGTGGAGACGTAGGTTTAAACCCGTTTTAGACTATTCTTTTGTGGTTAACAAGAGGGAGACTTTCAAGACTTGACTGACCATTTGCCCTTATTCCTGTTTAACACATCTGGTGTCCATGTTTAGTGACACCGACCCCATCCTCCCTGTTGGAATTTCTTTGAAGTCCACGAGTGTTTGTTGTGATGTTGTGAGGACAGTTGGATCAGACTTGCTGGCGCCGATTAGAGTTCCACTGAGAGGTCATGGTCTTAACGACCCTCAATGGTCCTCTTTATTTCAAAACCCAAATCTGCTGACGCCGATTAGACCCCTATTGAGAGGTCAGGATATTTTACGATGTTCCAAATGGTCACCTTTGATCTGGATAAGATCCTACAGTATTTTTATTGTAAAATTTGACAAAATGGAAAATCATCTTAGCAAAATATAATTATTTATTATTAATTATTAATGAAATATATACAGTATTGTTCAAAATAATAGCAGTACAATGTGACTAACCAGAATAATCAAGGTTTTTAGTATATTTTTTATTGCTACGTGGCAAACAAGTTACCAGTAGGTTCAGTAGATTCTCAGAAAACAAACAAGACCCAGCATTCATGATATGCACGCTCTTAAGGCTGTGCAATTGGGCAATTAGTTGAAAGGGGTGTGTTCAAAAAAATAGCAGTGTCTACCTTTGACTGTACAAACTCAAAACTATTTTGTACAAACATTTTTTTTCTTCTGGGATTTAGCAATCCTGTGAATCACTTAACTAATATTTAGTTGTATGACCACAGTTTTTTAAAACTGCTTGACATCTGTGTGGCATGGAGTCAACCAACTTGTGGCACCTCTCAGCTGTTATTCCACTCCATGATTCTTTAACAACATTCCACAATTCATTCACATTTCTTGGTTTTGCTTCAGAAACAGCATTTTTGATATCACCCCACAAGTTCTCAATTGGATTAAGGTCTGGAGATTGGGCTGGCCACTCCATAACATTAATTTTGTTGGTTTGGAACCAAGACTTTGCCCGTTTACTAGTGTGTTTTGGGTCATTGTCTTGTTGAAACAACCATTTCAAGGGCATGTCCTCTTCAGCATAGGGCAACATGACCTCTTCAAGTATTTTAACATATGCAAACTGATCCATGATCCCTGGTATGTGATAAATAGGCCCAACACCATAGTAGGAGAAACATGCCCATATCATGATGCTTGCACCTCCATGCTTCACTGTCTTCACTGTGTACTGTGGCTTGAATTCAGAGTTTGGGGGTCGTCTCACAAACTGCCTGTGGCCCTTGGACCCAAAAAGAACAATTTTACTCTCATCAGTCCACAAAATGTTCCTCCATTTCTCTTTAGGCCAGTTGATGTGTTCTTTGGCAAATTGTAACCTCTTCTGCACATGCCTTTTTTTTAACAGAGGGACTTTGCGGGGGATTCTTGAAAATAGATTAGCTTCACACAGACGTCCTCTAACTGTCACAGTACTTACAGGTAACTCCAGACTGTCTTTGATCATCCTGGAGGTGATCATTGGCTGAGCCTTTGCCATTCTGGTTATTCTTCTATCCATTTTGATGGTTGTCTTCCGTTTTCTTCCACGTCTCTCTGGTTTTGCTCTCCATTTTAAGGCATTGGAGATCATTTTAGCTGAACACCCTATCATTTTTTGCACCTCTTTATAGGTTTTCCCATCTCCAATCAACTTTTTAATCAAAGTACGCTGTTCTTCTGAACAATGTCTTGAACGACCATTTTTCCTCAGCTTTCAAATGCATGTTCAACAAGTGTTGGCTTCATCCTTAAATAGGGGCCACCTGATTCACACCTGTTTCTTCAAAAAATTGATGACCTCAGTGATTGAATGCCACACTGCTATTTTTTTTAACACACCCCTTTCAACTAATTCAACTAATTGCCCAATTGCACAGCCTTAAGAGCGTGCATATCATGAATGCTGGGTCTCATTTGTTTTCTGAGAATCTACTGAACCTACTGGTAACTTGTTTGCCACGTAGCAATAAAAAATATACTAAAAACCTTGATTATTCTGGTTAGTCACATTGTACTGCTATTATTTTGAACAATACTGTATAAAAAAAAAAACTTAAAATCAACATCATCCTCTCAAAACAATGAAAACGGCAGATTTTTATAATTAGCTGCACATATATGCCAACAAGAAAATAAAGTGGACATGTAAAATGGAATATTTTACACCAGGGTTATTATAGTGCTAAACATTTCCCTGCACTGATTAAATTGTGATGAAATGTAGGCTAACACTAGACTTTTCTCTCTCTAGCTTCTTTCACTATGGACATTAAGCCAACAGGTTAATATCACTTACAGACTATAGGCCAGTGGTTCTCAGCTCTGGCCCGCGAGATCCATTTTCCTGCAGAGTTTATCCCCAACTCTGATATAAAACACCTGAACAAGCTAATCAGCGTTTTTAGAATAGATGCGTTCAATTTAATGCGGCGCTGCCCAAATCTATCATCGTATGAAATTTAAGTACCGAAAAAGAGATTCAATTGCAGATTGCGCGGTACGCATTTGAATCGCTCTCGCGGTACTTTAATGCGATATGCCAAACAATCTGCGCAGCCCAACATTAAGTTGAACGCGTCTATTCCTGAAGTCACTGATAAGCCTCTTCAGGTGTTTTATCAGTGTTGGTGCTGAACTCTGCAGGAATGTGGATCTGGATTGTATTGTTATATAAATATATATTATGAATGATGATGGTTTGATAATTGTATATTAGTTTTTACCTATTTTTGGGGCCCCTGTCAGTCATGGGCCATTGGAATTGTCCTTACATTTTCCCCCTATACGGCACCCCTGGATCAAGGTATGCATCTTTTCTGTTAAAATACACTTAAGTTTGTTAAAAGTTTAATATACAGATTTGTGGATACAGATTAACATGGATTCAATGTATTTAAAGCTGTGGAGAAACTGATATTTTGACCTTAAATCAGGTTGCCCCCATTACATCCAAAATATGGAAGTTCCAGAATTTTTTACTCAACAACCTTGGATTAGTTTCTACAGTAGAAACAAAGACATGGACGTCCTGGATACCATGAGTCAATAAGCATAACAGTTTAATTCTAAAGTAAACCAATCCTTTAATATTAATATTATTGGTTTTGAGTCCAGAGTGGAAGTGGAGCGCCACATGGTGCAGCTGGTCTTTGTACAGTTACAGAAAACAGTAAGGTTATATTTATTAACATTACTTAACTACATTACTAGCATGACCAAAACATTTATACAACATTGATTCATCTTAATTAAAATAATACAGCTGTTATCAAACAATTTTTTTTTTTGTCTTTGATCACCATTTTTATATATGCTTTGTTTTTCCTCAAAAATAAAATTATTCCTCAAAAATGATTCTAATGTTATGAGCAGATTACATAGTTATTTGAAAATATAATTGAACGTAATTTTAAACAATAATTTCAATATCCCACCGTGATTACCAAGAAAAAATGTAACTGCACGTCATGTCAAAAAGGTTGCCGACACTTGTACTATACTCAACTCAACTTTATTTATGTAGCGCTTTTTACAATTTTCATAGTTACAAAGCAGCTATACATGAGACACATTGACTACAAGTAAAACAACTAAAGTCATACAGCTGTAAAAACAAGAAAAAGGTGAAAACACAAAAGACAAACATACAATATGCATACATTCTTACACACATCGACATAGACGCACACACGCAAACAAACACGCACAGTGAAAGCACACATTTGAGATGAAGCAGAGAGTACCACAGGTCAAATATTAAACGGACTATCAATTCCTATATGCAATATTAATCATGTAAAACTTCTGAATTCTAAAGCAGCCCACCCGGCCAGGCAAATAGTGCAAAACAGTATGCAAACGGTGGCGAGGAACCTAAAACTCTAATCGAGAAAAAAAACTCCGGAAAACCCAGGACCAACCAGGGGATTCCAGTTCCCCTCTGGCAAAAGCTGCTGCCTATGCACAAGCTCAACAGTGCTTGCACAACAAGGCTAAATAAAAAATAAATAAACTAACTAATAAGATCAATAATAGATTTAAGATTATCATTACAAAATTTCAAATGCTATTAGGTTGTTAATGAAATGTGAGATGTGCCAAGTCGCGCGTCCTATATCCAGCTCTATCATCTCAGCTCAGGTCACCGCTTCCCATTCTCAGCTCTGCCATCAGGTCTGGGGATGAACTGCATCTTGCGGTAACCTTGGAACAAAAAAACAAGACTGGCTGAGAGTAGAGTAATGTTCTGCACTCTTTGATGCAACAAGTACATAATTTGTTGTTGGATGTGTTCCTGGTTTCGATAGATCTAAATAATGCACCCTAAATCCTCTGAGGATTAATATTATGGGGTTTATAGGTATCCAGTGCAGGGTTGACAGAACCGGGGTTATATGCTCATACTTTTTTGTACGTGTAAGAACTTGAGCTGCCGCATTTTGAACCAGTTGGAGTTTTTGCAATAGGCCTGCAGGGCAACCACCTTAAAGTGCATTACAGTATTCTAGTCTTGATGTCATGAATGCATGAATTAATTTCTCTGCATCTGATAGTGACAGCATATAATGGATTAGATATATTCTTAACATGGAAAAATGCAATTTTACAGGCTCTCAAATGACAGAGTACTATCGAATACAATGCCTAGATTCTTAGCTGACCACAAGGATTTTATGGAGCATCCGTCAATAGTTATGCAGTATTCTTTGTTGTTACGTATGGCGGTTTTCGGTCCAGTAAGTAACACTTTGGTTTTGTCCGAGTTCAATAGTAAAAAGTTTTTACTCATCCAGATTTTTAAATCGACTATGCATTCTGTTATTCAATGAAACTGCTGTGTTTCATGAGGCTTAGAGGAAATATAAAGTTGAGTATCATCAGCATAACAGTGAAAGCTAATTCCGTGTTGCTTTATTATATCTCCTAGAGGTAGCATGTATAATGCGAAGAGCAGAGGCCCTAAGACTGAGCCCTGTGCTACACTGTAGTGGATTTGAGATCTGCGAGACACCTCATTGTTTATTGCTACAAATTGAAAACGGACAGATAAATAAGACTTAAACCATTTCAATGCTGTTCCGTTGATGCCGACGTAATTTTCGAGTCTATGTAGGAGTATGCTGTGGTCAAAGGTGTCAAATGCAGCGCTAAGGTCTAGCAGCACCAATAACAAAATACAGCCACGGTCAGACGCAAAAAGCAGATCATTTGTAACTCTGATCAAAGCAGTCTCTGTACTGTGACATGCTCGAAATCCAGACTGGATTTCTTCATTAATGTCATTCTTTTGGAGGAAGTAGCATGATTGAGTTGAAACTACTTTTTCCAAAACTTTAGATATAAAAGGTAAATTCGATATAGGCCTGTAATTCCCTAGTTCTCTAGGGTCGAGTTTGGGTTTTTTGACGAGGGGCTTATAACAGCCACCTTAAATGCTTTAGGTACATGTCCTTATGTCAGAGATGAGTTAATAATACAAAGAAGAGGATCTATAATTTCTGGGAGCATTTCTTTCAGTAGTTTTGTAGGTATAGGGTATAGCATGCATGTTGTTGATTTAGATGATCTAATGATTTTAGACAGTTCATCTTGATCTACGGCAGCAAATAATTGCAATTTCTCCTTAGGGGTGCTGTAGTTAGTTTGTTCAGTGGGTTTCACTTCTGGTTGCATTGTTATAATTTTTTCTCTAATATCTTGGATTTTACTACTGAAGTAGTTAATAAAATCATCACTGTTATGCTGATAATCAGAATCTGAAGTCGCTGACGACTTATTTTTTGATAATTTAGCCACTGTGTTAAATTAAAAACCTAGGGTTGTGATGGTTTTCTTCTATTAGTGATGAAAAGTAGTCGGATCTAGAGGTTTTATGGCATTCCTGTATTTTCGAGTACTATCCTTCCATGCCGTACAAAATACCTCTAATTTAGTTTTCTTAAAGTTCGCTCGATTTCCCGGCTCGCTTCCTATTGGCCTGAGTGTGTTCATTATACCACAGTGTTGGGCTGCCAACACTTTTTAATCTTCTTTAAACGCAGAGGAGCAACTGTGTCTAATGTTTCCGAGAAGGTGGAGTTAAAATTTTCAATAGTAATGTCAAGATCTTCAACGTTTTCACTCATGCTAGAGAATTGAGACAATTCAGGCAGATTATCGAGAAACTCATCTTTGTTAGTTAAAGTAATCGAATTACCATATTCGTAACAAGGGGTTTGATTTGCAGCCATAGGCCAGTGAAGCAAACATAATATCAGATAATGATCCGAAATGTTTTCACTATGCTGAAGGATTTTAACATCGTCCACATTTATACCGTAAAATAGTATTAAATCTAAAGTATGATTACGAAGGTGAGTGGGTCCTGACACATGTTGACAAACGCCCATGGAGTTAAGAGTGTCTTTGAAAGTCATTCCCAAGGCATCTGTATCATTATCTACATGGATGTTAAAGTCACCAACGACAAGGACTCTATCTGGGGCCAGTACTAGCTCTGATATGAACCCACCAAATTTGTTTGGTGCCCTGGAGGCCTATATACAATAGCTACGATACATGTTTTAAATGTTTTGTCCTTAGTATTAGGTGTTGATACGTGAAGTACCATGACTTCAAAAGAATTGTATTTAAAATTAGACTTCTAAGAGATGCTAAAAGAAATATTGTGAAGTGCAGCGACACCTCCCCTTCTACCTTTTAGACAAGGCTCGTGTTTATAGTAATAATCTTGGGGAACGGATTAATTTAGAGTAATATAATCATCTGGCTTTAGCCATGTTTCTGTCAAACAGAGCATGTCTATTTTATTATCGTTATCATATCGTTAACAAAAAGTGCTTTATTTGACAGAGATCTAATATAAAGAAATCTGAGTCGTAACAGTTGCTTATCTGTATTTTGTTCATGTTTGATTTGTTTAACGTTTATTAAATTACTTTCAAGAGGTTTACGCATTATCTTATGTTTGCTAATCCGGGGGACAGACACAGTCTCTATTTTACGATGTTTGTGAGAAGGGATTATTACATGTTGCATATTTTGTTTATTCTGCAACACGAGACGGCAAGCAGACAGTTGGTTAAGCCATTCTGTCTCCTTCCTGACCTGGGCCCCAGCTAGTCAGCCTTTATCATTATTAAGACTGTGTTCCAAATTTCTAGAGAGGAGGGAAACCCCATCCCAGGAGGGATGGAGACCATCTCGTATCAACAGGTCAGGTCTGCCCTCAAAACTCTTACAGTTATTTATAAAATCTATATTATTCTGCAGGCACCACTCAGACTACCAGCCATTTAGTGATGATAATCTGCTAAAAATCTCAACACCATTTACTTTTTTTGTTAAATATTTGTTGATGGTCATGATACAGTAAAACACAGCAACATTTAGTTGGGTTAAAATTCAGTTTAAAACAGACTGATTTGTGGAACAGCACAAGTTTGAAGCGTAATTACAGTGTAAACTGATGGTCATGTATACCTTAAGCAGAAAAATATCAAAAACAGTAACATTCAGTCCGCTCTTCGGAGTGTGCTTCAACACGGACACGAACACATATCAAAATCTCTACCATAAGTAGTTTCTTTAACAGTCTTGATAGGTCTCTCTCACTTTATTACATAAATAACAAAAAGTTCATTTTTGCTAAAAAACATAAGACATGCAACAGATTTAATGCTTTATAATTGATTGTTTCTGTTGCTAAGGGTTATTGATAAGGATACTGCAAAGTGAGAACTAATCGTTTTATAATTAAACACGATATAGTATACACTAAGAAAGTGTTGTTATTATATTTTACAGTTCAGTTAACTAATTCAAAAGATTTATGATAAAAAAATATATAAAAATCACAAAATATGGAGATACATGGTTTCAGAAGCACAGCAGTGATACAGTATATTTTAACAGCAGAAAAGGTAGGCCTGATCTAATGCATATATATTTATTTAATAAAATATACTTCAATAAATGAGGCCTAATGTGAAATTAGTGTTATGCAAATTTAATGTATGCTCTACTTTATGACAGTGACTGTTTACTGTAATATACATGTTACAAAGGGAACAGTAGGTAAAGATTTACTGGTAATAATTATTAGTACACAGAGGAAGATTTATACAGAAGATTTATTTAGAAAGTAGAAATGTGCTACATGTAAACATAAAAAATATCCATTTTAATTTTTAATGTTTCAACATGTTACACCAATAATAATACAGAACAGAAATGACATCCAGTTAACAAAAAAAAAACTTCTTAGTGGACATCCAATTGCTCTTATTTGTCTGGTTGATTGTATTTAGTTTTTAATTGCAATTGGCAGACAATTTGTCAATTTAGCAAACATTACAAACTTCCCATGAAGTCACAGAATATACATGATACATTTTGATAAATGGATGGTTTTGCATGTGATTGCTCACACGATGCAAGAAAGTTTTGAAGAGAATGACAGTTTTACTGAAATCATCTAATACGTTTTGATCACACATGTGCCAAAACATTTGCCTAAATCACTACGAAATTCAAGCCTGATGTAAACAAGAAACTAACTGTTAGACACCCAAATTTATTGTTTAGAGAAAAATAGAAAAACTGTAATATTGAACTATGTGAATGGTGCTTGTGATTATCTGAAAAGGTCTTTTAACTCATGAGTTTTACAGAAACATGAATTGTATGTATGTTATTTTGGGACCTGCCTATACTGTTAGTGTATGGAAGCTGTGGTAGAAACTTTACACTGAGTGGTGTTCTAATGAAAGAATGTATAGCTTTAATCCTTAAAAACGAAACAAAAAGATGGTAAAAGTTCTAAAGAAATTGTTTTTGTACTTGACCCTAACAGTAATTGTCACAAGCAGTGTCAGGGATCAAGTTCAGCCATAATCTGGTAGACATTCAGCTTTAACTCAAGATGCACTCAGATCTGTCTCCCCATCTTCATACTGATGAGTGCAATACACTTATAACTCTTCTCAAGCAATGCCACAAGGAGGTACGAAAGCTTGTGCAAATGTTTTTTTCTTAAATGTTATCCTTAAATGTCAAATCCGGAAATGTGGTAGTCATGCACCTGAATCTGATTTAACCTGTTTCTTTTGTACACGCATTAATTTTTTCCTGAAAATGTTTTTTTTCAATGAAATTTAGTTTGTCACTGAATTTGAAGCATGTACAAATTTATTGATACTGTTATTTCTGATGCATGTCTTTGTTATCTTTATATAATATAGTGCACCTATTGTGTATTGTTTTGAAGTATTACATGATTTTCAAGTAATGTCTGGGTCTGTCCTCAGCACAATGTTCGCAGGTTCTTTGGCACATGTAATGATCTGGACCGTGCAATGCGTGATTGTCTCAAAAAAGAGGTGAGGATAACGCTTATGCTAATGCTCTAATAGTGTTTGTTCTCTTATAGCTCACCTTATAAAAGCCCTAAAAAAACTGACTGGTTTGTTCACTGAACAACAACTTGTAGACAACCAGTAATGGGCTGTTCACGTCACATACTTTAGAGAGTGAATGCGGGTCGTGATGCAATTGTGGCAAGCTTGTTTTCTTACAGATGCATTTATGGCACTATGGACTTAAACTATACAGTATGTATTAAATGGAACACTTAACAGCTTTATTGCAGGGCTCTAGAGTGCGACCAATTTGGTCGCAAATGCGACCTCATTTTTCAATGGTGCGACTAAAAATAATCAGAGGTCGAACCAGTGCGCCCAGCAGTGTTAGGGAGGAAAAAGTCTCCGCAACTCTGAAAGTCTCCCTGTGATTATTTTTTTAATTGCGTGTTTTATTTTTCTCTCTCTCGAGTCATGTAAAATAAAATTTGGGCCGTTTACCCTGTTTAACTATGATAGCTTGCTAATGATAACTAATGATAGCTTGTTTAGTGCCATCCATGACCGCTGACATTAGCAGCACTTGCTTGCTATCATCTCTGTGCTCTCTGAGCCGACTCTGAACTATCTTGTTATATCTAAAGATTTTTGTCATTCATCTTCATTTTAAACATGAGGAGTATATTGAATACATGCCTTTCCCATATCAGGGAAAAAGGATCCATGATCAGTGCAGCCTAGTTTTGCTGCTGACGGCTGAGGATGCTCGTGTTTTTTGTAGAATACAAATCAATACATATGTTTAGGAAAAGGTCAAAAGTTACCATGTCTTGTCAAGCTGTCAGTCTTTACATTTACATTTAGCAGATGCTTTTATCCAAAGCGACTTACAGGTGGGATAAGCAATGGAAGCAATTGGGACAGCATAAGGACAACAAAATCATAAGCGCAATCAAAAAACATTGCTGTTGGATGACTTTGTCACTCATGCACTGGCGGATATAGGGGTTGGCCGCAGTTGATATTTTATTGGTTAATCTCAAACTTAATCCTAACATTTTTATAATTTGGTTTTGTGTCTTATTTGCAGGCTTTAAATGAGTAACATCTGTCTAAATTATTTGCCTGTCATTTATTTGTCTAAACAGTATAATATGAAAAGGGAGCACAGCAAGGCCCATGCAGCAGAAATGAGGCAACGTCTAAAGGAAAGACCAAAAGATCATCCCTAAATCAGGCTGCTTTGGAACACAGACCTGCTCCAAACATGAACTGGCTTCAAGTGTTTCACTAATATGGTGCCTGAAAATTGAATCAGGATCCCTTTGAATGTTTTTCATTCGAAGATTTATTATAAAAAAATTGAATTACCAACATTACTTTATTTTGGGAATGTTTTGCTATATGTATTAATTAATGCACTTAGTGATGCTTTAAGAATGTTATAAAAATAAATAATAAAAATCTTGGCGACACACCATGTATGTACTGATTATGAATTTTTTTTTTGGGGGGGGGGTCACGCGGGACTGAATGTAATTGTTAAATTGGTCATTCTTTTGCTGTTTTTGAAGCTTTGATTATGCTTTTTGGATGTTAAACAGTGGATGTTCATGTTTCTAGTTTCTAGAAATTGCCATATATTTAACATTTCTGTAAAAATCTAATATGGCAAAGTTAGAATTTATGCACTACTAAATATTTTTGAGTTGCACCATTCAAGTTATTTGAAGCGTAACGTTAAGTATAACCTAAATATTTACGGAAGTCTCCCGTCAGGAGTAAACGTGGGAATAAAATAGGCAGATGTATACACACAATCAGGTATGCTACTTCAATGCATGTCAAAATAAAATCATCTTTTTATTTAATTGGTGGTCGGAAGTAAAATGAAATCGCGTATAACGTGACATTTTTTATGATTTATGATGCTGTATTGATATTAATAAGCACATTTTAATTATCTTGTTTAATTTGAAATATTTAATACCTATTTTGTTATTCATAATTAGGGAATTATGAACCGTTATTATGTTATGTAAAATAAGTTTAAAAAAAAATCTTTTTGAAATTCACAATATTTCAACACAACTTTTCCTTACGAATTCAAAGACTGCTAATGGACTATTGAAGGTAAGCATCATTTTATGTGACTACGCATTACTTTACGGAAAGTTTACGAACTACAAGCTACATTCTGCCTTTGTACATTATTCAGCTGCACCATTTGGTTTAGAGTTCGTTACAAGCTAGTTACTAAGGCTCTAGTGTGGACTTTGTTTTCATTCAATCAAGAAATAACAAATGGCTGGTGCAACCCTACCCTGGACCCCATTCTTATTACATGCAACTAAGCAAAGTCTGAGGTGTGGAAATGTTTTGACCATGTGCATAATGAGACTAATGAGCCAGTGGGTTATGAGAAATGCAAAAATACGACATTCTGTTAAAGTATGACAGCAAAACGACAGAATTTGTCGCTAATAAGGCATATTAATCAGAGCTTTTCAACACCTGCCACTGCCCAGGATTAACCTAAAATTAAATCTTTTGTTACGGCAGTCGACGGTCATGTCGCTCGTTCTCTTATGCTCACGATCTCCTTCGTGATTCGAGACCGGTGTGCGCACAGCTGGCACTCATTAACACTTCACTCACCGGCTTTGAATCACCGTCTCGCCCCGCCTACTCCACTACATAGTTATTTGACAATCACATGCAATTTTTATAAGTGAAGATATGGAACAGGTGAATAAAACCCTGACAACTACCATGTTCCCTTTGAAAGATGCAAAGACGGGAGACAATATCCAATGGGAGATATTGAAAATACTAGTTTCAAAGTTTGGCCTTGACGCTTCCTCTCTCAGAAAAATTGTATGGGTGACCGATGAGGTGGCAAACATTAAATTAGCTCTGCGGCCATACCAGTGATTGGACTGCATTGACCAACCGAGTTATCCAAAGCGGACAGTGCTCCGGACGTAGGAGATACCATTTCTGCTGCTAAATCATTAGTCAGGTACGTTAAAATCAAAAACATTGCTGCAAATGGGAGACACTCGGTTTAATACGGTGTACCTCACACTGACTTCTATACAGGCCATTTATCCTGAGCTCCATGAAAAGCTGGAGGCGCAAGGGGAGAGTGCGCGCATCGAAAAAATAGCACCGGACACACTGGGCTTTCTGAAGCTATTCTATGAAGCACAGCGGGAACTTGATGGGAGACAAGTATCCAACACTTAATCATGTGTGTCTCTGAACCCTGATGCACCCCTGTGTCGAGATGTTGGTACTCAAAGACCTCACCACTCCAGGATACTCTAAATGACCTACCTGATAGGTAAGACCTGGACCATTGTAGGAGACTCCCATAGCCTTGAGGGTCAACAGGAGGATGTAATGGTTAACAGTGTCAAAGGCGGCAGGTAGATCCAGTAGGAAAAGAACAGATGAGTTAGAGGCAGGTCATTCCTGTCTCAGGGGACAGAGAGCTGCACAGTCTCAGTGGAATGACCGCTCTTTAAAACAGACTGGTTGCTGTCCAGGTGGTCGTTCTGGGTGAGAAAGGATGAGAGCTGTTTACTTAAAACACGTTTGAGAGTTTTATCAATGAAGGGGAGGAGGGATACCTGTAGTTTTCTAACAGTTCAGGATTAAGAGTGGGTTTCTTCAGTAGTGGGGTAATACGGGATCAACCGATGGAGAGATGGCCGGGAGGAGTTGAGTGTAGATGGGATCTAGGGGGCAGGTAATTGGGTGGTAAGAAGAAAATTACCTTAGAAACGTTGTCTTCACATAGGAGCGAGGGGAGCGAACATGTGTCTGGGGATTTGCCGTGGTCATGAGACGATGTCGCAGAGAATTGACTTCTGATTGTAGTCATTTTCTTTACAAAGAAAGACGCAAGATCATCAGCTATTAAGTCCTATGGAGATGGGGGGGCAGGCAGGCAAAGAAGAGCGGAGAAGTTTTAAAGAGGTACGAGGGTCAAGAGAGATGTTGATTTTGGCATGGTAGTACTGGGTTTTCGCAGAGGAGACATCAACTCAACTCAAGTTTATTTATATAGCGCTTTTTACAATAATCATTGAGAGAATCAATGAAAGAACAGAGACAGGAGAGAAGAGAGGAGAGGCTGATAGTAATAGAGGTCAGTGGTTCTTTAGATTTGTGCCACTTTCTCTCAGCAGACCTGAGCATGGCACGATGCTCATGGAGAACATCAGATATCCAGGGGGCAGAATCGGATGCACGAGATGGCAAAGATGTTAGAGGGCATGAGATGTCTAAGCAGGAGATGTGGAGCAAAGAGTTTGGTTGGCGCTGTTAGCATCAAAGAGAGAGAGAGCTGTTCAAACTGGGGGGGCATGGCAGAGACCGCAGAGGATAAGCGGGAGGATGAGATAGATCGTAGGTTGTGCCAAGCTGTGGAAGCGGGGACAAGTGAAGAAACATAAGTAGTGTAGATCAAGAGTGATGAGGAAATGATCCGACGTGTGCCAGGGGGAGACCTGGTAATGATGAGTGGACCAGTAGCATGTGTAGATAAGATCAAGTTGATTTCCAAATTTATGAGTTGCTGAAGTGGGGACTCGCTAGAGGCTGTGGTTTATCAAGGTGGATGCTGACGTCTCCAATTACCACCAAAGGAGTACCATCCTCGGGGAAGGATCACAGATGGGCATCCAACTCCTCCAAGAAAAGTCCAAGCTGACCTGGGGGATGATAGATAACTACAATATGAGTTTTAACTGGGTGGATGACAGTAACAGTATGAGACTCGAAGGCGATGTTGTCGCATGAGGGTCCCAGCTGCTTGAATTTCCAGTCGTGAGGAATAAGCAGACTGGTTCCTCCATCCCTCCCTGATATGCGTGGGCTGTCGGAGAAAGTATAGTTATTGGAGAGGGCAGCCGGTGTGGCTGTGTCCTCTGGTTTGATCCAGGTTTCAGTAAGTGGTAAAAGAGAAAGACCAGAATGTTTAGCAATAGCTGCTTTGTTTACAGCAGATTTGCAGTTCCATAAACCAATGGAAAATGTAATTGAGGAAGTGGATTGTAGAAAGAGTGCGCAGATTTTGAGTGTCTTGTATGACACCAAGTTCTCAGAAAAGCATTTATAGGCTACTATTATTGACTTTGCACATTGAAATTCTATATGCGTATTTGACCAATGAAAAACTGTAGTAGCACTTAATATCATATACAAGATTTGATATTAAGACAGAAAAAGCACCAGCAGAATTAAATAGAATGTAGTACATTTATATTTATGCATTTGGCAGACGTTTTTATCCAAACTGACTTAAATTACTTCATCCTATACATTTGAATTCTAACTAAGTACAATCCCCTGTGATCGAACCCACGATATATGCGTTGTTAACGCCATGCTCTTACCACTGAACTACAGGAAAGCTTCAACTTTGCCAGTACATTTGGAGGACACCAACATTCCAAATCTAAAATATGACCCTTATTATGTGCTCAAAATTTAACAAACTGCAGAAGGTCAGAACTGTCCAAAACTGATTTCAACTGGTTATACCGAGTACTAGAAATATTGTCATAATGAATAATAAAATCTCCCATCAACAAGATATTTGGAGAGACAAAGATGTTCTGTTCAGTGTTCATAACAGAAGATGGTCTGGTCTATGAATCAAAACAAAAATATAGTGGGAGTCAAACATTTAAGTCGTACAGCCAAAATTTCATAAGATGATGGGTCTGATATTGATATTGGACAGACTTTAATGCGGTCATGATGAAAATGTGCAAGGCCGTCTTTTTTACCAGAGCAACGGGGTTACACATGCAATTATGTCCAGATGGCGTTGTTTGGTTAAAATCAAAAAAGATTTTAGGCTGTGCCAAGTCATAAAATCACCCTCTTAAAAAAAACGTTTTATTTCACATATTTGAAGTCTATCTTCCACCGATGTCTCTCTTCTCATGAAATGACTGGATTTCTTCCGGTTTCTTCAAAGTCCAGCCTTCCGAAACGCTCTGATTAGTAGAGCTGATCAGTTCTGTCGTAATTGGTTCCCCACTTAGAAGGTGTGTCTGAAGTAGCACTCGAAATTCTGATATCATGTACCCGGGAAGTAGAGGGCTGTAGTCCGATCCAGCCGTTCTCTGTTCTCCTTGAAAAGCGAATTCTGTTAAAGACAATATATTGCTTGGCACTGAAATTTGAGCTTTAACTCTTTGCAGGTATTATTTATGCTATAATAGCAATATTACACATTAACTAAAGTTAGAAAAATGCAATCGCAGGGAATGGCCCCTCATTTATAATATTCTCAATAAGTTTATGGAAAAGACAATTTATTGCTGAGCGACAGAACATTAAACAGAGAGAGGCAAAGTGCAGAAGATGTAAGTTCTAACCTGGGAAACAGAGTCAGCACTTCAATATCAACAGACCTCCCAGCACTTTAAGTAGCAGTAAGGAATGTCTATGGGTTCAACTATATGTGATGCATTGCTTAGAACGAGCACTATGATCAGTCAAAGATCACTCAAATGATCGGCATAACGGATAAAGGGTAAATAAACATCACAAACACCTTGAGCTACATGACAGAGAAAATGGAAAATGTTAAGTTTTCATTCTTAATTACATGAGATCGCATAGACAGACTTAAGAAATTGTGCGTCAACTTATGATCTTCTACTATATCATTTAAAGCCGTTTGGAGTAATTTAATAGACGGTAAAGGTACAGTTTGTAAGAATTTTGCATTAAAATATCCAAAAACCACTAGGCCAATTTTATATATATTTTTCTGCTGAGCACTAACAATGTCTCAAATGTTCCAACTAGTTTTAAATCCTGAGAAAATTGCCATTCTAAACAGTAGAGCGGGGGCGTTTAGTCGCCTGTCAATGGCGTTATATCCGCGATGCCGTTTGTTACCGCCTTTACTGAGGTAGCAACCTCGTGACACTGTCGTACACAGATGCTGAAGTAGTTTGTACCGTTGGTCCGTCTAGCATTATTGCAAATGATGTGGGTACGTTCAAAATAACTTTTACTATGATTGATTTGGACACTTAAAACTGTGCAGTGTTATCACACTATCGAATTGGACAATTACTGTAACATCTATGACTAACAATTTAGTTTTAAACCTTACATTACGCGGGTCTAATCTATTATAATGAAATAAAATGATTTCATCAAACGCAATATTTATAAAACTTTATTACTTTCATTTTAGGCATTTGGCAGACGCTTTTATCCAAAGCGACTTACAGTGCACTTATTACAGGGACAATCCCCCTGGAGCAACATAGAGTAAAGTGTCTTGCTCAAGGACACACCGGTGGTGGCTGCTGGGATCGAACCAGCAACCTTTTGATTACCAGTTCAGTGGTTTAACCCCCTAAACCACCATCTCCACACCTCTTCTGCTTACATGATTTCTCGTTCCCATCTGATAGATGTATCAGCCGTACCATAAGCGGTGGAGTTGAAGATAATATATCCCATCATTACACGCTTCTAAACAGCGTTATAAAGCTATGCGATGGTTGTTGTTTTGATCGTGCCCCCTCTAGCAGCGATTTCTACAAACTGTACCTTTAACCAAATCAAACATGAACAAAATACAGATAATCAACTATTACGACGCGGATTGATAAATATTAGATCTCCATCCATCCATCCATTTTCTACCGCTTATCCGGGGCCGGGTCGCGGGGGCAGCAGTCTAAGCAGGGATGCCCAGACTTCCCTCTCCCTAGACACTTCCTCCAGCTCTTCCGGGGGGACACCGAGGTGTTCCCAGGCCAGCCGGGAGACACAGTCCCTCCAGCGTGTCCGAGGTCTTCCCCGGGGTCTTCTCCCGGTGGGACATGCCCGGAACACCTTACCGGGAAGGCGTCCAGGGGGCATCCGGAAAAGATGCCCGAGCCACCTCAGCTGGCCCCTCTCGATGTGGAGGAGCAGCGGATCTACTCTGAGCTCCTCCCGAGTGACCGAGCTTCTCACCCTATCTCTAAGGGATCGCCCGGCCACCCTGCGGAGAAAGCTCATTTCGGCCGCCTGTATCCGGGATCTTGTCCTTTCGGTCATGACCCACAGCTCATGACCATAGGTGAGAGTAGGAACGTAGATTGACCGGTAAATCGAGAGCTTCGCCTTGCGGCTCAGCTCCTTCTTCACCATGACAGACCGGTACAGCGACTGCATTACTGCAGAAGCTGCACCGATCCGTCTGTCAATCTCCCGCTCCATCCTTCCCTCACTCGTGAACAAGACCCCCAGATACTTGAACTCCTCCACTTGAGGCAGGAACTCTCCACCTACCTGAAGTGAGCAAGCCACCCTTTTCCGGCTGAGATCCGGAGATATTAGATCTCTCTCTAATAAAGCACTTTTTGTTAACGATATCATAACAGCTCATATAGTAGACATGCTCTGTTTGACAGAAACATGGCTAAAACCAGATGATTATATTACTTTAAATGAATCGGTCCCCCAAGATTATTATTATAAACAAGAGCCTCGTCTAAAAAGCAGAGGGGGAGGTGTCGCTGCACTTTACAATAATTATTTTAGCATTTCCCAGAAGTCTTATATTAAATACAATTCTTTTGAATTCATGGTACTTCATGTATTAACTCCTAAGACTAGGGACAAAACAGTTTTTTTATTTATTCTAGCTATTGTATATATGCCTCTAGGGGACCACACAGATTTTATTAAAGAGTTTGGTGGGTTCTTATCAGAACTAGTACTGGCTGCAGATAGATTCCTTGTCATTGGTGACTTGAACATCCATGTAAATAACGATACAGATGCCTAAGGAATGGCTTTCAAAGACACTCTTAACTCCATGGGCGTTAGTCAACATGTGTCCGGACGAACTAACCTTCGTAATCATACTTTAGATTTAATACTGTTTTACGGTATAAATGTGGATGACGTTAAAATCCTTCAGCAGAGTGAAGACATTTCAGATCATTTTCTGATATTATGTTATGCTTTAGTGGCCTACGGCTGCAAATCAAACTCCTTGTTACAAATATGGTAGAACAATTACTTCAACTACCAAAGATGTATTTCTAGATAAACTGCCTGAATTGTCTCAAATCTCTAGCATGAAAAATTAAGGTGAAGATCTTGACATTACTATTGAAAATGTTAACTCCACCTTCTCGGAAACACTAGACACAGTTGCTCCTCTGCGTTTAAAGAAGATAAAAAATGGCAGCCAAACACCGTGGTATAATGAACACACACAGGCTCTTAAGAAAGCGACCCGAAAAATGGAGCACGACATTAAGAAAACTAAATTAGAGGTATTTCGTACGGCATGGAAGGATAGTACTCGAAAATACAGGAATGCCATAAAACCTCAAGATCCGCCTACTTTTCATCACTGATAGAAGAAAAACAGCACAGCCCTAGGTTTTTATTTAACACAGTCGCTAAATTAACAAAAAATAAATCGTCAGCGACTTCAGATTCTGGATATCAGCATAACAGTGAAGAATTTATGAACTACTAATCCAAGATATTAGAGAAAAAATTATAACAATGCAGCCAGAAGTGAAACCCGCTGAACAAACTAACTACAGCACCCCTAAGGAGAAATTGCAATTATTTGCTACCGTAGATCACGATGAACTGTCTAAATCATTATATCATCTAAATCAACAACATGCATACTAGACCCTATACCTACAAAACTACTGAAAGAAATGCTCCCAGAAGTTGTATTATTAACTCATGTCTGACATAAGGCCATGTGCAAAAAAAATATAAGGTGGCCCCTTGTCAAAAAAAAACAACGCGACCCTACACTTAAAAAAAATATCTGTAAAAAAACGGTAAAAAGTCTGGCAGCAGAGTTTCCAGACAAATTCTGTTAATTGACAGCAAATAACCATTTCACTAAATTACAGGCAATAACTGTAAAAATACGAAATAGTATTTACAGTCAAAATTAATTAAATTACAGTATATTACTGTTGATAATTAGTTTTTAAACCATGGGAAACCTGAAAAATTATGTCAAATTACACAGAAAACAACTGACTTTCAGGTTAATCTCTGTAAATGTAGGGTTTTAATGAATTATTTTATAAAAATGTTCCGTCCTTCTACGGTAATTTGTTTTTTTAAATATTGTGTTTCCATGTACAATAACTAATAAATAATTTATAAAAACCCAGTGAGTGCGTATATTAAAAACCAAATGTTTCTATACTTACAGGAGTAATCTGTCTTTTTACTGAAAATATAAAAAAATTCCAACTAAACATTGTAAATAAAATGTATTTTGTATTTATTTTATGAAACCACTGTCTTCCTACAATAATTTACAGTTAAAATGCAGATATTATAAGCTACAATAACCAACAACATTGTATAAAAACAAAGTATGTACATATTGCAAAGACAAATGTGAGTAAATATACAATTTTATTTGTTCAATTTTCAGAAGTATTATGCTTGAAAATCACCCTTAAATAAATATTTCAATTGAAATTTCTAAACAATTCATGTATTATTGTGCATTTTAAAGGAACCTGCACATTCACTATATAAGAAGCACAGTATGTGGAGATGTATAAATTAAATCATACGGAATACATGCTTTTAGTACATTATTTACATGCAAAAACACCTGCATTAGCTGAAAACATTTATTCTTTATGTAAATGTATAACAAAACAGCAATATTTATATTTTCTCCAAAGCAACATTCAAATTAGGAGAACAAAAGAAGCATCAATAAGTGCAGTAACAAGTCCCAGTTAGCCAATTATTTAAAAAAAAGTGTTCATAAAGATGCATTTTGCCATTTCTTAAAAATGGGTTGAGTTTATTATTCCAAGAGCAGGCAATAGTCAAAGTGAAGATCCATGAAATTGAAGTGGTCCTAGCACTGAACCCCCAACCCCCTCCACAACAACCTGGAGGACCTACCTGTGAAAGAAAACTTAAAACACTGAAGTGCAGTTTCTGAGACATGAGGGTTGAAAGGACAAACTGGAGGATAATTGTCAAAAGCACCAGACAGATTCAGCAAAAGAAAGACCCTGCTCTCCTCACCAGACTAGTTGCTGTCCAGGTGGTTGCTTGGTTGAACAATCATTTTTTTATTATTAATACAATTCTTTGATAAAGTGTTTACAGCCAAAATATTTGTTTTTAACTGAAAATAAATATTTTTAAACCAATTTCCAAATTACATGGTGTTATGATTGTTTAAATTCAGACCTGTAGTATTGTAAGAGAGGTTTTCCTAGCATTACCAGATGAAGCAGGGAACAAGTAAAGTTCAAGCTTCTATTGATATTAATCGTGAACAAAAACCATTTTTGTCCCAGGGTTTAATAAACTAAGGCAACTAAGCTATTTTTTTATGAAGTAGCTACATTCAAAGAAACATTTAAGCATTTTTACGTCAACATTTTACTTACATTTTACTACATTACCATTTTACTTTTACTTTAGATGTGTTTTTCTTTCTTCTGCAGATCACTGAGGTTTTTTTAGATCTTGTTGTCCCAGATCTGTTGAGCCACAGAAAGCATGCGAGTTGATATCCAAACACTTTGCTGGTCAAAAAAAAGATTTAGAAGTCATTAAGCTAATCCAAGTGGCTCCAGTGAATATCTTCTGAAACTTAATTAAAATTAATTTATGGTATTACAAGAGAAAACTACATTTTACCATAGATGGGTGGATCTGACACATTGGAGACACTTACTGTTGTGAAACAAAACCTTGCTGAGCCACAGTAGCATCATGATGATAAAATTGATATACAGTATAAAAAGCCCAACATCATCTTCATGCACATAAAAAAAAAAAAACTTGTTACACACCTGGATTGCCATGGTCATCTGCTAAAGATCTCCAGTCTTCCCACATGACCTGGCATAATAATATATAATAAACAAACAATTATTTTTTATTACATTCTTGCATTGCACAGCATGTTCCACAGAGACAGTGATCTGAGAGCCTGGAAAGGCCAAAACAATAATGTTTTCATCTGTCATGTGACATGTATTTAATATTATATTATTTATATAAAGTCAATATATATTAATACTTTCACTTAGCCACTGCATAGGGGTGTAACTGTTCATCCCTATCAATGCAATTTTCCAACAATCCAATATGTAAAAACAAATTCAGTTCATTTTACCAAAAACATACTATGTATGTACAGGCAAACCTATTACCGCATAATGTAAGGATGAGAAAATAAAAAGTTTGTTTTCCAATCTGCTTTCCTGTACATTTAGTAGCATCTTCAATAAGGTGTACAGCCACTGAATTAGATCAATAAACATCACTGACTTAATACATTTAACGTTAACCCGCCTCTACATTTAACATTTAAAAAGGTTTGTATATTGCAATAACGTTAACGTTTCTTACGGTTACTGCAGACTTGAACAAACTTTGATTAAACGACAAGTTGACTTCTTTTGAGTCAAGGTTAAATGATCTTTCGAGATCTCAGTGCCAGTTTTGTGAACGAGCACGATTAAGTAATGCTAATATTAGCTTAAAAATGTTAAACTTAGCACAAATACGCAGCCATGCTATATGAAATGTCGTGTCATGTAGTATGACAACCTGATCGCACCCAATTGCGTATAAATAACACGCTTTTGCATTATCGTCTAATACGTACGCCAAATTGCGATTTTGCGTGCATATGATACGCCAATGAGTGCTTGTACCTGGGTGGAGAGCAGCCATTTTAAAACGTACATGAAGAGGAAACACTGAAATAATTAAAATAATAAGGTTAGGTTTAGGGTTTGGGTTAGGGTAGAGGTTATAATATGCACGGACGCTAACATTAGGTTTAGGGTTTGGGTTAGGGGACAGGGTAATGAGACAAATTGCTGTTTAATATGCAAACGCGCTAATTGGCGTATCATGTGACGCAAAAAAGGCGTATTTATGCACGCAAAATCGCAATTTGGCGTCCTTATTATACGATAATGCACAGCGCGTATGAAACATTTACCTCAGTCGGTGATCTGGTGGCAAGATGGTGTGTAAGCTGTCGTATTTTACAGCGAAACAACATACCCATATCAGCCGCGCGCTCTTCCAACACGTGCAGATTCAGATTGCAGACTCGGAATGAGTGAGTGGAGAAACAAATTCTTGGGCGGGAAAAGTATTTGGCCGCATACATGCACACACACGCATAAATGTTTTATTTTTAAATAAATACACTTTGGTGAATAAAAGTTTGGTTGTTATTATTTGTCTTTTTGGTTGAAATAATGTTGTTACAATTATTCTGAACAGATATATCAACATATCTTTGTCACATATTTAGATATGGTGAAAAGGATCTAAAGTTAAACAAGAACTTGGGAATGTAGTAATTCCTAATTACAATGTCCATAGATGCTGCAGCAATTTTTTACCAGGAAATAGTAAAACAAGAACACGTACATATTTTAATTTGTACAGTAATAATAATTTATATAAATTTCAATAGTAATAACAAAAAAACAATTGTAATAAAAAGCAGTGATACAGGGCCAAGCCTGCCGCAAGTGCAACTCTGGGAAAACATAAAAGACATAAATAGATGTTCATAATAGATGTGGTTAGGACATTAAAGATAATAAAACTGACATTGCATAATGATCTTAACTGATATGGAAACCCGTTGGCTGAATTGATTTGTGGTAAAACATTTTCATATTTTTACAGAAAAAAACTGTAACCTTTCATGTACATTTACACATTGCTCTGTAAAAATACAGAACAATTAATTTTAATAACAGACAATTAATGTAATACCAAAATACAAGCAATAACCTTTAAATTTAACAGCAGAACTATAAAATACAGCGAATATCTGTAAAACAACAGTATTTCATTGAATAATAAAAAAATGGGAAAATTCTGTAAAAAAAACAGACCCTTACCTGTAAAATGTGTAAAAACAGTGTAGAGAACTAGGGAGTTACAGGCCTATATCGACTTTACCTTTCATATCTAATGTTCTGGAAAAAGTAGTTTCAACTCATTTATTGCTCCTTGATCCAAAGAAATGACATCAATTAAGAATTCCAGTCTGGATTTAGAGCATATCACAGTACAGTGACTGCTTTGATCAGAGTTACAAATTATCAGCTTTTTGCCTCTGACCGAGGTTATATTTCGTTATTTGCTGCTAGACCTTAGTGCTGCATTCAACACCATTGACAACAGCACACTCCTACATTGACTCGAAAATTACATCGGCATTATCAGAATAGCATTTTATGGTTTAAGTCTTATTTATCAAACCCCTCGTCAAAAAATCCTATTGGAATTTTAGTTTATCCTATAGGATTCTATTGGATCCCACTGGATTTTTAGAATCCTATTGGGCATTCTGATATATTCTATTGGAATTTCAGTTTTATCCTTTAGGAGCATATTGATTCTTACAATCCTATTGGATATTATAATTTATTCTGTGGGAATTTCAATTTGTCCTATAGGATTCTATTTGGTTCTTAGAATCTAGTTGGACTTTAATTTCTCCTAGAATCCTTTCAGAGTTTTTTTTATTTTTTAATGTCTGAAATCCACTTGAATTTTACGAATAAAGCCTTATTGTTATTATAAAGCTATTGGAAATTAGGGTAATTGACAATATACATATTTATTTTGAGAGAGAGAGAGAGAGAGAGAAAGAAAGAGAGAGAGAGACTACTATTTAAACAAAAGAATAATTAAGTGTAACTGAATAATGATCTACCTCAAAGTTGTGAACAATTCATTTTTTATTTCAATCTTACATGTAATGTGCTGCACAAGATGTGCTTTGTTTTTGACTACTATAGAATATTCTAAGGATACTTATAAAATTATTAATTCATCAGTTCATAAAATATTGTTTATAATGATTAATATAAAATGTAAATACAACTTTAAACATAACAATTTTACTACACCTGACAGAATAGGTTTTAATTAACATTACTTACTGGAACACTATGTACAGTACATTATTCATTTTATGTTGACTGTACAAGAAATCTATTTAACAGTTAAGGTCTCTAGTCATACATATTAGTCAAGCTCGATGCTGTTTGGTTGTAATGAAATATAGCATGTTTTTTTAAAGCTCATATACACAACCTTTCGGACAACCTCCACGGGTTTCACAATAATGACTGTTACAGTAGGCAACACTTCTTTTATATGGTAAGGGGATCCTTCAGAGACAAAACCAGCAAGAGCAGTTTGTAAAAGATGAACCTGGATTAAGGGATTGTTTTTGTTATCATGTACAATATTTAAAATTGATTCAATCTTTCCTATACAACCATTTCTTAGCAGAACTGTAAAACTGTTGTGTTTGTATTCCTTTCCGTATTTCTCTGTTGTTAACAGTTGTCCATTTACAATGGCTCTGTCATAAATCTCTGCAGAGTACTCATCATTTTCAGAGAGATGACAGACTGGGAGCATTAAGAACCTATCCTTGTGATCCAGCGTTTTTTGTCGAGAACAACCCAAAAAAACAAGACCTTCCATCTTCTGTGCCCTAACAACAGGAGAATAAACACCTAGCCATTCATTGACAAGTTTGTCAACTATGTTTGAGACATCAGCATTAGTCTTTGTTTCCTTAAGTAGTCTAGGAATGGACTGAAGTGTGTTAAAGTGGCGTGCAATTTGAGTTGGAATGTAATTCGTCCCATGACATAACCTCTTCAGTTTTTGGTTGTGACCCTCAAATGAAAATGCAGATGTACACCAAAGGGGACCAAACATCTTGACAGAGAAAGGCAAGTGTGTGAGTTGATGTATGTTGAAAGACATATGGCACAAGTCATATGTCTTTGCAATCTCCTGCACAAATGTTGCTATTTTAGATGTTGCAGTTGCCATGTCACTGTCTGTGATGATGTCTTTAAGAAAGCAAAAAATAGCAGTGGCCAGAAGTAACCAATGTTTCAGAAATTTTGCTGGAAGAATCTTGTATAGAACAGGCCCACTGTAAAATAACAGCCAGCTTCTGCATTCTGCAGCTTTCCACCTCTGTGCTACTTTCACACTCCGTGGCACTCTTGGTATATCAGATGGAGGTTTGATGGTAAGCAGCCTTTGATCAACATGTTTCTGTGATGTCCCAATATACCAAGGGCTCTCGTGGTACTTGCTGTTAAACCACAAGTCCAAGAATTGCTTTGTCACCCCCAGCAGAACACAGTGCATGTAGTCAACTGGAAAACTATTGACAATGTCAAAACCAGTGGAGGGATTCAGAAGGACTAGAGGTGATATTGTCTTCACCCCGCACACATGGTCAACCTCATTCTCAATGGCCCTCTGTCCACAATCAATGACATGGCTATGAGTTCTTTTCTCCGCCTCAGTGGGTGGATACACTCTGGCATATCCTCTTCCCTTTGGCACAGTTTTTCCTTCATTTAAGCAATGGCCACATCCATATGCACCATTGAACTGATGTATACCTTGAAGCACACATCGGGCCACTGCATCACATGAGCATATGATAGGGAAAACTTTAGACACCACAGTTGTTTTACAAAGTGGGTGCATCCATTTAACGCCATTTGAATTTATTTTTAGAATGTCATCAACAAATTGTTTAAGGTAGGTAGACATGTCAGGTTTGCCACGGCCAAACCAAACACCAGCAAGTATTATGTTTTTGAAACGAACATTCGGTTGGAGCTCATTTATAACACATCTGATGGGCCACAATGAGAAAGATGAAGATTTAAACATCGGAATGCCATCACAGTTCCAAAGCAGAGATATGTCGTTTGCTGTGAAATTAGGGAGTGTCTGATACATTTCTCCTTTTCTTACATCATTCATTCCATTTTCTTCAGATAGCAGTGCACATTCTTCTTTTTGTGGAATATTTCTTAGCTGATCCTCAATTGAGAGACTTATATAAAAACTGCCTTCTGTAATATTTCTTTTTGGGTCATTTATCTCATTACACTCTGGACAGTGCATGTTGTTCTTTGGAATATATGCCCGGCAATAGTTGCAGAAAATGTGAACACTCAGTGACTCAGATGATCATGAAACAGTTTTCGGAGGAGGTGAAGAGACTTTGGCAATATTGTCACAGGTCGGAGCGGACCACAGGTGTCGTGAGTCCCGCCCCTTCCTTGTTTCCACCTCGAGGAGGTCCCAAGAACACCCCAATTCAATTCAATTCAATTCAAGTTTATTTATATAGCGCTTTTCACAATGTGTATTGTTTCAAAGCAGCTTTACAGGGGCAAACAGGAAAAACAGAAAAGTTAAAACACAGCACAGTGCATGGTATTATACAACGAGTAAGTTCATTCTAATAAATAACATCTAATTTCTAAATAAATAAATAAATGAATGAATGCAGTCTCCCGGTGAGCAGGCCAACACTGCCCTGCTGTGGCGAGGAACCCAAACTCCAATGATTGATTAATGGAGAAAAAAACCTCGGGAGAAACCAGGCTCAACCGGGAGGGCCAGATCCCCTCTGACGTGTCATAGCTGCACTCAGACTGCTGACGTGTGGTTTAGGTTTAGCATTTAATACCAAATATTGTAACTTCAGCATTAACTTCACCCAATGACCAGACACACAAGAAAACCAGTAATTAAATATTAAAACCACTTTATTAAATTACTAAAAAAAGGTTATTGTGGAAGGGGGAAGGGAAGCTAAAATCCAATTCTCCGATTCGGGAGTAACAGTCTCGGGTCTCTTAAGCTCCGTCACGGGAGATCTCAGGTGAGCCCAATCCTCAAACACCGGATACTTCCGGGAAATTCGGGAAAAGAAATCAGGGGTTTATTGCTCGCAGGTGGTTAGATGAGCGGCGCGATCGCGGATTGGGCAGTATGAAGAGCAGGAGGAGGATAAAGAGGGCCTCAGAAACTGCAGAGAGGAGGTCTTTTATTCCAGCCGTTTCGGCGAGTGAGTTGGAGTGTTTGGGCGAGTGCAGCAGGAAGAAGGCGGAGGATATTGTGGGCTGGGCGAAGACGGAGACAAGGATTCGGCAGAAACAGAAACTGGGCTGAGTATATTGGGATGTCTACTTGACTGTGAAATACTTTATGGACATGTGTAACAAACTTTGAGTGTTTGGAAACAGGAAGACTCACTGGAAGTACCGCCGAAGGAGGCCCTTTCGACGGGTTATGTAACAGCTGGAGGAGTATCTAAGAGCTGGGAAGCAGAGGGGAAAAGAGGCCTCTGGTTAATAACAGTGTGAGTACCCTAAACCATCGTACAGCAACAATATCCTTTAGAGTGAACTATTTGTGAGCCTTCTTGTGAGTTTGTGGCATAGTAATTGTGCGGCCCCACTGTGGAGGAGGATTGTGGGTGAGCCGGGACCAGTGAGCGAGAGCAAAAATTTGGGGAGTCGTGGCGGTGACGCTTTAAAGGAATATTCGTTGCATCAGTCCTCTACGATTTCCAGGACGAGTCTTGAGTCAGATGGGGTTGTGACCCTAAATTCACCAAGAGTGTGTGGAGTCCAGTGGGTGAGTCTCTGTCCGTTGCTGTGAGTGTATGCACTGGAAAATTGCAGTGTGGTGCTGTATTTGTGTCGTCAACAACCACCTTTCAGGCCTGAAGAAACCCTGTAAAAGAAGAGAGTGCTGAGGCGGGCGAAGTAACCATCTCAAATTATATGCCGTCGACGACACCTTACCTTTCTTCTCTGTGGCAGCGATTCACCGTAAACTTATGCCCGAAGTTAAAGCCAGCATATTGTGTTGTACACCCGCCTGTATGCCCAAGTGAAGTCCCAGTTACCTTGATGTACTAACCTTATGCCCGAAGCTAAAGCTAGCATATTGTGTTGTACACCCGCCTGTATGCCCAAGTGAAGCCCCAGTTACCTTGATGTACTTGCCTTATGCCCGAAGCTAAAGCTAGCATATTGTGTTGTACACTCGCCTATATGCCAAGAGAAGCCCCAGTTACTTTGTACTTGCCTTATGCCCAAAGCTAAAGCCAGCATATTGTGTTGTACACCCGCCTGTATAGCCCAAAGGAAAAAGGAGTGAGGGGCTCACCTGAGATCTCCCGTGACGGAGCTTAAGAGACCCGAGACTGTTACTCCCCAATCGGAGACTTGGATTTTAGCTTCCCTTCCCCCTTCCACAATAACCTTTTTTTAGTAATTTAATAAAGTGCTTTTAATATTTAATTACTGGTTTTCTTGTGTGTCTGGTCATTGGGGTGTTCTTGGGACCTCATCGAGGTGGAAACAAGGAAGGGGCGGGACTCACGACACCTGTGGTCCGCTCCGACCTGTGACAATATGTTGCCACATGGGAGAAAAACGTTTAATAACTTTAAGAGGTCTTCCACAGCACTTTCTGTTAAACTGTGCCTCAGTGAAAATGACAAAATTAGGAGTATGCACTGTGCCATTGTTATCTCTGATCCTGTGTAGAGAGGTGCCCCAACATTTTTAAATTCTTAATAAGAATCAGGATTTGTGTCAGCAGTGTAATCTGTGGCAGTGTCTACCTCTCCCTGAGTGTCTGTACACTCACTGTCATTATGGTCCATTTCATCAACAGAATCATAAAAGTCCTCATTATCATCCTCATTGTCTGCCAGGGTGTCATTCTGATGGGTAAGATGATCCCTGTTGTCATGAGAAGTGTTTTCTCTTCGCCATCGACTTGTCTTTGGAAGAGGGCAACTCAAATCTGGATCCAAAAATCTATTAAAATAATCAGAAGCCATCTATACATTTATCAGCCTACAAATAAAACCAAGAATTTCTTTAAAATCTTTCTTCACCACTAAACTGAAGAAGTAAGTATTGTATGAGATATCCCTTACAGAAATTAACCATGTTTATTTCATGTAGTGACCATGTTTTTTGGTGCATTGATTACTCTTAGACAAACCATGAATTTACTATGTAATTTTTTTTTAACTATGTATTGTTTGTGTTAAATACTACAAACCATGTTGTTTGTTGTTTTAACTGTATAAAAAACACGTGTTTTGTCTAAACATGGTTATTACGCAAGGTGTACAATTTCTATAATGTGTTAGCATTACTAATATAGTAATTAAAATAATTTATTACTGTATAAACATAATGAAATTAATTGTTTCTCTACATTCAGCTTTAATAAAAATCACAAGAAAAGACGCATACCCAACAAACATTTGGACGTTTAATGACCGTTGAAAAGACGTAATTCCGACACGTCCCGTCACGGTTGAAAAATAGTTCCAAAATGAAAGTTGAACCGACGTCTTTGACGTCATCTGAACGTGATTTCCACGTCTTTTCTGCCCGTCCCTGGACGTCCAAATGTGTCCGCTTCCGGACGTTTATTACTAGATGTGTAGCTGCTTAATGTAAGCGTATATATAAGAATGTGTTTAATATAATCATACTCGCGTTGTGTAACATCGTGCAAGGCAAGCAATTATGTCTAAAGGTTTACGTGTCCTAAATTGACATAAGTTTTAAAAAGGTCCAAAATCGGTCCGGTCTGACCTGAACGTCTATAAAACGTTTCAATCACGTGTACATCACAAACAATAACACTTTATATGTGGACTTAAGCAAAAATAAGTGTCTTAATTTAGCACATCATATTTTATAGTGAACATCACATTTTTTAATTGTCTTCCATTTGTATTACAGCTACTATTCAAACAAGAAAATAAAAATAGTAGAATCTCGATAGCAATGGAGTTTAACATTGATGTTCAGCAGCCATTAATCAAACATGAAAATGACAAAAGTACAGTATTACAGAAACACATTTGAAACTACTTAAGTCCATTTTTTTCAAAATGTTAACTCATTTTCTTGGTCCCCGACCACCGGCTCTGCCAGGAGTGTGATTCATGTGTTCCACCATTGCTGCATCAAAGTCTGAATCTGTTGCATTTGGGCTACACCTGTTCACAGCATCTGAGTGAGAGAAAAGAAGATGAATATTAAAAAAGTAGAAAAAAAATCAAAGGCAAGATTTGAGGTAAATTACATGAATGTATTTAGAAAAAGTCAGATTATCACACAACTAAATTTAAAATACATACAAGATTGTAATTAACATGTATTAGACTTTATTCTTCTCTAGAATAACCGAATGTCATAAAGTTACAAATAACACTAGAATAAACGTATTTACGGGTAGCAAAAGCACCTGATGAGTACTGTACTCCATGCTGTTCGTTTTGAAAGATGAACTTCAGCAAATAGCTGGTATTCTTGATCATGGCAAGTCTCCATCTTCTATGAAGAGTCTAGATTGTGACAAAGAATATATGTTAGATTAGTGGTGCCCTTGAGAAAGACCCTCTAAACTTTGTAAAAGTGGTATTTCTGGTAAAACCTGATGTTCTTACAGAGAAGTCCACTAAATAGAGAAAATAAAAATGACATAAATGAAAAAATAGACAAGGAACAAGAGATTTTTGCAATGTCATAAGGCCAAAATTACCTTGAACTATATAGTATAGCTTTGAATGGCTTCTTTTTAAGTTGACCACCACCCCTCATGATAAATTTCACCATAAAGGCATTTAACGTGATTCTGTGAAATAAATGACTCAGGATTACTTCACCTCAGAAAAATTACAGTTTGTTTTCAGATTTGTTGCCATCACTATGGTTCTTTTGTTAACTACCCAAATATTTGTTTATACACAGAGAAAGAGAAAAACAAACAAACACAAACTAACATCCACACAAACACACACATTCTTTGTCACAATGCAATCTCTTAATAGAAGATGTAGACTTGCCATGTTCCAGAATGCCAGCTATTCGCTGAAGTCATCTTTAAAACCGAAAAGCATGGAAAATATTCCTTTGGAATCCTGAAAGAAAAATCTGTTCATTAATATGTACAGACACACCTGGACACATGACTACACCTAAACTGAATGTGACTCTTGCTGTCACATTTTGTGTTTAATACAAACAATTAGGCCGGATGTCCCAAAGGAAGGTTTGGAACCCCTGATTTATTTACACATTGTTCCTGTAGTTGCATGAAATTACTCAACTTGATGTTAATTGTAACTGACACAAAACTCAGCCAACGTTAGCTCTTTACCTGCCAGCCTTTACAAAAAAAGTTCTCGCAGCCAGCTTCAGGGTTTTTTAACATTTTCTCTAAACTTTGATGGCTCACAATACATTTTCTGTAATGAATAATAACTCGTCTTTGGCAGTGAACGGTTGATTTTTAAATGACAAGATAACTGTGGCAGGGAACGAGTTAGCAGTTTGGGGGATTGATGATTTTGCTATCAATATCCTAGCAAGAAGCATTAACGTTACACAGCACAGCTCAAGTGTAGAAACTAGTGTAAAGCCTAACTTTAAACGACCTTTTAGCCTGCTAGCTAATTTTAGCCAAACACAAACTACGTGGCAGCTGACCATGTGCGCATCATTTCTTTCAGTTCCTTCGTGTCCAACAAGTAAGACTCAACCACATTAATAAAACTATACAAAATGTACTTACCCAACAGAAGTATTTGTAATACTCCGTCACTTTTCGAAATAAATCAAACCGACATTACCGAGTCTTCCTCTTCTTTAGAGTTTATTGCGGATGGTAAATCAACTGAAGGAGCATTACCGCCACCAACTGGACTGGAGTATGGATTACGGATTTTGACCGCATAGTTTTGGCAATCATCCACTTTAAATTGTGAAAGGGTGCATGACGTGTAACGTCAGTCAACGTCTATTCACAACATTTTTAAAACTAATTGGGCACTCAAATGAATCATTGCAGTGTTATTCAAGGTAAGCAGGATTTCTTTTGCTTATTTCATAAGAATTTTACAGAGGGTCACGATGGACTAAAAATGCACGTGTAGAGGACGTCACAAGAGGACGCCCTTTCAACCACTTCAATTTATATAATTAAACGTAGCTGAAGTCAAAGTAACAATCATATATGCAACCCTGGAGATCTGATGACATCTACGCATGTATCTAAATGCATTTTTAGGAAATTTTATATGTCACATATTTTTACCGGCTAGTGTCGTCCTACCGCGACTATTTTCGGCCAGGGACACGACGTTTACGTCGGACCAATGTTTGTTGGGTAGCTACCTTTTATAAGGGCCTCGTTGTACACTCATTTCACTGGAAATCTTCACACGTCTTCACACAATCTTGTGCAAATATTAAATATGTAAATAATTGCACTATACTATATCACTATATATATAGATTAGTAAAATATTACCAGGCACTCACGCACGCCACACACACGCGCACACACACACACACACGCGCACACATACACAAGTGTATATGAGCAGGTGTAACAAAATTTTCTGTTACCCGTGATATTTTGTGACCGCAGTAGGCGCTGTTGTCACTGTCGACAATTCTCTATGCATAGAGCGTAAATTCGGGCGAGGATGCGCTTTGTGCTCGTGCGCAGTTTTTTAATCTTGGGCAATAACGCGCTTTGTTCTCGTGCAAGTTACTGTGAGCGGGCTTTTCGGAAAGTCTGTTAAGTACGGTGGCCCAATAGTGCACAACATAACGACATTTAAAAAGCAAACATAAGTTCACAACATAACTGAATCGAGCCACAGCACAACGAAATAGAGCCACAACACAACGAAATCGAGCCACAGCACAACGAAATAGAGCCACAACACAACGGAAATGCTCCCGACCACTAGGAGGCATCAGCGCCAGAGAACATTAATCAGTATGCGTGTAGAAGAGGCTGTCGAGTCGTTTGGAGGAGATTTTACAATGTAAGTACATTCAACCGGTGCTTTTAATGTTAATGTTGCTATATATTTGGATACAATTACGTATATACATGCATATTACCAAAATTGTTACGTAAACTATTCGTCACTATCCGTTCTTGTAATTGGATTGATCGAATTCATTGTTATTTGTGTTTGTTAAGCATCCCACATGAATAGATACTATGCAATGTTAACTTTCCAGCAGGGTTTAGCTTTAGCTCTGATGAAACACACCTATACAATCTAACCACGCCCGTTCGTCTGAATGCAGCGCAGAACGATAGGCATATGACATCATGACATAATCAAAGTAACGCTGCATAAAGTCGAACATGCGTACAAATAGAGCAGCAGACGGGTAAGGATCCGAGTTGGAGCTAAACTCTGACTGAAAGTTGACAACCTCTGTAGTATAGTTTGAACTGTAGTAAAATGTAGTCAAATAATTTGGTACTGTAGTAAATACTGAAATAAACTACAGTTTACTATAGAAAATGCTACAGAATGAATTTACTATTTATACTATAAGTATTTTTTTTATACTACTAATAATATATAGGCTACTACTATTTATTACAGTTTATCATAGAAGACTATAGAAAACTAGAGTTTTTTCATGTGGGGTAATGTCATAAGATCATAGTCTCAGTGAACCTCTAAAATCAAAGGCCACTTGTTTCCTGAAGTGTTTCTTTACAGATCACAATGTATTGTCCGTTTTGTGGCGCTGCAGTGGAAAGCTGTCCTGCATTTTGCAGTGCATGTGGCCATAGTGTAAAATTTCTGAAGAATGTTTCCAACAAAGTTCCTGATGAAAATCAGCCAAGCACAAGTGAAGGTAGAAGGGAGGTTGTTACTATCGAACCCTATATTTAGAACAGAAGAACTTTTAGGAGAGTTACATTACAGCATTTCATATGATTTGACTGGGCATTGTGTTTAAAGCAGGAAATACAGGGAGAAGTTCATTGGATTCCTTCATGAAGTTCAGGGCTTTGAAAGAGAAGGAGAGGAAAACATTCTTTACTAAGAAATGCCAGGCATCTAAGAAGGATAAGAAAACTGTAAAGGTATTTTCTTATTATGGTTTCAAGCCCGAAGGGCTGAAAACCTATTGTTTTTTTATCAGTTTTCTATAGCTTTTACATAAATTTATATCATTTGACATAAGGCTCATTTGAGATGCACTTAGCATTGCCTGAAAGTCCGACAAGAGCAGGCAGCTTCAGTGAGGTAAGAAGTCTTGTAGTCCAGTCAACAACAAACGTCAGCAAATGGCAGAGATCACATTCTTGGATGCAATTGAAATACCACTGCTTTTACATTAAGATGATTATGGGTAGAATACATTTCCCTCAAGCATGTTTTTTCCACATTATATCACAAAAAACTGAACTATTATAGTTCATGGACTTCTTAGGGTTAAGAAAAAAAACTGACATTCTTAGCCAATCGACAATATGCATGTGGCACTATCTAACCGGTTCGTAGCAGATTTTGCTTATCTCAAATGAGTCTTTCCTGTAGCTCAGTCTTTTCTGTAGCTTTCCTGTAGCTCAGTGGTAAGAGCATTGGGTCAACAGGTTTCGATCCAAGGGGATTGAACATACCTATGTATAAATGTATAGGATAATGCAATGTAAGTCGCTTTGGATAAAAGCATGTGCCAAATGCATAAATGTAAATGAGTCTATTATTGATAAACTCCCAGTTAAGGTTAAATGTTATCTCTCAGATTAAAACTTTTATGGGGTTGCAATAAATGGTATAAAAGTTACATTTTCTTTTCTATACAGTCACTCTTACTACATTAATAAAATGTTATTGTGACAGTTTTGTTTTATTTTCATTTGTAGATTTATGTTGGAGTTATGTGGAGACATAATGGTGTACTAAAGCCTGTTAGAGGAAAGACCCTGCCTCTTGAGGTTCAACCTAATTGGTCTTCAGAGCAACTATTAACAGCTGCAGTAAAAAAAGTAAAAGATTTTAATCAAGACATACAAGATGGCCCCTATGTGTTGCTGTACCCCGATGGAGCAGAAGTGAAACACATTCCAGGAACAAACACACCCTTCAGAATAGAACTGTACAAAGAGGCACTAGGGAAGGCTTACCAACGAATAACTCTCTTCACATGCACAGTTCAAGACTTTTCAGTCAATGGTAAGCAAATTTTACTTTGAATAATTCCCACCTAGACAACACATTTACAACAATATATACAGAAATCAGTTATAATCAAAGCACATTTTTCAAAGACCCATAACTACTACTGCTTTTTTTTTTTTGGAGATGATAGTGGAGATTCTTCAAGTGAAGACAGCGAAGTGATCATAAAATCTACCTCTAACAGTCCATACTCTGAGAGTGACACTTTGGTGAGTACATTTAATTTTATGCCTCCTAATAAGTATTTACTTCAAATTCACTCTAACATAATGTTTGTGTTATGTATCCAGGTTTGGGACGGACCAAATGAAGCAAGCACCCCAAAAGCAGAAAGCACATCAGACAGGCATGATTATAACATAATGAAAATAAGTGTTTAGAGATTTTAAAACAATATGTATGCAATTCTGATGTTCGATTCAATGATTTTCCAGACCCCCTCAGCCAATTTTAGACCAAGTAAGTTCAAACTTTTCAAAGGAATATGTTAACACTAAAGTAAAATGTAGGCTTGCCTATAGTTGTTTTTATGTTTACTAAATGAACTAATGCTTGCTATGTTTAGTTGCTCAGCTAGTTGTAGTTGATAATGTTAATATTAATAATTATTTTTCTTTAAACTAGGAAGGAGGAGAGAACAGAACAAATATACAAAACCACACACAGGGCCCTCAAAATTGCTACACGTGAGCTGATTGTCCGTCCAAAAAGAAATTACAAGTCCTATTTAAAGTCAGTTGATGAACGTAAATTTCTCTTAATGATTTTTTACAGAAATTACACACGGTTGTATGCACCAATAGTAATTAAAAGTGATTCCGAAGAGTCAGGCGGGAGCAGACCTTATGTTCAAGAGGAAAGGTTGTAATTAACTCTCTACTCTTAACATCATGTTATTATTTTTTTATTGAATTATTATTGTTTTACTTAATTTAAACCTCCTTTTGTTTTACAGCAGGGATGCATTAACTCCTGCAGACATTGTATCAGATCTCTCATCGAAGATCATAAAGACATCTTGCAGCAGATTCAACATAAATCGAGCTAATGTTTGGGATGGAGCAGCTCGTGGTTTCAAACGTGCCTCATATGACCCCTCACATGACATGCTTGTCAAATTCACAGATGATGAAGGGACAACTGAAGATGCAGTAGACACGGGTGGTCCAAAACGGGAGTTTCTAACCCTCTTAATGGACTGTTTAAGGACTCGAAGAATCTTTGAGGGCCCAGAACATCAGAGATTTCTCACATTTAACAGTGCAGGTGAATTGTGAACTTGTACTTTTAATACGACTTCCTACCTGCCCTTTTGATAATTATCTTGTTAAATTAACTGGAAAAACTATTAATTTACTACAGCTGCCAGAGAAGATGAATACTTTCTTGCTGGACGGATGATCGCAGTTTCTATAGTTCATGGTGGTCCAGGTCCTCGCTTTCTCTCAGAGATGCTGTACAATAACCTTACTGGGAGGATTGACTTCGATGGAACAATTGAAGATGTAACAGATGAGATCATGAAGGCAGCCTTGCTCGAGGTACAGTCAATCTTCAGTTATGCTTAAAGGAGCTGTATATTATAATTTTACTGTATTAAATCAAAACAATACTTTAATATGTTCGTAGACATTTAGGAAACATGCTAAGTTCATATATTGGCTTGTCCAAAAGACAATGCTATAGCCTGTTATTCCAATCTAAAATGTATGTTACGTGCCGGAATGTCTGCTTTTGGTCCGTGTGACCCCGCCCACTGACGATTTACCCACTAGTGTATTTTACGTATATAATACGTAAATTTACTATGATTTGAATTGATATTCTGTTTATCAGTTTTAAAAGTGTCTAATTTGTACTATATTCTAAAAATGGATTCCTATTGAATTGCTCCTTTTGGGTGTAGTTTAATAATGATAATGTTTTTATCACTTATTCACACTCATGTCATTGCAAACCTGTATGACTTTCTTGGTGAAGAAACAACATTGGCCCTTTTGACTTCCATTGTATGGACACAAATCCACTAAAACATTTCTATAAAAATATATTTTGTGTTCCACAGAAGAAATAGTCATACACATATTTACAATGACATGAGGGTCAAATACATTTTTTTGGTGGAATAATCCTTTAACTCTGTTTGCCCCAGATATCAGGTGCTGCATCATTAGATGAATTACACATGCTCATTGATAAGTATTCCAGCTTGCTGCAGACTGCCGGATGTTTCGAGTATCCACAAAGTGTAGAAGGCAAACAGAACATTGTAAAGGATTTCATACAGTGGTACATAATATACAGAAATAAGTACTCAATTCAGAGGTATGTTTGTGGTTAATTTGAGACCATATTATCACTATCTATACTGTCGTAGAGACTCTGTGATTAATGCTTGTCTTCCAGATTTAGGGATGGTCTTTCGACATTGGATGTCATCAATGCCCTAGAGCAGCATCCAATTGTATTCACTCCATACATGTGCTGTGGTGTTGAGAAACTCACTCCTGAATCATTGGAGGCTATCTTTAAGGCTCAGCTCAGTGAAGTAGGTAGCACCAGGCGACAAGAAGAAACCAGAATAATTGGATATTGGAGAGACTATCTACTTGACACAGGAGGTTAAGGACTAAACATCACATTTTATTGTTGTACATGTACATAGTTCATAATGTTTAACGGATTCTATTTTTTTTAGAACAAGAAGCAGGACTCTCCCTCCAGGACATCCTGATGTTTGCTACAGGACTGGATTCACTGCCTCCTTCGACAATTGTCCCTCAACCCAAACTCTGCTTTGAGAGGACCTCCAGCTATCCTATTGCTAGTACCTGTACCAACACAATCAAATTACCAATGTCCAAAAGTTATGAAGAGTTCAAAAATCCAATGGACTTTGGCATACAAAACTCACCTGGTTTTGGATTGCAGTGAGTAGTAATGGTTACTGTTTTGTGTTTGTTTGATGAAAGTTTGAAATCTTACCTGACTTTAAATTTCAGCAATGTTCTTCATGGTTATGTAATTTTCCACACCAGTCTCCCAGTTCAGAGGTGTAGTAGAATTGCCCTGTGAATGTAGTTCTTCAAAGTTTGCTTGAAGCTGGTCATCTCCACACATACTCAAAGTGGGTTCAGCCAGATACTGGTCCAGGTTGTCCTGTGAGATAGGGAATCCACAATCGGTTCCATTAAACCTTTGAGGTAAATCAGAAAAACAATGTTTACCATTATATTTATCATTCAGGTTGATTTGCAGCACCAAAATTTGATACAAAGTGCAGCATTTTTATGCAATAAAGTTAATCTTGAATTTAACCATGTATTTGCATTTGTTTTGCTCTATCCCTGCAACACAGTTAAGCAGCAATCTCAGTTTTACAAATAAATAGGAACTGCATAAAAAGCATCATGGCTTTGAAACAATACAGTATGAGGGAGAGTATTCATGTCTTTAACAATTCTATTACAAACACTAGTATTATATATTAGTCATAACGTACACCAACCTGTGTGGAACAATGAACATTGCATCTGGTTTCCCAGAAGGACAGCGAGATTGTTTAACTGCCCTAATGGTGTGTGTGTTCCAAATTTCTTTGGTTTCATCAAGCTCCTTCTGTAGCATGCCCAAAAAGACAAAACGCACCAAGCATATGTGCTCATGACTGCCATTAAAAAGTTGTCTCTCTTTCAGGTCATTCAAAAGATCCATCCAGAACTGAGTCCTGCGTAATTAAACCAACAATAATATTAACATGCTTTAGGGAATTAATTAATATGCTATTTTTCTAGAACATGTTTCAAGTCTTTTAAAGTCAGGGTGTCCGATTTATGCTTGTTGTTACGCTTGTAGCCAATCAGCAGTAAGGTGCACAGTGCAGAGGACAGACATTAGTTGAGCTCTGACGAAAGCAAAAGATGGGGGTAGGGGTGTGTCTGTTTTGTCGATTTGAACATCAACAACAGCTAAGAGAAATTGGACACCCCGCCTTTAAGTGGAAAGTTAAGCAAAAACCGTAGGTACAAATATTAATGACTGTGACCATACTGTACCTTTGTTTTCTGAAATATGACCACCAGCTTTCAATTCTTTGGTTGGTAGTTGATGCGCCATACACATGACTTGCAGCCCCTGCAAGTTCATCTTGGTGGTTTGATCTCAGAGTGCAGTGGATTGCAGCCATTACTCCATTTTCAGTGCCACAGTCCGTGCGAAGAAGCTTTGGTATGACCCCAAATTCAGTGGCACACTGCAGGTAATGATGAGCTATAACTTCTGGGTTGTTGTTGCTGGCTCCACAGACCAACCACATCACTTTCCGAGAGTATCCATCAATGCAGCCACTTATGGCCAAACCATAGGGTTTTAATTTGTCATATCCATCAACGTGCCAGGTGTGATTTGGCCCCAAAGAATGGTAAACCCTTCTTACAAACATTCTTCTTGATCGTTGTACAACTCCTAATGGATCAAGATCTGCCATCATATACATTACATCTTGTCTGTTAACTGTAAGACTGTATTTCTGACGTAGTATTTGGCACATTGTGCAGTACCCATAATGCTGTCCAGGACCATCCAACTCCTCAGTAATTGCTGCCTGAACAATGTCCAAAGGTGTGTAGCTTTTTCGTCTGTACAATGATAGTCTGTTTAATTTGATTTTTAAGGTACGAAGGCTGAATTTGAGGTTGTGCTTTGATGCCAGAATATCCAAAATTACACTGTAAGTGTGTCCATCTCTAAAGTACTTGCGAAGAAGATCCTCTTCAGAAACTTTGATTGGGAAAACTGTTATCAACAAAGAGTAATGATAAAAATATACAAATGTTTATACATGAAGGACCTAATGACAAGCGTTCAAAACATTACTTTCAAACTTTTTAGTGTTACAACTGTAAATGGTTAAAACGCCTGCCTCACACAACAGGTGTGTCCGAGTTCATGCAGCCTATTGTGCGAGTATGATATGACGATATGTCTGCGCAGCACTGCACTAAGTCAAACATTCCTATTGATGACGTAAATTATAGTTCCATATATATATAGTATAGTATAGTATATATATATAATCATACCGTGCTCTGACAAAATTTGGACATTAGAACCGCAAGAGCCACAAAAGGCAATAGCAGTCCCAAGTTCGTTTCCACAAAAGGGACAAAACATGGCAGCCTAGAAGACAATGATAAAAAATGATCAATCCAATTACAAGAAAGGAAAGTGACGAATAGTTTACTTAACAATTTTGGTAATATGCATGTATATACGTAATTGTATCCAAATATATAGCAACATTAACATTAAAAGCACCGGTTGAATGTACTTACGTTGTAAAATCTCCTCCAAACGACTCGACAGCCTCTTCTACACGCATACTGATTAATGTTCTCTGGCGCTGATGCCTCCTAGTGGTCGGGAGCATTTCCGTTGTGTTGTGGCTCTATTTCATTGTGCTGTGGCTCGATTTCGTTGTGTTGTGGCTCGATTTCGTTGTGCTGTGGCTCGATTTCGTTGTGTTGTGGCTCGATTTCGTTGTGTTGTGGCTCGATTTCGTTGTGCTGTGGCTCGATTCAGTTATGTTGTGAAATTATGTTTGCTTTTTAAATGTCGTTATGTTGTGCACTATTGGGCCACCGTAGTTAAGAGTGCTGACGTGACGTGAGTGGCTGAACACGCCGATTGAACTGTACGAAGCAGGATCATTTAATTTGTGTACTGATTGCGTTTGGCATTATTTTGATTGCCATGGTAATTGTTTATTGCCAACATGTAAGTGTGTGTGTATATATAAAGTGAAAACACACACACACACACACAATATATATATATGTGTGTGTGTGAGTGTGGATTCACTTTTACACAAATAATAGAACAGCAATCTAAACATTGTCCATTTAAGAAACATGAACATCAATGAGCTTTGTTTTATACATACATACATACATGCATTATAGGCTATAAAATGTACATAAGAAAATGTTATAAAATGATATGTTTATAATGTACAGAGTAACCTTGTAGTCCTACACCAGGTCACCATATCTCACAATGCACGGTAACGGGCTAAAAAAATCTGTTACCTTCCCCTGTTATACACAGAATAGCCTTATTGTTCTCCATATTCACTCTTTTGACATCTAATGCCTTCTATGTCTTATTCTGAAGTGCATTTAGCTGTGATGAGAACAGTGACTGTGGTACAGCAGGTCACCATATATCACGATGCATACTAACGGGCTAAAATAATCCGTTACCTTCCCCTGTTATACACAGAATAGCCTTATTGTTCTCCATATTCACTCTTTAGATATCTAATGCCTTCTATGTCTTATTCTGAAGTGCATTTAGCTGTGATGAAAACAGTGACTGTGGTACAGCAGGTCACCATATTTCACGATGCACACTTACGGGCTAAAATAATCTGTTACCTTCCCCTGTTATACACAGAATAGCCTTATTGTTCTCCATATTCACTCTTTAGATATCTAATGCCTTCTATGTCTTATTCTGAAGTGCATTTAGCTGTGATGAAAACAGTGACTGTGGTACAGCAGGTCACCGTATTTCACGATGCACACTTACGGGCTAAAATAATCTGTTACCTTCCCCTGTTATACACAGAATAGCCTTATTGTTCTCCATATTCACTCTTTAGATATCTAATGCCTTCTATGTCATATTCTGAAGTGCATTTATCTGTGATGAGAACAGTGACAGTCCTGCAGCAGGTCACCATATTTCACGATGCACTTTAACAGGCTAAAAAAATCTGTTAGCTTCCCCTGTTTTACACAGAATATCCTTATTGTTCTCCATATTCACTCTTTAGACATCTAATGCCTTCTATGTCTTATTCTGAAGTGCATTTAGCTGTGATGAAAACAGTGACTGTGGTACAGCAGGTCACCATATTTCACGATGCACACCTACGGGCTAAAATAATCTGTTACCTTCCCCTGTTATACACAGAATAGCCTTATTGTTCTCCATATTCACTCTTTAGATATCTAATGCCTTCTATGTCTTATTCTGAAGTGCATTTAGCTGTGATGAGAACAGTGACAGTCCTGCAGCAGGTCACCATGTATCACGATGCACAGTAACGGGCTAAAAAAATCTGTTACCTTCCCCTGTTTTACACAGAATATCCTTATTGTTCTCCATATTCACTCTTTTGATATCTAATGCCTTCTATGTCTTATTCTGAAGTGCATTTAGCTGTGATGAAAACAGTGACTGTGGTACAGCAGGTCACCATATTTCACGATGCACACTTACGGGCTAAAATAATCTGTTACCTTCCCCTGTTATACACAGAATAGCCTTATTGTTCTCCATATTCACTCTTTAGATATCTAATGCCTTCTATGTCTTATTCTGAAGTGCATTTATCTGTGATGAGAACAGTGACAGTCCTGCAGCAGGTCACCATATTTCACAATGCACTTTAACGGGCTAAAAAAATCTGTTACCTTCTCCTGTTTTACACAGAATATCCTTATTGTTCTCCATATTCACTCTTTAGACATCTAATGCCTTCTATGTCTTATTCTTAAGTGCATTTAGCTGTGATGAAAACAGTGACTGTGGTACAGCAGGTCACCATATTTCACGATGCACACTTACGGGCTAAAATAATCTGTTACCTTCCCCTGTTATACACAGAATAGCCTTATTGTTCTCCATATTCACTCTTTAGATATCTAATGCCTTCTATGTCTTATTCTGAAGTGCATTTAGCTGTGATGAAAACAGTGACTGTGGTACAGCAGGTCACCATATTTCACGATGCACACTTACGGGCTAAAAAAATCTGTTACCTTCCCCTGTTTTACACAGAATATCCTTATTGTTCTCCATATTCACTCTTTTGACATCTAATGCCTTCTATGTCTTATCCTGAAGTGCATTTAGCTGTGATAAGAACAGTGACTGTGGTACAGCAGGTCACCATATATCACGATGCACGTAACTTGGACTTTGATTTTAAGTATATTTAAGTGTATTTTATTAAACTTTATTTTTCAAAACAGCAAAATAATTATTAAAAAAATTATATTATGGTGCATTTCAGAAGCATTTGATTATCATGTACCTTAAAATTAGTACATAAACCTACACAATCACAATAACCACATCAATGAAGCGCAAGTCTTGCACATTACTTTATTACTTTTTTTGCATGTTTGCAAAAGAAATGCAGTAGAATTTTAAACTGGAAGCACAAGCTGGCATGCAGCACAGCTGAAGTACTTCCTTGGGTCCACCATTTTAGCACACTGTATGTGGAACCATCGGTCACACACGTCACACTGGACCTGTAGGAACAGAAGTAATAGTAATGCAACAACATTTCTAAGATAAATAACTGAAATACAGTATAGCATACTATCATGAAAGAAGTATACTTAATACAATTTTTACCAAAGCGTTTTCTTTTTTTTTGGCAGTTGTCCTTCCTTGCCCTGCATCCTTCTCCCCACAATAGTGGCAAAGCTCACTGAGGTCATCTGGTCACCAATAAAACAATACAACTTAGGAATGGGTTTTATCTGTTAATCATTGAAATGATATATGATATTGTGAAAATCACAGAAATAAACAAATAATACTCTCGTTTAGGAGTGTCAACGCCACCTGTCTTCTGTATTTTTCAGCCGGAGAGGGGTCATTTGAAAATTGAAGAGGCTCTCCAGCAAGTATTTTCTCTGCATACTAATAATGAGATAATAATAATAATTATAATAAAAAATAATAATATATGAGAAAGTTTAATAAATTCCAAAAAGTTAACACATTCAAAACAACCTTTATTTTCACATGAAATCCCACATGGCCAATCTGTGATTCATTTTTCAAAATGTATTATAATATTGATGTCAGAGACAAAAAAATATAAAATGTAACCTATATGTGCACATATAATATTTAAAATATACATTTTGATCGACTACATCAATGATTGAAGTTTTCAACAAGTATTTTAAGAAAGTTAACTATGCTTTATTAGTAAAAGTGTAATAGCGATCGATGCTTTGGCAGATTTATAACAATTTAAACACAAATACCATGGTTAACAGTTACTGTAGTAAGACTATATTTATACTGGGGATAATGAATATTTGAAAAGCCTATAGCCATACCCACTAGTGTACTTTTCTCTCAGGTGCTAATTAAGGTTACCTACCAATGATTCGAAAGTTGTTAGCTCTTCTTTTTAAAGTGTAACGGTGCTGTTTATCAGCATCTTTGGGATATTCCCCTTTTAAAAGAAAGTTCTTCAGCTCCATCTGCATATTACCATCCATTTTGCACAGATGCAATATCAGTTGCCAATCACGTTAATCTCCTTCCAGTGGGTGCAAACTAGCTAACGGAGCCCCCACGTGATTGGCTTGTGCGATAGGGGGAGATGGGAAGAATATTAAAAAAATAAAAATACAAATATTTTAACTAAATTATTACAGTATTGTACTTTCAGTAATGTAAGATTTGAAGGTATAAAGTATTCATTTTGTGACGATTTAATAACATGTCTCAGCCAATTAGATGTGACTTTAGTGGCGCCAAATTTTGGCTATAGCCAGCAATGAGGTCAGAGAGGTCCAGATAGTTTTTTAATGCTCATAAAAAAATACAAAACATACATTAAACTGCTTTCAAATGCATACACAACATTCATACACTAAATCGAATATTGAATATCATGAAAAGGTCAATATCTTTTGTCACTCATTTCAGAAAGTGAAACCTGTCATGGGACAAAGGACTCAGATGCAGGATAGAGCTAAAAATATAATTTATTATAAACAGGAAACAGAACAAAACAAAAGGATAACAGAAAAAGCAGAGCACTCAGAGTGCCTGCGTCCGCTGGGACAGTGGACAGAGAGTACAGCCAAAGGACATCCGAGCAAAACCTTTCTATACAGTCTCACTATCCGGAAGAGCAGAGATTATCTCCTCGCCTGATGGCCCTGGACAAAAAGATGTAATAGTCTCCTTTCAGCCACAAGCTGCACTGCCACAAGCTGCACTGCCACAAGCTGCACTGCCACAAGCTGCACTGCCACAAGCTGCACTGCCACAAGATGCACTGCCACAAGATGCACTGCCACAAGATGCACTGCCACAAGATGCACTGCCACAAGATGCACTGCCACAAGATGCACTGCCACAAGATGCACTGCCACAAGATGCACTGCCACAAGATGCACTGCCACAAGATGCACTGCCACAAGATGCACTGCCACAAGATGCACTGCCACAAGATGCACTGCCACAAGATGCACTGCCACAAGATGCACTGCCACAAGATGCACTGCCACAAGATGCACTGCCACAAGATGCACTGCCACAAGATGCACTGCCACAAGATGCACTGCCACAAGATGCACTGCCACAAGATGCACTGCCACAAGATGCACTGCACACGAGACATACCGACACAGACCAAAAGAAGAGGCAGGATTAAATAGGAGAAGTGTAACGAGGAACAGGTGAGGGCTAAATAGGTGCGAGGTGCCGCAATTAGCTAATGGCTGCCCAGCTCTGTAAAATAAACAAACAGGCATGGAGCGGGACAGAAACCAATAAATTATATAGATTCATTACACATAGAGTGAAATATTTAAAGGCATTATTTTGATAAATGTGATGATAATGGCTAATAGATAATGAAAACCAGTGTCTCAGAAATCAGCAAATAACCTTAAAACACCTGCAAAGGTTTCCTGATCCTTTAAATGGTCTCTCAGTCTAAATGGTGTTCTTCAGGACAAGACATAGAAGGCATTAGATGTCAAAAGAGTGAATATGGAGAACAATAAGGATATTCTGTGTATAACAGGGGAAGGTAACAGATTTTTTTAGCCCGTTACCGTGCATTGTGAGATATGGTGACCTGCTGTACCACAGTCACTGTTCTCATCACAGCTAAATGCACTTCAGAATAAGACATAGAAGGCATTAGATATCTAAAGAGTGAATATGGAGAACAATAAGGATATTCTGTGTATAACAGGGGAAGGTAACGGATTATTTTAGCCTGTTACTGTCCATCGTGATATATGGTGACCTGCTGCACCACAGTCACTGTTCTCATCACAGCTAAATGCACTTCAGAATAAGACATAGAAGGCATTAGATATCTAAAGAGTGAATATGGAGAACAATAAGGATATTCTGTGTATAACAGGGGAAGGTAACGGATTATTTTAGCCTGTTACTGTCCATCGTGATATATGGTGACCTGCTGCACCACAGTCACTGTTCTCATCACAGCTAAATGCACTTCAGAATAAGACATAGAAGGCATTAGATGTCAAAAGAGTGAATATGGAGAACAATAAGGATATTCTGTGTATAACAGGGGAAGGTAACGGATTATTTTAGCCCGTTACTGTGCATCGTGATATATGGTGACCTGCTGCACCACAGTCACTGTTCTCATCACAGCTAAATGCTTTTCAGGATAGCCTAAGACATAGAAGGCATTAGATGTCTAAATAGTGAATATGGAGAACAATAGGGATATTCTGTATAAAACAGGGGAAGGTAACAGATTTTTTTAGCCCGTTACCGTGCATTGTGAGATATGGTGACCTGGTGTAGGACTACAAGGTTACTCTGTACATTATAAACATATAATTTTATAATATTTTCTTATGTACATTTTATAGCCTATAATGCATGTATGTATGCATGTATAAAACAAAGCTCATTGATGTTCATGTTTCTTAAATGGACAATGTTTAGATTGCTGTTCTATTATTTGTGTAAAAGTGAATACACACTCACACACACACATGTGTGTGTGTTTTCACTTTTTACACACACACTTACATGTTGGCAATAAACAATTACCATGGCAATCAAAATAATGCCACACGCAATCAGTACACGAATTAAATGATGCTGCTTCGTACAGTTCAATCGGCGTGTTCAGCCACTCACGTCACGTCAGCACTCTTAACAGACTTTCCGAAAAGCCCGCTCACAGTAACGTGCACGAGAACAAAGCGAGTTATTGCCCAAGATTAAAAAACTGCGCACGAGCACAAAGCGCATCCGCGCCCGAATTTACGCTCTATGCGTAGAGAATTGTCGACAGTGACAACAGCGCCTACTGCGGTCACAAAAAATCACGGGTAACAGAACATTTTGTAACACCGGCACCTCACTCTATGGGCATTACTTTGCGCATGCGCAAACCTTGTTTAGACCGCAGCGGAGCCGGTGATATGACAAGACAACCCAGTGGAAGAAACTGAAGAAAAGTGACAATATGTAACCCACCGAGCAAAAAGTCGTCGAAAAGACGTCAGTGCCAGACGTCCAAACAACGTCGAAATGTGGTTGAAAAGTGAAATGTGAAACGACGTCTTTTTCGCGTCGTGATTAGACGTCTTTTTCCGGTCTTTGAGAAGACGTCTTTTTCGGGTTGTTGAAAGACGTCTATAAAAAATGTTGCCTTTTTCCAGACTTGAATTTAACTTAATTTTAAGCATAAAATCATTTATATGTATTCAATATTATATTATATATCTCAAAATAAGACAACTGACTAAAAGTACTACGAAACATTTATTGTCAGTTACATAACATCCCAACAAACATTTAGACGTTTGATGACCGTTGAAAAGACGTCATTTCGACACGTCCCGTCACGGTTGAAAAATAGTTCCGAAATGAAAGTTGAACCGACGTCTTTGACGTCATCTGAACGTGATTTCCACGTCTTTTCTGCCCGTCCCTGGACGTCCAAATGTATCCTCTTTCGGACGTTTATTAGATGTGTAGCTGCTTAATATAAGCGTATATATAAGAATGCGTTAAATATAATCAAACTCGCGTTGTGTAACATCGTGCAAGGCAAGCAATTATGTATTAAGGTTTACGTGTCTTAAATTGACTTAAGTTCTAAAAAGGTCCAAAATCGGTCCGGTCTGACCTGAACGTCTATAAAACGTTTCAATCACGTGCACATCACAAACAATAACACTTTATTTGTGGATTTAGGCAAAATTTAGTGTTTTAATTTAGCACAGCATATTTTATAGTGAACATCACATTTTTGAATGGTCTTCCATTTGTTTGACAGCTACTATTCAAACAAGAAAATAAAAATAGTAGAATCTCGAAAGCAATGGAGTTTAACATTGATGTTTAGCAGCCATTAATCAAACATGAAAATGACAAAAGTACAGTATTACAAAAACATATGACACTACTTTAGTCCATTTTTTTCAAAATGTTTACTCATTTTCTTGGTCCCCGACCACCGGCTCTTCCGGGAGTGTGATTCATGTGTTCCACCATTAATGGTTAAAAGTCAGAGCTATGGCACTACCAAATTATTTCCTAACAGTCTTGTATTACTGTTAAAACAGCCATAAAACAAGTATCCATCAACCCCAGTGTGCTTCAGGTGATCTGCCATTGCTGCATCAAAGTCTGAATCTGTTGCATTTGGGCTACACCTGTTCACAGCATCTGAGTGAGAGAAAAGAATATGAATATTAAAAAAAGTAGAAAAAATATCAAAGGCAAAATTTGAGGTAAATTACATTAATTTATTTAGAAAATGTCAGATTATCCCACAACTAAATTTAAAATACATACAAGATTGTAATTAACATGTGTTACACTTTATTCTTCTCTAGAATAACCGAATGTCAATAAAAGTTACTAATAACACTAGAATAAATTTATTTAAGGGTAGCAAAAGCACCTGATGAGTACTGTACTCCATGCTGTTCGTTTTGAAAGATGAACTTCAGCAAATAGCTGGTATTCTTGATCATGGCAAGTCTTCATCTTCTATGAAGAGTCTAGATTGTGACAAAGAATATATGTTAGATTAGCGGTGCCCTTGAGAAAGACCCTGTAAACTTTGTAAAAGTGGTATTTCTGGTAAAACCTGATGTTCTTACAGAGAAGTCCACTAAATAGAGAAAATAAAAATTACATAAATGAAAAAATAGACAAGGAACAAGAGATTTTTGCAATGTCATAAGGCCAAAATTACCTTGAATTACATAGTATAGCTTTGAATGGCTCCTTTTTAAGTTGACCACCACCCCTCATAATGAATTTCACCATAAATGCATTTAACGTGATTCTGTGAAATAAATGACTCCGGATTACTTCACCTCAGAAAAATTACAGTTTTGTTTTCAGATTTGTTGCTGTCACTATGGTTCTTTTGTTTACTACCCAAATATTTGTATCTACACAGAGAAAGAGATAGAGAAAAACAAACAAACACAAACTACATCCGCACAAACACACACATTCTTTGTCACAATGCAATCTCTTAATAGAAGATGTAGACTTGCCATGTTCCAGAATGCCAGATATTCACTGAAGTTCATCTTTAAAACCGAAAAGCATGGAAAATATTCCTTTGGAATCCTGAAAGAAAAATCTGTTCATTAATATGTACACACACCTGGACACATGACTACTTCTAAACTGAATGTGACACTTGCTGTCACATTTTGTGTTTAATACAAACAATTAGGGCGGATGTCCCAAAGGAAGAAGGTTTGGAACCCCTGATTTATTTACACATTGTTCCTGTAGTTGCATGAAATTACTCAACTTAATGTTAATTGTAATTGACACAAAACACAGCCAACGTTAGCTCTTTACCCGCCAGCCTTTACAAAAAAAGTTCTGAGCCAGCTTCAGCGTTTTTTAACATGTTCTCTAAACTTTGATGGCTCACAATACATTTTCTGTAATGAATAATAACTTGTCTTTGGCAGTGAACGGTTGATTTTTAAATGACAAGATAACTGTGGCAGGGAACGAGTTAGCAGTTTGGGGGATTAATGATTTTGCCATCAATATCCTAGCAAGAAGCATTAACGTTACACAGCACAGTGCAAGTGTAGAAACTAGCGTAACTTTAAACTACCTTTTAGCCTGCTAGCTAATTTCAGCCAAACACAAACTACATGGCAGTTGACAATGTGCGCAACATTTCTTTCAGTTCCTTCGTGTCCAACAAGTAAGACTCAACCACATTAATAAAACTAAACAAAATGCACTTACCCAACAGTAGTATTTGTATAACTCCGTCACTTTTCGAAATAAACCACACCGCCATTCCCGAGTCTTCTTCTTCTTTAGAGTTTATTGCTGATGGTAAATCAACTGAAGGCGCATTACCGCCACCAACTGGAGTGGAGTATGAATCACCGATTTTGACAGCACAGTTTTGGCAATCATTCACTTTAAATTGTGAAAGCAGATATTATAACATTATATATGTAAATGTGTCATTTAACTAAGATGAATACAAATGATCGTGTATTTAAAAAAAAGATTTCCTGCTTTTTGCAATGGGTGTTGTTTGACGTGTAACGTCAACGGACGTCTATCACAACATTTTTATAACTAATTGGGCACTCAAATGAATCATTGCAGTATTATGCAAGGTAAGCACAATTTATTTTGCTTATTTCATAAGAACTTTACAAAGGGTCACGATGGACTAAAAATGCACGTGTAGAGGACGTCACAAGAGGACGCCCTTTCAACCGCTTCAATATTTATATAATTACACGTAGCTAAAGTCAAAGTAACAATCATACATGCAACCCATAGAGATCTGTTGACATGTACAAATGTATCTCAATGCATTTTTAGGAAATGTTATATGTCACATATTTTTACCGGTTTATGCCGTCCTACCGCGACTATTTTAGGCCAGGGACACGACGTTGCCGTCGGACCAATGTTTGTTGGGATACAAATGATCGAAACATTTGAATAACAAAATGTAATAAGAACACTTTATCCCGGTATCGCCAGATCGCTCAGGGGCCGTGTGGTCTCGCATGGCTTTGACTATGTGGTCGGTGGCTTTGCTGTTTCACATTTTGACTGCATCTGCAATGACAAAGAAAAACACATTTGTTCTCAGTTTGTTACTCAAAAGGAATAATTAATTTGTTGTAAAGATGGTTCAGTTCGCATATAGCCTAAATGAAATGCCTCGATTCACAGTTTAGGAATATAGATTTACGGCGCCTTCCGTACAATAACATTGGACCCGGAAAAGGTATTTTACATTATACGACAGCGGCCTTTAACATTATACGGTTCAGATGTAAACAGCACATAAAAGACAGGAAACCATGTGTGAGCAGTTAATGCAGTAGCCTACATTTAACGGAAAAGACGGTCCGTCAACTGTTGTGTGAAAGCGTGAAAGAAACTGTTCCCTCAGACTGTCTGTGTCCTTATTCGATGATTATTACTATGATTATTATTAATTTCTTCATAATATGCAATTTTCTTTTGTTGTAAGCTTATGCTTTAGGTTGAGTTTAAATAAAACCGTTAAGTAAAAAGCTTTTACCTCAGAAAAACGGCTGTAGTGTGGTCCACTCAGAAGTGAGTCGGGTGCACTTCGCGTGACGGTCACAGACCACAGTTTATATTCCAGGTTTCGCGGGGTTGGCACGAGCAAGCACCCAAGAATTACTATTTTATATATGACATTTTTAATGTGTATCTATGGAAACATAACTTGCGTTATACTACCTTATGACAAAAAAAGTAGATAGATTAGAAAAAATTTGCAGTGCAGCTCCGTAAGCCTAGGCTAACTATAGTGGTGTGTGTGTGGCTCTTTGCTAAGAAGTACACTTTCCAAAAATACTTAAATTGTTCTTTTTCCGCACACTAAATGTATAGTTGTATTCTAAAAATTAGCCTTTAGTATTTAAGCCTCCTCAGAGACAAACTCTTAAGTTGAAATCGTTGCTATAGTAAGAGTTCCGCTCTATCTAGTCATAGTTGATGTAGCGGAGGTTTCCTGCTCCGGGAGAAGTTATAGTTCACACTGACTGTTTATTGATTTATGTGCTTTTAACATACTATTCATGTAGGCATACTTAAAATGTATTTAATTACCACCTGTAACTAAGTGCTAACTAAATAAAATTTTCATATTCGTGGTGTCTTAAAACAGGGCCGACCCAGCCTGTGTTTGTGCCCTAGACAAGATTTTAGATTGGTTGAGTACACTTATGTTTTTAAGATTATATTAAGTAGTAATACATTTAATACAAATTGTATAATTACTAAAAAGTATAAAATTAGTGTACAAAAGGAGAGCACTATAAGTACATAATGTAAGTGTACTTTTTATCATCTGACTAGGCTAGATATAAATTTAATTAATACATTTTAAATTATGTATTTTTTTAGCATTCAGTAAATACTGTTTAGTTTTTATCACATACATTTCTTGATATTGTGGTATCGTAAATACTCAATGAGTCCTTCGCACGGCTGTATAATTGTCTTATATGTTCATTTTATAGATATGACCTTAAATAAAAATTGATTTCCTTAAGAAAACGAAAACATTTATAATTATTAAATATGAGATTAAAAATCTTACCTTTTTTTCAATGAGATGTGCAGTGAAGAACCTTCTCACCCAATGATCTTTTTCTTCAATGGCATCAAAATTTACTTGTTGCAGAATGAAGGCATTGGTTTTGAAATTTGAAATGAACTTTGTTTAAAATCAAGTTTTCATTTTCTCAAATCCACTGCAATCGTGGCCATGTCACAAACCTTATTCAAAATTTCTCCCCTTGTGTTCAGCAGAACAAAGACATTAACACAGGTTTGGGACAATTAGTAAATTATGACAGAATCATAATTTTTGGATTAACTATTTTGAATTTGCCTCAAAGAAGCTAATTTTGTAGTTTCATCTAAACATAGAACCCCAGTTTATTGTAAAGTTTCATTAATGTGCAGCAACTGAAGATTCAGGAGTTTGCTTTAGGATGAGAAAAGATCATTTTTGTGCTTTGGTCAACGACTTTGTCAATATTGATTGACAATGATGATCAGGCATAACATTAATGCTTGTTTTTGGCGCTGTAAAAGCTGTAATTTTGTATAACAAAAACCGGAAAAAACTAATGCACTCTGTAAATTGCGGAGAACGGTTGCGTGATAAATAAGGGAAACTCTCACGAATGCAACATTATGAGCAACTATTAACAACAAATCGACCAATCTTAAGAAACGTCTGAAAGGTATGTGCATCATGAAGAAGCGGGGAAAACACTTTATAAAATTGAATTAGCAGTCACAACGTTATTTTTATAGATATTTTATATTGAATATATTACGGCTTCCGTTATAAGCACATCGGCTCAATATATAAACATTTGAGTGCTTTAGCCACATTGTTGAACTAGTTAAATTATATCTTAAGAAATAGTCGCAACACACGTTTTTATCAAGAAACTAATGCAATGTGATTTTCTTTTCATGTCAATATTAGTAATATACGTCGATTTTGGGGCTAATTTCGAACGAATTTAGACGGACCAAAAAAAGACCACATTTCGACGTCGATTTTTGGGCTAATTTCGACCAAATTTCGACGGGCCAAAAAAAGACCAAATTTCGACGTCGATTTTTGGGCTAATTTCGACCAAATTTGGACGGACCAAAAAAATACCACATTTCGACGTCGATTTTTGGGCTAAAAGACGGCCAGGACGGGCCGACTTGATTTAGCCCAAAAAAAGACGTCCAAATGACGTCTAGTGCTGGGTGGGAAGTTACATTATTAACAATATCGTCACACTATATATTAATATTTTTGTAAAAAGTAGCAAAAAAGAAAATTTTTGGTCTGCTTTTATAAGCTTTACTCTGAATATTACTAGACCGTTAACAGTAACGTTATCTGTTCTCTTTAAAAAAGAATAACGGAAGTATTGCCAGTTACTTACACAATACGCAGAAATAGTGTCTATTCGGTTCGTATACGTTTTTATTAACGTTAATTATTACTCAGTCCGTCGGTACTTAGGAGTTTAGTTTAGCTTCTCGTGAGGCAGAATGGCGGCAATCGCGCGCCGGTACCGTTGTCCTGACAACAGATAACGGTTGATTGTTATTAAGAAGGCACATCTGCATGGGCGATATAGGTCGATAACTATTATTACTGTGCATTTTTACACGACATCGACAAAATGGGCCCCAGAAAAAACTTAACTGAAGCCGAAAAGCTGAGATAAACTTGATAGCTGACAGTGACACTTCATACGACATGCTATACTGTTTATTAGTCGTATAACTTCAGAATCTTAAGTGGTCTTCTGGTTTGCCATGTCTTCGCAAATACAGACAAGCCTAAATAAAAGGTATTACGTCTGAATGTCAGTATGCTCCTCAATCAATTGATTAGTCTAAAGACCACTGGGAAATAGTGACAGCTTCTTATTGAATAGTCACTTTAGTTGAAAGCATAATGACTAGTTTAAAATGTTGTACTTTAAACTCAAACTTAAATTATTTAAAACAAATGTTTTAGTAAGTGCATGATTCATATTTTTCCATTTATAATTTTGATATTCTTAATGTACCTAAATGTGTCAGAGCCTTTTCCAGCAACATTTTTGTTTTGGTTATACCTTTTTGATATTTAAAATTCTTGCTGTTTTCTCCAGGTTTCAGTCACTGTCTTGAAACTCTCCGCTGGCAGCATTGTTATAATTTATATATTGTGCTGAATGAGAAACAACTTGCTCTTTGTATGTCTTTTCATAGAAATTTCAAGCGTGGACTACGTTCACAATTCAGGCACATAGCCAGCATTGTGAGAACCACAGACCGGTGACAAAAAACTGCAAAAGAAGTAATTATTAATCGTATTTTGATCAAATATATCTAATTTTATAATATTATGAAAATTCGTAATGTCTGTTTGTCTGAATATTCCATTCCATTCCATTTTCTACCGCTTTATCCGAACTACCTCGGGTCACGGGGAGCCTGTGCCTATCTCAGGAGTCATCGGGCATCAAGGCAGGATACACCCTGGATGGAGTGCCAACCCATCGCAGGGCACACACACTCACTCATTCACTCACGCACTCACACCCTACGGACAATTTTTCCAGAGATGCCAATCAACCTACCATGCATGTCTTTGGACCAGGGGAGGAAACCGGAGTACCCGTAGGAAACCCCCGAGGAGAACATGCAAACTCCACACACACAAGTCGGAAGCGGGAATCGAACCCCCAACCCTGGAGGTGTGAGGCGAACGTGCTAACCACTAAGCCACCGTGGTTACCACTATTTAATAAAATCAGGAACTAGATCTGCCATGTTGAAGCAGCTTTACTGTGTAGAAAGAGATAGCCAGGCCAGAAACAGACCACAGCAAGATGAAGAAGTAGGAAGAGGACAGCGCAAGAAATATCGTAGGATACTGTCTGATTCAGAGAGCAGTGAGGAATTTCAGGTAGGATGTTGCTGTTTGTGGTAGGAAAGTTTCAGATGAACCAATCAACCACTATGGATGCTGGGAGTCATGGTTGCATTTTGTACTGTCTAATACCCAGCATGCATTTTGTTATATCAGTCTCTGTAATCTTTAATCTAGGCAGTTGAAAAGCAGCTGTCTGCAAAGAAGATCCACGCGATAAGAGCCAGATCCTTTCTAGAGCAGTATAAGGCGGACAAAGTAAGACATTCTAAAACATGTCACACATTGACTGTCACATGACTCAGTTTCCTACTCCACAACAAGGAAACTCATTGCTTATTATTTGCTAGATTTGTGCATCGGCCATTGGTAAAATGTGTTTTTATAGAGGTGCAATTAACATTACTAGATTTAAGTCAATTTTGATAACATTTATTTTTTGTTTAAAATTGGCCTTTAATTGTGATATTTGTAATCAGTAAAGACAACTTTTTTTAAGAACTATGTTATAAACTGTACTAATAACTGTCAAAAATTATAGGAATCAAGTAAAGATGCAGCAACATCAAAGACTACAACATCAGGAAATGAAACAGAATTAAATGAGCAAATATTGGGAGAATTAAAAGAAATCAAAAGTGTTCTGGTAGAAACTTTAACACTTTTGAAAAATGGTAAACTTGTAAAGTTATTAATTGCAATTATGTCATTATATGCAATTGCTTCTTGTGCTATAATAAGTTATTTTGTTCTAGGATGCACTCCATGATTAACTGCACCAGTTACCAGTTCACTGGTAACTCCCCCTGAACCTCCTTCTGATTTACTTGCTCCAGAGTCTTCCCCTGTGCTACCTGCCCCAAGGGCCTGCCTACAACCTCTTCATGTAAAGGACACTAGGAGCATTGGTGACTGCAAAAAGGTATAGTTTAAAACCCTTTCATGTGGAGGGGTCACTATAGTGGGCAGATAATTAAAAAGCATTTTTTTGTGTATGCATGGGTTTTGATGGCATAATTTCACATCAAGCACTGGAGATGACACCAGTGCCTCGTCCTTTACACTGTCACCTAGTGGCAAACCATTTTGATTTTGGCTCGAGAATAAGGACTTCCTTGACAACTGATGATAGCTGTCAGAAATGTAACCTGTCCAAACAAGAAAGGACTGTATCGTCACAAAAGTTAATCTGCATGTTTTTAAACTTGCGTATTTAAATATTCACAAAATGCATGACTAAGTAAGAGCAGGCAGGTCACTAGACTGGGGCAATGAGGGATATGTGAATAATTTTTCACTTCTCCAGGCACCCCAGAGAGATGCCTCCAAGCGAAACAGCTGAGATGGGGCCTTATGATACAATCTTGTTAGAAATTTGTTGTCATGCCTTAAGAGCAATAAAATCAATACTGTTTGAGGTTGTCATAATTAATGTATAAAATGGTTAATTGTTGCTGACATGAAATAGTGCTTTCTTCAATGCCATCAATCACTTTGCTCTAGGGTGATTCTAACTCTCTGCTCTCACTGTAGGTTTCATTGTAACAAATCAAATATTAGGTGTACATTTTAACTGTTTTTGTTTCAATGTATGATCTCTGATCACTGTCAGGTGAGAATTGGCCCTAACACATCCATCACTGCAGAACAGTTTGGTCATGTGAAGTGGACAGATGCTAAAAAGGCGACAAAAGACCTGCTGATTTCAGTGTTCGGAAGAAGAATACTGGCAACACACTGCTACACTGGAAAATGTTCCAATGCCTTTAAGAACAAAGACGCTAAACCTCAACTGGATCCTGAAAAAGTGTCTGACATCATTAGTAAGCTATTTTTCTCAAGAAATCACTTGCACTTTCAGGCCTTAACAGTTTAAATCAATCAATAATTATCAAGCCTGGTCCTCACAACCTGGGCCTTCGCTCTGCATATTATGTATGTATGTACATACACAGCACCATATTGAAACTTATTACACGGCTCATTTGAATGCTTGATTCTGATTGGCCAGTCGCAACATTTCAATGGTGGTTCTTTTCAAATAACAACCGCTCAGTACTCATAACACCATGTAACCCGGATGTGGCAAATCATTTTGAGAGGGGCAGTTTAATAATACTCAGAAAATAATTATAAATGTATCTTTTAACAACATATGATATTATATTTACGAATGATTTAACCAATTTGCCTGTTTGTGACGTTTGAATGTCGTTTCTTACTTTAAACCCAAACTAAACTTTTTTTCCTCGCGGAAGGTCCGCATATGATAAAAATTAGCTAATAAAATATTTCAAATTCACATTTTATCTCTAGTTTTTTTCTCCGGTAGCCGTGTAATAAGCGGGATAATGTACAAGCAACCGGCTGCCGGTACATTATCCCTTACATGCCAGTCTTAGCAACGGTAACTATGCTATTTTTTGCTTAAAAAAAAAGTTAATACAATATAATTACAATATATATTTCTTTGATCTAAATAACTGACATGATAACATGATAAGAAATTGACAATTATCATTTTTGTTATAATTGTGCAGCATTTTCTCTTATTGATCTATAATAGAAGGATGGTTAGATGAGGGGTGGCTGGATGACAGATGTGCGGATATCTGTCTATATAGACAATATCCACCTTTTTTATAGATCGAATAATATTGATTTATTTGTTTTCAAATTGAATCGTCACAACTTGTAATGTTTACACTTCTGACAATCTTGCTATATTTGCATGGGAACAGTAGAAATAAATGTTACATGTTTATTTGTAAATAATAAGTGAATGTAAAACTATATTAATCCAGCTGCATATTTTTTAAGTAATTTACCTAAATTCAACAAGTTGTGGTCCGCTCTCCCCTATATTAAGCATTTCCACATTCCTATAAGTTTTACCCATGGTGAGTTTGTATTGAAGTGCTCAGTTACTGTTGTAAGCACAGCTTTGCTGTAGATGGGTAAGATTGTATACAGAACACCCAGATCTATTATTCATTAATCATTATGGCTTTTTAACTAATTTTCTCTTTATTTTTTTTACCTTACAGGCTACATCAAAAGTAAAATCAACATAGAAGTGAGCGTAATTAAAAAAGCCATCTCGGAGAAATGCTCAGATGAATGCAAATTATCCAAAAGACGCAACTGTGTGTGAGAATAATTGAATTTTGCAGTGATTTTTTGTTTGTATTTTTGCCTCTACTGAATATATCTAAATAAAAAGGAATTTAAAATCATAGTAAAGATTTGTCTGTACGCTTTTGTTATCAATCTGAGTTTAAGTTATGAAATGTTGAGTAGTTTGCTAGTATGCTGTCTTAAACAAAAGGTTGTGGGTTCTTAGCCAACATGTTTTCAGGTTTTTAGTATATGTGCTTCTTGAGACACTCTTAACTCCATGGGCGTTAGTCAACATGTGTCAGGACCCACTCACCTTCGTAATCATACTTTAGATTTAATACTTTCTTATGGTATAAATGTGGACGATGTTAAAATCGTTCAGCAGAGTGAAGATATTTCGGATCATCATCTGATATTATGTTTGCTTCACTGGCCTACGGCTGCAAATCAAACTCCTTGTTACAAATATGGTAGAACGATCACTTCAACTACCAAAGATGCGTTTCTCGATAATCTGCCTGAATTGTCTAAAATATCTAGCATGAGTAATAACGTTGACGATTTTGACACTACTATTGAAAATTTTAACTCTACTTTCTCGGAAATATTAGACACAGTTGCTCCTCTGCGTTTAAAGAAAATTAAAAATAGCAGCCCAACACCGTGGTATAATGAACACACTCAGACTCTAAAAAAGGCATCCCGTAAAATGGAGCGCAACTTTAAGAAAACGAATTTAGAGGTATTTCGTATAGCATGGAAGGATAGTACTCGAAATTACAGGAATGCAATAAAAACGTCTAGATCCGCCTACTTTTCAACACTAATAGAGGAAAACCATCACAACCCTAGGTTCTTATTTAACACCGTGGCTAAATTAACAAAAAATAAGTTGTCATCGACGTCAGATTCTGATTATCAGCATAACAGTGATGAATTTATGAACTACTTCACGAGTAAAATCCAAGATATAAGAGAAAAAATTATAACAATGCAACCTGTAGTGAAATCCGCTGAACAAACTAACTACAGCACCCCTAAGGAGAAATTGCAATTATTTTCTACAGTAGATCACGATGAACTGTCTAAAATCATTAGATCATCTAAATCATCAACATGCATGCTAGACCCTATACCTACAAAACTACTGAAAGAAATGCTCCCAGAAATTATAGATCCTCTTCTTAGTATTATTAACTCATCTCTGACATTAGGACATGTGCCTAAAGCATTTAAGGTGGCTGTTATAAGGCCTCTTTTAAAAAAACCCAAACTCGACCCTAAAGAACTAGGGAATTACAGGCCTATATCGAATTTACCTTTTATATCTAAAGTTCTGGAAAAAGTAGTTTCAACTCAATTATGCTCCTTCCTCCAAAGGAATGACATTAATGATGAATTCCAGTCTGGATTTCGAGCATGTCACAGTACAGAGACTGCTTTGATCAGAGTTACAAATGATCTGCTTTTAGCGTCTGACCGTGGCTGTATTTCGTTATTGGTGCTGCTAGACCTCAGTGCTACATTTGACACCATTGACCACAGCATACTTCTACATAGACTCGAAAATTACGTTGGCATTAACGGAATAGCATTGAAATGGTTTAAGTCTTATTTATCCGACCGTTTTCAATTTGTAGCAATAAACAATGAGGTGTCCCGCAAATCACAAGTCCAGTACGGTGTACCACAGGGCTCAGTCTTGGGACCCCTGCTCTTCGCATTATACATGCTACCTCTAGGAGATATAATAAAGCGACACGGAATTAGCTTTCACTGTTATGCTGATGATACTCAACTTTATATTTCCTCGATGCCTCATGAAACCCAGCAGTTTCATCGAATAAAGGATTGCATAGTTGACTTAAAAATGTGGATGAGTAACAATTTTTTACTACTAAACTCGGACAAAACAGAAGTGTTACTTACTGGACCGAAAACTGCTATGCGTAACAACCAAGAATACTGCTTAACGATTGACGGATGCTCCATAAAATCCTCGTCATCAGCTAAGAATCTTGGCGTTGTATTCGACAGTACTCTCTCATTTGAAAGCCATGTCGCAAACACCTGTAAAATTGCATTTTTCCATCTTAAGAATATATCTAAATTACGTCATATACTGTCACTTTCAGATGCAGAGAAATTAATTCATGCATTCATGACATCAAGACTAGATTACTGTAATGCACTTCTAGGTGGTTGCCCTGCGGGCCTATTACAAAAACTGCAACTGGTTCAAAACGCGGCAGCTCGAGTTCTTACACGTACAAAAAAGTATGAGCATATAACCCCGGTTCTGTCAACCTTGCACTGGTTACCTATAAACCATCGCATTAACTTTAAGATCTTGCTTATTACCTATAAAGCCCTACATGGTCTAGCGCCGCAGTATTTGAATGAACTTCTATTGTATTACAGACCTCCACGTACATTACGCTCTAAGGGGTCCTGTCAGTTGGTAATACCTAGAATTTCAAAATCAAGTGCAGGTGGTAGATCGTTTTCTTATCTAGCGCCTAAACTTTGGAATATTCTTCCCTGCACGGTCCGGGAGGCAGACACACTCTGTCAGTTTAAATCTAGACTAAAGACTCATCTTTTTAATCTTGCATACACTACACCTCCATAATATTAATCCTCAGAGGATTTAGGCTGCATTATCTAGATCAACCGGAACCAGGAACACATCCAACAACAAATGATGCACTTGTTGCATCAAAGAGTGCAGAACAGTACTCTACTCTCAGCCAGTCTTGTCTCTTTGTTCCAAGGTTACCGCAGGATGCAGTTCATGCCCAGACCTGATGGCAGAGCTGAGAATGGAAAGCGGTGACCTGACAAGTGCTAAGAGGATAGAGCTGGATAAAGGACGCGACAACTTTGTTTTTCCTACAACATTTCAAATGCTATTAGATTGTTAATGATAATCTTTAATCCTTAATTTTTATATTTTTACTAAGCCTTGTTGTGCAAGCACTGTTGAGCTTGTGCAGAGGCAGCAGCTTTTGCCAGAGGGGAACTGGAATCCCCTGGTTGGGCCTGGGTTCCCCTGAGGTTTTTTTTCTCGATGGGAGTTTTGGGTTCCTCACCACCGTTTGCATATTGTTTTGCACTATCTGCCTGGCCGGGGGGGCTGCTTTAGAATTCATACTTGTATTAAATATGTCTCATGTACAGCTGCTTTGTAACAATGAAAATTGTAAAAAGCGCTATATAAATAAAGTTGAGTTGAGTTGAGTTGAGGATCGAATCAATAATGGTTTTGTTGCTAACAACTTAATATTTTTAGAGCAATGTCTCTTTTGAGATATATATATATATATATATATATATATATACACACACACACACACACAGTAGGATACAGTAGGAAAGTGTGTATCTTTTTTTATCAAATATCATATTGAATCCCTATATGCCCAAATAGAAGTGGTCCTAAAGAGGTAAAATCATTCTTGGTAATCCTATAGGAATGGCTCCAAAAATAATATCAATTCTAATTAGAATCAAGTACAAATTTCTTATAGGAATCCTATAGGAATGGTTCCAAAAATAATATCAATTCTAATTAGAATCAAGTACAAATTTCTTATAGGAATCCTATGGGAATGGTTCCAGAATATGATAGAAATTGTTATTAGAATCCAGTACACATTTCTTATAGGAATCCAATAGGATTTTTTGACAAGGGCATTTTCAATTTGTAGCAATAAACAATGAGGTGTCACGCCAATCGCAAGTCCAGTACCGTGTACCACAGGAATTAGTCTTAGGGTCTCTGATCTTCGCATTATACATGCTACCTGTAGGGGATATAATAAAGCCACACAGAATTAGCTTTCACTGTTATGCTGATGATGCTCAACTTTACGTATCCTAGAAGGTGCATGAAACACAGCAGTTCCATCGAACAATGGAATGCATTGTCGATATAAAAAACTGGATGAGTAACAACTTTTTATTACTGAACTCGGAAAAAACAGAAGTGTTGATTATTGGACCGAAAACCGCCGTATGTAACAACCAAGAATACTGCTTAACTATTGAAGGATGCTCCATAAAACCCTCGTCATCCGCTAAGAATCTCGGCGTTCTATTCGATAGTAATCTTTCATTTGAGAGCCATGTCGCCAATACCTGTAAAATTGCATTTTTCCATTTTAAGAATATATCTAAACTACGTCATATGCTGTCACTGTCAGATGCAGAGAAGTTAATTCATGCATTCATTACATCAAGACTAGATTACTGTAAAGCACTTTTAGGTGATCACTCTGCAGGCTTTTTACAAAAACTCCAACTGTTCCAAAACACGGCAGCTCATGTTCTTTCATGTACAAAAAAGTATGCGCATATTAGCCTGGTTCTAAAAATGCCTCACGGCGAGGATCATTGTATCAGAGCAGCTTCCTACTTCCGACGAGGGAACAAAAAGTTCAGTAGACTATTTACACTTAATAATTGGTTAATGTCATGGTGTATTGAACAGAAGCTGCTCTTTGTAAATAATTTTGATCTGTTTTGGGAGCGACCAAGGCTTTTCCGCCTCGACGGCTTGCACCCCAGCAGCATTGGAGCGGAACTTCTGTCTGACAACATCTCAAAGACGCTACGCACCATTTGACTAGTAAGTACAAACTTTAACCATAGTCTGTGTTCCTCTCACTCAACTGTTAAAAATGTTACTGCTTCCAAATGCATAGAGACTGTGTCTGTCCCCCGAATAATACAACCAAATAATACTTTATGTAAAAGTCAGAGAAAAAACCTTATTGTGATTAAACCAAAAGACAATATATTTAATGAGCAAAAACAACGGCTAAAGTTTGGGCTACTTAATATTAGATTACTAAATCCAAAGGCACTTATTGTAAATGAAATGATCTCAGACAAAAGTTTTGATATACCTGGCTTAAGCCAAATTATTATTTCGGTCTAAATGAGTCTACTCCACCAAGCTACGGTTATATGCATGAGCGTCGTACGGTTGGTCGAGGTGTCGGTGTCGCAACAATCTTTATAGACTTTCTTACCGTAACTCAGAGAACAAAGCATACATTTAAATCATTTGAAGTGCTTGCGTTGAACATAATTGTTCCAAACAAAAGTAAAAAAACATTGCTCTCTCTTACATTGGCTACTGTGTATAGACCCCCTGGGCCCTACGCTTATTTTCTGATAGAGTTCGCAGACTTCTTATCGAACCTATTGGTTAACGTCAATAAAGTACTGATGATCAGAGATTTTAATATCCAAGTAGATAGTGCTAACGATGCATTAGCAGTGGCATTTAAAGAGCTACTACAGTCTTTTTCTCCTATAAAACAGGAAGATTTAAGTAAACTATTCGCAACATCCAAACCGACAACATGCTTATTAATTAAATGATTAAATGTAATTACGTAAATAATTAAATGATTAAATCCTTCACTACATTATTAAAAGAGTTACCTGTTGCAATTGAGCCCATTTATAACATTATCAACTCGTCAATTAATCTAGCCCATGTCCCAGGACCTGGCTGTAAATAAGCCTCTTTACTTAAAACCTTAAAAGTGATATCTGTATTTTACACAGTCACGCGTCCAAGAATACGCTGCTGTCAGGACTTTTTTTCATCAAACCACAAAAGCACATTTATATGATTTGTGATACGAGTCTGTCTTAAATTATAGAATGAAATGATCCTAAAATTATTTTGTTTGTCATTACCACAGATACACAGCATGTTTTATGCTTGTTGTGTTTGAGAGGATAAAACGATCGTATAGCGCTGTCAATCACTGCTGCACTCCTAATCTCATCATAACCTTCAGAGTCAGAGAAACAAATCATTTAAAGTTAGACATCATGCTATGTTTATAATGCATGTGTGTGAGGGGAAATGATCACGTGATGCTGTCAATCACTCTGTCCTGCATTGTATGATCCTTCAAAGGATGAGATTAAGCGCAATCGCTCATTCCCAAAACAATGGCTCAAATTCTCAAACAACATGGACGAGAAAGAGCATGTTACAGGATTTTGGATTGCTTAAGCACGATTTTCAAAACAGGGCCCGTGTTTTCAAAATACTACACACAATTAGCACAACCACACACCCAAATAGCAAAACACTACAGATCATTTGCATAATTAAACACTCTTGTAAAAACTATACACTTCTGTTTAAAAACCACACTTTGTTACCATATGAAACAAACACGTTTCGTATTACTATACTCTGTTTGCACGAGTTACACTCTACTATGATAAACCTAAAACACTTTTAGCACTTCTACTTATCTATGATTAGAGTGGGCTACCATCAACACAGTACAAATATAATGTGAATCCACCAAACACAACACAAGACCAATGTTGCAGACTGAAGAAACTAATTTATTCATTTATTCATTTATTCATAATACTGTAAAAAAATGTCACTTACGTATTGTACTGTAAGTTTACTGTAAAAAAAAAACCTTGACATTGTCTCTTCGCCTAGCTGGATCTGGCCAGAGAATTTCATCAACATCGCAGGCAATGTTGTCATTAGCAAGACACCTTGGAAGAAACGTCTTGAATGACCTATCCATCCTTGCATTGCTGCTACCTCCATCTGGTCACAGGCCTCCTCCATGGCTTGGATGAGGGGTACCTCAGCCTGGAGACCGAGATCATATACCTTCCACCACCATGCCAAGAAAAATTCTTCTATAGGGTTGAGCAATGGAGAGTATGGTGGAAGATATAGGACGATGAAATGTGGATGTTGCTGAAACCAGTTCTGAACCAGAGCAGAGCGGTGGAAAGACACATTGTCCCAGACAACAATGTATTGCATATGATCGATTTGATTTGCTGCTGTTATGTTGTGCAATTGGTCCAAGAATGTAAGTATGAGTGCTGTGTTGTAAGGGCCCATATGGGCATGGCGGTGGAGGACCCCATTCTGTGTAATGGCTGCACAGAGTGTTATATTACCCCCATGTTGCGCTGTGACATTGACTATAGCCCTGTGGCCAATGATGTTTCTTCCCCTCCTTCGTGTTCTCGTCAGGTTGAACCCAGCCTCATCTATGTAAATGAACTCATGCTGGATCCCCTCTCTATCCATTCTTAAAACTCCCTGAAGAACAGTGTCAGGCAAAATTGTGTAGTTCAGTGTAGATCTAGTTTACATATTACAGTACAGTAAAAGATTATGAGACAGTATGCAAGATCACACTGCTAAAGTGAATACATCCTGTGCATAATCATGCCGCAGTCGTTTCACCCTTTCGGAATTGCGCTCGAAAGGGACTCGATAAATTTGCTTCATTTGAATATGGGTTTTTTTTAGGATGTGTGCCAGTGTTGATGTTGAGACCTGATGGTCTGATCTCATTTGTCACTGTTTAGAAGATTGCCGCCAGATTGCTGGTGATCCCCAGTTCTTTTGTCCCAGATATGAAGTATGTCCTCTATCTACTGTGCTACATGTGAAGGCTACAGCTCTGTGTTGTGTGTGGAACCTGAGCCAAGTCCAGTCCATGACTTTGCTACTGAATTGAGTCCTACCCACGAATCTGTCCCTGAGCCAAAGAGTCCTCTCCTGAGTCTTGTCAAGCCCAATAACCCCCTACTGAGTTAAGTCAAGTCCAAGAGTCTGTTCCTGAATCTAGTCAAGCCCAATCCACTTCTGAGTCAAGTCAAGTCCAAGATTCCGTTCCTGAGTCTAATTAAGCCAAAGAATCCGCTCCTGTGTGAAGTCAAGCCAAAGAGTCTGTTCCTGAGTCTAGTCAGGCCCAAGAGCCCGTTAGTGAGCCAAGTCACATCAACTTTATTTATAAAGCGCTTTTTACTATTTTCATTTTTACAAAGCAGCTTCACATAAAACATATTGACTATAAGCAAAACATTTAAAACACACATTAATGATAAGGGAGAGAAACACAATTCAAATATTATACAGACTATAAATTCCTATATGTAATATTAATTAAACTAAATAACTTAATAAAACTTTAAAATAAATAAATAAATAAAGCAGCCCTCCAGCCAGGCAAACAGTGCATAACAGTATTCAAACAGTAGCGAGGAACCCAAAACTCCAATGGAGAAAAAAAACTCAGGAGAACCCAGTCCCAACCAGGGATTTTAGTTCCCCTCTGGCAAAAGCTGCAGCTTCTACAACTACGTTAAATAAAAAAAAACTTAGTTATAAGGTAAATTATATGTTTAATATTATTATTAATAATCTAGTAGCAGTTTAAATTTTGTATTTAAGACGTGTCAAATCGCTGCATCCTCCTTTATACCAGTTCTCTCATCTCAGCTCTTGTCAGGTCACCACTTCCCATTCTCAGTTCTACCATCAGGTCTGGACATGAACTCCATCCTGCTCGCTGTGGTAACCTCGGAACAATGATACAAAACAGCTGAGAGTAGAGTACTGTTCTGCACTCTTTGATGCAACAAGTACATCAATCATTTGCTTTTGGAAGAGTTCCTGATTCCGGTTGATCTAACTAATGCAGCCTGAACCCTCAGAGGATTTATATTATGGAAGTGTAGTGTATGGAACTGGAATCCCCTGGTTGGGTTCTATTTGCCTGGCTGGGAGACTGCTTTAGAATTAGAATTCTATTCTCATATGTCGCATGTTTAGATGCTTTGTAACAATGAAAATTTAAAAAAGCGCTATATAAATAAAGTTGAGTTGAGTCAAGTCCAAGAGCTTGTTCTTTAAAGCAAGGTTGAATATATGCAAAAGAAGTCAAAACTTCAATACATTGACTTTGACAATATAAAGAACACAAAGAACACAAATTTAAAATGGATATTTAGAAACGACTTCTATATTATTTACTGACCTAACATCTTTTATTGCTGGTTAAAAAATGACACTGATACCTGCCTATGATCGATGGAGATTAAAAATAAAACGCATGTGGGCCTAACCATGTTTGTGTTGCTTTTTACTTAAAAATAATAAAGAATTGTTATTTCAAAAGTTACATCTCATGAAGCTCAGTCTAAGTGTAGGCGTTTGGAGATCATCATCAGGCTGGACCTCCATCACAGGACTCCTTAATTCCTATCCATTACCCAAATGTAATTTCATGATGCTGTCCTGGCAAGAGCTGCAGTGTTACAGGTTTGGGTCAGGGAATATTGTCTTCAAATACAGTCCAATGATAAATGTGACTGAAGATTGTTGACTCAGATTCAGGTAATTTTGGTACTGTGCCAGTGATACTGTAGGTGCACAATATAATTCCTTATTGATTCAATCACTTTTCGCTGAATACTATTACTAATATTAAAATTTATATTACCTGCATATATTATAATTTATGTGCAAAAAATAAACTGAGGCCTCAGATGCCTATGATGGAGTCTATTGACATGATCATGACTGCATAATCTTTAGTTCCCATATTTGGGGTCTTAAAGGAATCGTCGGATGAAACTCAAAATGTTCTTATTTTAAGTGCTATAATCGGGTCCCTGGTGCATCTAACAATCCAGAAAATGGGAAAAACAAGCATGTGAAAATTGTATAGCTTCAGATTTCGCTCCTGTTGTGACATAAAAGCAGGACGTAAAAGCAGTTTATTATAATATTGCCGTCCCTTAATCTTAAAAATTCCACCCACGGCGCTGCCGCCATTGTTGTTTTCACAAGCGACAGCGGTGTATGTGACACCATGGCTATAGTTCGTGGACAACAAGTCGCTGCACAGAGTCCTAACCTTGGAAGAGACAGGAGTGGATTTATTTTATTTTTTGTGGAAATCCCTCAGGAACCATAAGTAAAAATCTGCTTGTTTGCGCGAATCACTTCAAGCCGGAGTGCTTTATCAACCTGGGACACCAGGTACAAGCAGAATTAGCTTCAAAGTTGTCAAGAGGGATCGAGACCAACTGAACGAGACAAATCTCAAACTTACTCTATTTATATATGATATTTAGCAAATGGGCACTTGGAGTTTAGCTCTATGTATGTTAATACATTATGTGGGTTCATATGGTCAGCTGCGGGAGGCTGTTTGTTTTGCTAATGAACGGGGCGAACAATGTGGTTAGTTTCGTTTTAAACGTATCAAACCATTGGTCCTAAGGCTGAAAAATGTATCACAGCAAACTAGTTATGCTCTCACGTTGTATGTCTAACGTTATAACTTGTCAAGACAAGAGATCTGAGATCTGCAGGGGCGCATTCCCATGAATTTTAGGCAAGCATACACGCACAATGTGAGCTTATTAGGATACGTTGTTTTCCGTGACAGATTGTTTTAGTTTTTAGACTAATTAATTGAGACGTTTAAAACGAAACTAACCGCAGTGGAGTTCAGGAAACGTAATTTAGCAAAACCATTGCAATGACAGTAAAACACATGTGTTGAGTTGACATGCCGGACGGAAGAAAGGGGGCTGGGGTCCGCTGTAACTCATTATCATTCAAAGAGACTTGCACCCAAACAGGTTGCTAACTATTTCTTTGACGAGGCATAAAGGTTTTTGTTTACACAACCATTGAGTGTTTTTTGGCAAAATATGTTCCAGACATTGCATGAAGACCCTAATAAATCATCCCAACTTGTTGAAAGTGCTCATCCGATGAGTTCTTTAAGAGACTGATATACCACAAATTTGCAAATGGCAGGACAGACTGCATTTAAAAAAATCCCTGCATCATATATTCAGTACATATGCACTGTCTGTGCTTTTATATATATTTAATATGAAGTTCTAACAAATAGATATGGCAAATATCTCCTTCACCGGAAAAAAACTATATTTTATTTAATTATTAATTCATTTATTTTGGTCCACAACGAAGACTTTTCACAGTAAATAAAAAATGTTCTAAATAAATTATATTACAATAAATTTTGTTCTATAAGCAAAACATTGTGATAATTTAATGTTAAATCATCAAAGCTCTTTCAATTAATCCTGTACTTTGTGCAACAAGTTGCTTTTTTATGAATGAAGCCGACTCGACTGCGTCATGGCAGCAATCTAATCCTGTTTACATGAAATAATCCTACTCCTGGGCAGGTTTAAAGTAATGGACCTGTTGGTAAAACAACAATTCCAGGATGAGCGTCGAAGAACCAAACAATCAAAGATAATAGGAAATCATCAACAATCAAATCCCCGTAGCATAGGTACTCAACAGCGCCCATCCCACAGGTCAACAACGTTTACACTGCATGCCATCAGCTCAACCCAACAGAACGTTGCCTATTCACAGATTTTTCACGTAAAATGCATGCTCTGGAAATTTCCACAATACCAGTTGAAGTATCACGATGCCAAGTATTATCACAATGCTGTGCCATGTACATACATAGTAAAAAATAAACCAACATTTCCAAAATACCCAGCTTTAGATAAAACATTTCTAATTTCTATAGTAAACTATTTTGTAATTCAATTCAATTCAAGTTTATATATAGCGCATTTCACAATGTGCATTGTTCCAAAGCAGCTATACAGGGGCAAACAGGAAAAACAGAGAAGGTGCATGGTATTTATAGAACGAGCAAGATCATTCTAATAAATAATATCAAATTAATAAATAAATAAATAAATGCAGTCTCCCCGGTGAGCAGGCTAACACTGCCCTGCTGTAAAATTGTACTGCACTACTCAACTTTTTACAATTTTCATTGTTACAAAGCAGCTGTACATGAGAAATATTGACTACAAGTAAAACAACTAAAGTCATATACCTGTAAAAACAAGAAAAAGGTGAAAACACGAAAGACAGACATACAAATGCTCCACACACACAATATGCATACATACTTGCACATATCGACACACACAAACACACTCGCACACACAATAGTGAAAGCACACATTTAAGATATAGGAGAGAGAACCACAGATCAAATATTAAACAGACTATAAATTCCTATATGCAATATTAATTATGTAAAACTTCTGAATTCTAATGCAGCCCCCTCAGCCAAGCAAATAGTGCAAAACAGTATGCAAACAGTGGCGAGGAACCCCAAACTCCAATCGAGAAAAAAAAACTCATGAGAACCCAGGCCCAACCAGGGGATTCCAGTTCCCCTCTGGAAAAAGCTGGTGCCTCTGCACAAGCTCAACAGTGCTTTCACAACAAGGCTACATAAAAAAATAAATAAACTAACTAATAAGGTCAATTATAGATATAAGGTTATCATTAACAATCTAATAGCATTTGAAATTTTGTAGTGAAATCGTGTCAAGTCGCCGCGTCCTTTATCCAGCTCTACCATCTCAGCTCTTGTCAGTTCACCGCTTCCCATTCTCAGCTCTGCCATCAGGTCTTGGCATGAACTGCATCCTGCGGTAACCGTGGAACAAAGAGACAAGACTGGCTGAGAGCAAACTCTTTGACTCTTTGATGAAACAAGAACATCAGCTGTTGTTGGATGTGTTCCTGGTTCCGGTTGATCTAAATAATTCAGCCATAATCCTTATTGTGGAAGTGTAGCGTAAACAAGATTGAAAAGATGCGACTTTAGTCTAGATTAAAACTGACAAATTGTGTCTGCCTCCCGGACAGGGCAGGGAAGAATATTCCAAAGTTTAGGCGCTAGATAAGAAAAGGATCTACCACCTGCACTTGATTTTAAAATTTTAGGTATTACCAACTGACAGGACGCCTGAGAGCGTAATGCACGTGGATGACTGTAATACAATACAATTTCACTCAAATACTGCGGCGCTAGACCATGTATGGCTTTATAGGTAATAAGCAAGATCTTAAAGTTAATGCGATGCTTTATAGGTAACCAGTGCAAGGTTGACAGAACAGGGGTTATATGCTCATATTTTTTGGTACGTGTAATTGCTTCCATTATCTACCCCACTTGTAAGTCGCTTTGGATAAAAGCGTCTGCTAAATGACTAAATGTAAAATGTAAATGTAACTCGAGCTGCCGCGTTTTGAACCAGTTTTTGTAATAGGCCTGCAGGGCAAAAACCTAAAAGTGCATTACAGTAATCTAGTCTTGATGTCATGAATACATTAAATAATTTCTCTGCATCTGACAGTGACAGCATATGACATAGTTTAGATATATTCTTAAAATGGAAAAATGCAATTTTACAGGTGTTGGCGACATGGCTCTCAAATGACAGATTTACTATCGAATACAACGGCAAGATTCATAGCTGACGACAAGGACTTTATGGAGCATCCGTCAGTAGTTAAGCAGTATTCTTGGTTGTTACGTATGGCGGTTTCGGTCCAGTGAGTAACAATTCTGTTTTGTCCGAGTTCAGTAGTAAAAAATTGTTACTCATCCAGTTTTTAAAATCGATTATTCGATGGAACTGCTGTGTTTCATGAGGCTTCGAGGAAATATAAAGTTGAGTATCATCAGCATAAAAGTGAGGCTAATTCTGTGTCGCTTTATTATATCTCCTAGAGGTAGCATGTATAATACGAAGAGCAGAGGCCCTAAGACTGAGCCCTGTTGTACACCATACTGGACTTGCGATTTGCGGAAAAACCTCATTGTTTCTTGCTACAAATTGAAAATGGTCGGTTAAATAAGACTTAAACCATTTCAATGCTATTCTGTTAATGCCAACGTAATTTTTGAGTCTGTGTAGGAGTATACTGTGGTCAATGGTGTCAATTGCAGCATTAAGGTCTAGCAGCACCAATAACGATATATGGCCACGGTCAGACGCAAAAAGCAGATAATTTGTAACTCTGATTAAGCAGTCTCTGTACTGTGACATGCTCGAAATCCAGACAGGAATTCTTTATAATTCGGCAACGACAGTAATAGGTAACGATAGTAAAATACACTAATATTAAGACCAAGAACAAATGTGATTTGAAGCAAGTGTCAGATGATACAAACTACCCGCCGGCAGCGATGCAATCAGGAACCGGAACTCACATCCATGTACAGCGCATGAGTTCTGCGCTATGTAACTATGTTTCAGTAATTCGACACTTATTTAATGTACACGGGGGGGGGGGAGCACGGTGGCTTAGTGGTTAGCACGTTCGCCTCACACCTCCAGGGTTGGGGGTTCGATTCCCGCTTCCGACTTGTGTGTGTGGAGTTTGCATGTTCTCCCCGTGCCTCGGGGGTTTCCTCCGGGTACTCCAGTTTCCTCCCCTGGTCCAAAGACATGCATGGTAGGTTGATTGGCATCTCTGGAAAAAATTGTCCGTACGGTGTGAGTGCGTGAGTGAATGAGTGAGTGTGTGTGCCCTGCGATGGGTTGGCACTCCATCCAGGGTGTATCCTGCCTTGATGCCCGAAGACTCCTGAGATAGGCGCAGGCTCCCTGTGACCCGAGGTAGTTCGGATAAGCGGTAGAAAATGGAATGGAATGGAATGGAATTTAATGTACACTACAATATTTTGTAGTATTAACTAGTTGGATAAATTGTAGCAAAACTTTAGTGTACTCTATGATAAAAAACTAATGTCTAGGAATTTTAGTGAAGTTTTCTGCAATAAATACTTATTTAGACTAGAACCATTTTTCATTTAGGAACAAATTAAAATATAACAAAATCTTTACTGAGTCAGCTAATCAATTCAACGATTTCGTTCAAAACGGCTGATCTATTCAAGAAAAGCAGGTGTCTTCAGGAATGACTCACTGAATCATTATCTCGTCCAAGTCATTCATTGCAAAAAAGCAGATGTAAGTGTTCAAATTATTGTTAATTAGCATAATGCAACCCACAAGACCCACAAGTAAGACTGGAAGTGTTCAGTCTCTTGTCTCCTCATTTATTGCACTCAACAATACTACCGGTTAAAAATAGAGTGGTATGGTGGGTATTTTGAAATTTTATTATCTTGAAGATGCCGTAGCAGCGGTAGGCTGTGTTACCCTACCTTATAGCGACACCTTTGACAAAAGGGGGGATAGTTTTTCCTACAACTACCAAAACCTGTATATTATTCTCATCAAGCCGGATAACTTTATAATTTACAGTCATTAGGTAAGACTAACAGGAAGTTGGCTATTTTGATTTAAATTTTGATTTATGGAAATATTAGGCTGTAAATTAATGCATACTTCAAGAATAAAGAATGCAATTCACACCAAACTTTGTCAACATGATGCCAAGACACTGAAGATGCTAAATTGCAATTGGTTTTGAAAAGATTTAGATTCTTTTAAGTAACAATAAAAAAGGAAACTTAAATCTTAAATGTGCTTAACTTTTTATATATGGAGAACATATCATGCTAAATATGCTTAGTTTCATAATTGTATAATCTTTTAAATGCTAACAGAAATGTCAAAACTTGACATTTCAGGCTGTAATAATAATGTTGTCCACCAGATGAAAAACGTATAATCAATGTTTATCCTCTAAACTGTGTGTATGCATGGCCACGCAGACTATTTGAACGTCCCATGAAGTGCAATTTTTTAGGCAGAGCACAAAAGCTTAAAATCTACAAAATAGGCAAGTGTCCACTTAGGAAGTAGTAGAAATGTTACCTCTACTTCATCATAAGAAACAGGTCAATCTTATATGCATGTAATTTCAGAATCAGGGAAAGTCTCTCTCTTCTAATGAGTTCAGAGTGCACGTGAAACAAGTGGTGTGTGAATAATGTCCCTTATATATTTCTGAACTTGGACGGATAAAGCTGTTGATAGTTATTAAAACTGTAAAGCACTAATTCCACACTGATAGTTAGATGCTGGCATAAACTCACATTCTGAGTAATCTAAAAATGTCACAGCTGAAATCACAATCTGGCAATGTTTTTTCCAATCTTCTATTGTCCAGTTTTGGTGAGACTGTACAAATTGTAGCACCCCAGTTTCCTGTTCTTAGCTGATAGGAGTGGCACCTGGTGTGGTCTTCTGCTGCTGTAGCCCATCTGCTTCAAGGCTCAATGTGTTGTGTGTTCAAAGATGGTGTTCTGCATACCTTGGTTGTAACAAGTGGTTATATGAGTTACTGAGTCTATCATCTTGAGGTAGTCTGCCCATTCGACTCTGACCTCTGACATCAACATGGCAATTTTATCTGAACAGCTGTTGCTCACTGCTCAAATTTCAGTTCCAGCACATCATTGACTACCGTAAGTAAGGTGCCTCAGAACTGTTTGCTTTTCTAAATTCTTCTAAAGATCAAATTTTATGGTCAACAGAACAAAACAAATACATTAGCAATCGAACCTAATTAGTTACTTGTGTTAACAAGCAAGGCACAGTCAGAATCAGAATCAGAATGAGCTTTATTGCCAAGTATGTTTGCACATACAAGGAATTTGTTTTGGTGACAGGAGCATCCAGTACACAGAATCAACAACAACACAGAGACCATCAAACAATAGAAAACAGTTACACAGATGATTTAAATAAGGCCTATGGGTATAAAAATTAAGAGATACAATACCATAAACATGAGAGTAAATTTCAGTTCATCTTTATTCACTTCCCGAAGGCAATTTGATTGCAGCACAATACAAATACATTTCCTTCCTAAAAACTTCTTACCTTACATTTAAAAACTTTACAGCTGAGGGGATAAATGAATGCCTAAATCGATTTGTTTTACTAATTCTAAAACGAATGCCAGAAGGGAGTAGGTTAAACTCATTATACAATGGGTGGGAATCATCTAACAAAATGTTCTGGGCTTTACCCAGAACCTATCTATGATATAACTGGGACATAGTCATCTGCTTACACCCTGTTGTTTTACTTCCCTGGTTCTTTTTCTAACTTCGCTCGGTGTTTCACTATGGGAATCGCTTTGGCGTGACCAACTACGGAAGCTCTTATGACACCACGTCTGTCTCTGACAGACAGGTCGACCCGTGACCAGGCTCCGCCCTGCCTATATCAGTCAGGTCGACCTCCACCTACGTCATTCGCGCTTTCTTCCCGTGGGAGACTGCAGCAAGCTCTCTCAGCACGCCCGTATCAGCTGACTTTTCGCTAAACTGTTCAACAGGTGGACCGTCATAGGAACCCGCCACCGAACGCAAGGTTAGTGAACGGGATTGTGTTGAGCTGACATTTTTTTTTTTTTGAGTTGGAATAGCGTCCGCGTCGTGGTGAGCTATCCCAATAGTTCTATTGCGTATTAATTTACAGCGGTAGGAGACGTCAAGTCTAATTAGGTTATCGCGTCAAGGCGAACCTTCTAAGGGTTTTATTACCTTTTTTGTCTTAGGCTACTGTGCCGTACGAGTCGGCGATAGCATCATGTCGATGGCTGTTTCCCCCGCCAAAGGGAAGGAGTCGAAGGCCAGGGAGGTTGCATCCCGCCCGTGTCCATCCTCATGTGGAGCTACCATCTCGTGTAGGGACCCTCATCCCATGTGCATCACGTGTATGGGGCCGAAACACGCTCAAGCGTCTCTAGCGGACCCGCAAACATGTGCTCACTGTGCATCAATGCCGGTGAAAATTCTTGAGAGAAGATTGAGGGTGGCAGTGGCCAACAAGCAGGACCCATGCCTGTCTGGAACTGTCACGCAATCTGCGGCAACTGGCCATCACCCGCGAGCTACAACGAGCTGGGCGGATATGATGGAAGCCGAATCCCCGGACATGCCGCCGTTGTTTGACGGCCTGCTCGAGCAGGAAGAAGGCGAACCGGAGGATGAGGGCGCAGAGGGCGATGCTAACTCTGACCTCCTCGATCTGGATATGGACGGCGAAGAAGAGGAAGAAAATTCCCCCTTCCCCACCCAAAACAGTCCAGGCCGCCGAGCACGAACGAGTCGGCCTCGCAGATAGACAGCAACCTGCATGAGGTCTGCAAACGGGCCGCGGCTAAACTAGGCCTTCCTTGGCCCGCAGCAAAAGATGCCGGAGGGACTGAGAGGGACCTTTATGACGGGAAAAGGCTGCCGCCTGCTCAGACTCCAGCGAGACAACTTTTGCCCGACGTGCCGGCTTGCATGAAGGAAATGTCCCGTTATTGGGATAGCCCCTTTAAGAGCAAGCTCCCCACCAAGGGACATTCCATGGTGGAGATTCAGGGGATGGGGGAGCTGGGGTTGGCCGGATCCCCAGCGGTAGAGTCTTCAGTGGCTTTTCACCTCCATCCGAGTTGGCGTTCAATCCCTGCCTCCTCGCAGATTTCGCTGCCGGGAAAAATGGATCGGCTAACCGCTGCTATTTATCAGAGAACGTATAAATATGCGGGGCAGTCAATATGCTCGCTGAACGCTGTGACTTTACTGTCGGCGTATCAAGCAGAGATTTTGGAGGAGATGGGAAGCCAGTTGGATTCGGGAGCACCGAACCCTATACTCTGGGACGAGATTTGCGTGGTGAACGATTTAATTCTGCGCTCTTCCCGCGGCGCGGTACAGGGCTGCGGCCGTGTGATGGGATTGGCTGTGTCAGGTGAGAGAGTGTTATGGCTTAACCTGTCGGGCTTGGGCGACGCGCAAAAATCGGAGGTGATGGATGCAACGTACGACCCTACGAAGGGGTTGTTTGGTCCTGGACTTGAGAAAATGAGGGAAACCAGCACCCTCAGGAAACAGGAGGACGAGGCGTTTAACCTCTGTTTGCCACGCAAGCAAGTGCCGCGACCAGCCTCTCAACCCGTGCGGCAGGGCTTCGCAGCAGCCGCAGCCGCGAGAGGGAGACCTGTGGGTGGACAACACGCAGGCCAGCGACCACGATCGGCTGGACCTGGACCTGGACCGTGGGGAAAGCATTCATACGCGGCGGCGGCAGCTAAAAAACGTCCGCCAAACCCAGAGGACAGAAAGAAGAAGCGTGTGGCCTGACACGCAGTTATTCCCCAGCCCTTCTCTCTCCGCCCGGGAAGAGAAGAAAGGGGGAAAACGGCCCTATTGTGTTCAGTTCGGTAAGGGCCAGTTTGAGTTGTTCTCCTCGAGTTCTAAAAAACGAGGTAGCTCAAAATTGTGTTCAGTGTCACCAAGCACTCACGATATGTTCTCCAATGTTTTTATGTGCAGGGGATTTAAGAATAAAAAATGCTTTTTCGCATCCACGGGCCGAGGGTGAAATGCTCCCCGAATTCAGACAACATAACAATAAACATTCCACTATCGCAACCAGGCAATCAGCCGAGGGCGATATGTCCCAAACACAAAAAAGATTCTCAAAATTTGAATCGCATGAAAAGCGCTCCCCCTGTCCCACCACTCGGGGGAGTTCTCACTCCTTCAGCCGAAGCCCGCGCGGCGAATGTGATGACGACATCACTGTGCGACGCCAGCGGGGCGGAAGTGTACAGAGGTCCTCTCTCGGTCCGCATAACAGATTGGCGCGCATGCGCAGTTCACCCGTGGGTCTTGGCAACGATTTCACGGGGATACAGGCTTCAATTCGCAATGAAACCACCTCGGTTCAATGGGATATTGATGTCAGTAGCACAGGGGGAATCGGCCCGAGCGCTGACGGTCGAAATCGATACTCTGTTAAACAAACGGGCAATCAGAGTAGTGCCCGAGGAGGAGAGCCGTCAGGGTTTTTACTCCCGCTATTTTGTTATCCCAAAGAAAGGAGGCAAAGCCCTCCGTCCTATTCTGGACCTTCGTGTGTTAAACAAGCACCTGAGAAAGTATTCATTCAGAATGTTAACACACAGAGTGCTCTGTCGGTCGATTCGTCCAAACGATTGGTTTGTGACAGTCGATCTGGCAGACGCTTATTTTCACATAGATATTTACCCCTCTCACAGAAAATTCCTCAGATTTGCACACCAAGGCACAGCTTAGGAATTTCAAACTATTCCATTCGGACTGTCTTTAGCCCCAAGGGTTTTTACCAAATGTGTGGAAGCAGCTCTGTTCCCTTTGAGGGACAGGGGAATAAGAATATTGTCTTACATAGACGATTATCTCATATGCTCTTCGTCGAGAGAGCAAGCAGTGAAAGATGCGGAGATTGTGTTAAATCACCTCTGCAATTTAGGGTTCAAGATCAATATGATAAAGAGCCGACTGGAGCCTTTTCAGCAGACGAATTATCTGGGGCTCAACGTAGATTCCCTCTCGTACAGAGTAACACTGACAGAAGAGAGGATCGCGTCTTTCACACAATGCCTCGACCGCTTTCAGATGGGGAAAGTGGTACCGTACAGACTATGCTTACGAATGCTGGGGCTTATGGCCTCGGTGATTTGTGTAGTGCAGCTGGGACTGCTCCAAATGAGACATTTTCAGCGCTGGATCGCGCATTTGCGTCTGTGCTCTCGAAGGCATCTTGGCCGACCGTTCAGGACGGGGATTCCCTTAGGGGCGGTGTCATCGAGAGTGACTATGACAACGGACGCGTCATTGCTGGGGTGGGGAGCGACTTTAATGGGCAGATCGGTGAACGGTTTGTGGCCTCCGCAGCTGACTCACAAACATATAAATTATTTGGAGTTGATGGCAGTATGGTTAGCACTGAAACATTTTTTGGGCTTCATCAAAAGCCAGCATGTTCTGGTGAAAACAGACAACACCACGGTGGTGGCTTATATCAATCGACAGGGAGGCACACGCTCTCTGCCTCTGCATCAGCTGGCAGAGAAGCTGATTGTATGGGCCGATACAAGGCTTTTATCCCTCAGAGCGACTCACGTTCCGGGGATTTTCAACAGGGGAGCGGACTTGCTGTCCAGGGGAAATCCATTGTACGGGGAGTGGAAACTCCCCCCCGAGGTGGTGTCCCAGATATGGCAGAGATGCGGTCAGGCTGCCGTAGATCTCTTCGCCTCGCAAGGAAACGCTCAGTGTCCTCTGTATTTCTCGCTAACGGACGGAAATGCACCGCTGGGTGTGGATGCCTTAGCCCACCCATGGCCAGAAGTACTTCTGTATGCTTTCCCTCCTCTGAGTCTAATTTCCCCCACTCTAGCCAGGGTGAGGGAGCAGTGTCTTTCGTTAATACTAATAGCACCGCGCTGGCCGTCCAAACCGTGGGTGGCAGAGATAATTCAACTGTTAGCAGGGCAACCGTGGCCCCTCCCGCTCAGGAGGGACCTTCTGTCGCAGGCAGGGGGAGAAATTTACCATCCTCACCCGGACAGAATAGCCCTTTGGGCTTGGCCCGTGAGTGGTGGAATTTGAATGCGGCTGGTCTACCGTCCGCAGTCATTCACACCATTCAGAGTGCAAGAGCCCCCTCTACTCGCTCCCCTTATAGCAATAAATGGCGAGTCTTTGAGGAGTGGTGTGAGCGGAGTCATATTGTCCCTTTCCAGTGCGCTGTAAGAGATATATTGTGCTTCCTACAGGATCTGCTAGATAAAGGGAAAGCTTTCTCTACCATAAAGGTGTATTTAGCAGCTATTTCAGCGTGTCATGTGGGTTTTGGTGAGAAATCAGCCGGACAGCACCCGTTAATAAGCCGATTTATGAAAGGGGCACGCCGTATAAGACCGGCATCTAGGCGAATGGATCCATTATGGGATGTGACCATTGTCTTAGAAGCCCTTTGTCATCACCCGTTTGAGCCGTTGGAAGGAGTGGGCCTCAAGTATCTTTCTCTTAAAACGGCGCTCCTCATAGCTTTGGTAACCGCAAAGCATGTGAGTGATTTACAGGCTTTATCAGTTAGCCCATATTGTCTGCAATTCGCTCCAGGGCTTACAAAGGTCGCGTTCTGTCCTAACCCAGCGTTCGTGCCTAAGGTGTTAGACTCAGCGTATAGGTGCCCATCTACTGAGCTGGCAGCTTTTCACCCTCCTCCGTTCTCTTCCCCGGAGGAGAAGAAACTGAACTTATTGTGTCCGGTTCGGGCACTATATATGTATGTAAATAGGACAGCGGGTTTCAGGTCTTGTGATCAGCTATTCGTGTCATGGGCCACTCCGCAGAAAGGGAAGCCGTTATCGCGTCAACGGCTGTCTCATTGGATTGTGGAGGCTATATCCTTGTCTTATGTTTGCAGGGGCCTGCAGCCGCCTAAGGGCTTAAAAGCCCACTCCACACGAGGTATGGCTCCGTAATGGGCTTTACTCAGGGGAGTTTCCGTTGGAGACATCTGCTCGGCGGCAAGCTGGGCCACGCCACACACTTTCGTGCGGTTCTATAGACTGGACGTGTCCGAGCCGTCCTTGGCACACGCGGTGCTGGGAGCCGGAGCGTCGGTACCCATTTAAGGCTATAGAAAATAGCAGGTATGTGGATGCAATTCGGGAGTGGGCTATATCTCCCATAGTGAAACACCGAGCGAAGTTAGAAAAAGAACTATGGGTTACTTAACGTAAACCCGGGTTCTTTGATAACAGAGTGAGGTGTTTCACCAGCACTTCCCTCCTTGCACGGGGACAGGAAGAAATCTTTCTAGAATGACGTAGGTGGAGGTCGACCTGACTGATATAGGCAGGGCGGAGCCTGATCACGGGTCGACCTGTCTGTCAGAGACAGACGTGGTGTCATAAGAGCTTCTGTAGTTGGTCACGCCCAAAGCGATTCCCATAGTGAAACACCTCACTCTGTTATCAAAGAACCCGGGTTTACGTTAAGTAACCCATAGTTAACAATCCTCTCAAGACAGTTCTTGTTTTCACATTTAGAGAATTAAACCAGCACAACAGTGAAAAAGATAACAGTGACTCAACATAGGATCCGTAGAACATACACATCAATGATTTCCCCACATTAAATGACCTTAGTTTCCGCAAACAATACAATCTTTGCTGCCCCCTCTTACAGAAAGCCTCGGTATTAGGAGAAAAAGACAATTTATCATCCAAAACAGTCCCCGAGTACTTGTACTGTTCAACGCTCTCAATACCTACTCCATTTATGCTCATTTGCTTATCATGAATAGATTTCCTGCTAGGGTTAAAATCAATAATCATCTCCTTAGTTTTAGAAACATTAAGTTTTAAGAAAGCATTTTGACACCACATAATAAATTCATCAATCACTGGACCATGCATAGAGTCCGCCTCACTCATTAAACTAACGATTACCAAATCGTCAGCAAATTTTACAATATGCCTATCTCTATAACTACTCTTACAGTCATTTGTGTACAAGATAAATAATAAGGGCGAAAGGACACATCCTTGAGGAGACCCAGTTGATGACCCAAGCCATTCAGAAAAGCACTCATTCACTTTAACTCTCCGTTTTCTCTGCACAAGGAAATCCAAAATCTATCCTACCAGACTAAAATCCAACCCAAATTCATTAATAAGCTTCTTAACTAAGATATGTGGCTGAATGGTATTGAAAGCGGAAAAATCAATAAAAATCAATTTAACGAATGTATTCGGCTATTCAAATGTTAAAGAACTAGACAAAAAAGAGCCGCTATAGCATCATCTACCCCTCGCCTAGACCTATAAGCAAATTGTAGGGAGTCTAGATAACTCTGTGTTCTTTGCATAATTACTTAACTAATTTTTCAAAGTATTTCATCACTAGGGATCCAAGCGCCACAGGTCTAAAATCATCCACCACCAATACATTTTGCTTTTTTAGTACTGGAATCACTATAGACTGCTTCCAAAGTGCAGGTACTTTCTGTTGTTGGAGAGACAGAGCAAAAATTTCATAAAATATTGGACATAACTGCTCAGCACATTCCTTAAGTAATCTACCCCCTATTTTATCAGGCCCAGGAGCCCTCCTGGTTTTACACTGTTTAAAAACTGATGTCACATCACGAACATTAAAAAGACACAATCATCCTCCCTATTTCTTTTACATGCATCTCTCAACCCAGCAATTTCCTCTTTAAAATCATGATCATCGAATCTTAGATAAAAAATATTAAAATCCTGTGACAGGACTGCGTCTGAGCTGAATCCATTTAAATAATTCTGTTTTTACTTTTCCGACTTTGCTGACCTGGTATTGAATACATCCCCTCCCAAGCAGAACCTAAATTTCCCGATTTCAATTTTACCTCAAGATCTTCCTTGTAAACTGATTTAGCCCTCTTAATTTCACACCTAATTTCTTTTTTTAGCCTAAAGTACTCCACTGTATCTCCCTCTTTAAAGGCCATATTTCTTTTTGACAGAAAAATCTTAAGTGATTTTGTAACCCATGGTTTACTGTTTGGGAATTTCTTAAACACTTTCACCGGTATTAACATTTCCTCACAATACTTCACATAACTACAAATTACATCTGTTATTTCATCAATGTCCAAACCAGACTCTATAAAAACACCCAATCTGTGCATTCCATAGACCCTTTTAACTGTAGCGTAGCATCTTCAGACCAGTCTTTCGTCTTAATTACCTGTGCCTTTTCACGTTTAAAAACAGTCTTATATGTAGGAACAAGTAAAACTGTGTTGTGATCGGAAGTTCCCAGAGGTGGTTTTCCAAATGATTTGTAAGCTCCTTTGATCGATCCATAACACAAGTCCAAGATTTTATCCTTACGTGTTGCGCAAGTTACATACTGGTTGAAGTGTCCCAGTGATTTCTCCAATGCACAGTTATTAAAATCTCCCCAAATAAAACTGGGTGCATCCGGAGATACAGATTGCAATTTGTGCACCACGCGTTCAATCTCCCTTGCCGCATTGTCCTCATTTGCTCGGGGGTGAATGTAGCTCGCGTCCCGATCCATGCGAACAGGTGCTCGGAAGCCTTCCAGCCTAAGGCCCGAATCTCCACCGGAAAGCCACGTCTCTGTGAGCGCCATCAGGCAAACAATCCTGTAGTCATGCTTCCCGCTATTTGGCTTGTAACATTGCAAAAGAAACTCCCGGGAATACTGAATCCTTGCAGAGTCCAGGGGTGATTCGAACAATCACATGCTCAAATGAATAAAAGTAGATAAAATAATTTTATCATTTTCTCCATTCCCTCCTTTTTCTATTCCTTCAGAGACGATTTACGAAAAATCTCCACGACAATCGTTATTTAAAATCTTTAAAAGAAGGAAAACAAACACACAACGAGTAGAGAAAGCACACCAACACCTGTGCTTGCGAGTCGCCGCGTGCGCAGCGCCAGTTATGTGTGTATGTAAATATGTAAAAGTAAAAAAAAAGAATCAACTATTTTAGTAAAAGGTATGTTTTATATACAGTAGAATGAAATATAATTTACAGAAAAAGTTGTATAAAAATAGATAGTGTATTATCTGCAGGATATATTTACAATTGCACTTAATTTATAATTGCACGTAAATTTTTTCCCACAAGTTCTTAATTGCGTGTAAAAAACATTTTACGGGGGGCGTGGCTTGGCCGCAATGGAGTAAGTGGTGTTCGACGTGAGCTCCCGTTAGACCTCTATTTTAACCAAAAACGTAGGGTGTAATCCTCATCATAAAACAGCAAAATATATGTAAACTCCATCGGATAGCGGAACGAGTCTACGGCGGGGCCCTAATGGAAACGAGGCTGAGGAAATTTAAGTATACTGGATCCTCCAAAACAAGGCCTAACACCTCTTCGGACCAGAGTACTGCCAAGAGCCCATCTAAAGTGACCCCGTACTCACCTGCTTCGGGAGAAATGGACGTTGAAGGTTTGAAATCAGAGATCCTTCTCTCTCTGAAAGCAGACATTTCGGCGGTGATAAAGTCAGAGTTGAAAAATGCTCAACTCAACTCAACTCAACTCAACTTTATTTATATAGCGCTTTTTACAATTTTCATTGTTACAAAGCAGCTGTACATGAGACACATTTAATACAAGTATGAATTCTAAAGCAGCCCCCCCGGCCAGGCAGATAGTGCAAAACAATATGCAAACGGTGGTGAGGAACCCAAAATGCTCTCGCTGATGACTTCGAAATGCTCAAGAATGAGATGAAGGCGGTAAAAGCGGAGATAATAAACAACACCGCGGCGCTGACGGCCGAGATCGACCAGGTGAAAGGTAGCATCAAAGAAGTAGAAGGGGGATTATCAGCATGGTCAAATGAAGTGGCTACTTTACAAAAAACTGTTAGTGAGATGAAGGCAGAAATGGCAGAACTGAAAACTAAGTGTGAGGATATGGAAGGGCGGATGAGGAGATGTAATATAAGAATCATCGGAGTCCCCGAAACTCTCGACTCCAGCACTACAACCTCTGTTTCAAAGTTGCTAACTGCAGTGCTACAGTTGGATAAAGAGCCGTTGATCGACCGCTCGCACCGGAGCTTGGGGCCGAAGAAGCCGGGCGGGAAACCTCGCGCCATCGTTGCTAAGCTTCATTATTACCAAGATTGTGTCCAGATATTACAACGCGCTCGCACTCAGGGTCCGCTTCGTCTCAACGGGGAACCAATTACCATCTTCCCGGACTATACGGCAACTGTGGCTAAAGCTCGGGCTGCATTCACAGAGGTGAGGAAGCTGCTTCGCGACCGACAGGGTGTCCGGTACGGGATTCTGTTTCCAGCGCGATTTCGGGTCACGTACAGAGGGGAGGATAGGGAGTTCACTGACCCGGACAAAGCTATGACCTATGTCAGGAAGAATATTCTTCCCTCCGCTGAGGCCGCAGAATGTACATGAGACTGATCTTTTCAACTGATCATAATACCTCTGTCGACCGACGGGTATAGTAAACATGTGTTTTGTATCACTGTGCCAGATGTCATCAGGTACAAATTCATAACGCAGAGTTTACATTTTCTATATAATGTTCCAGTTTCATATTGGTAGTGGCGTCCAGCTTGATCTGTTTGCTCATAGGCTGACATACTATTTCATGTCCAGCTTAGTGTCACTACTAGTATTGGTTTGCTGTTTTTCTCCTGGTTAGTATTATGGGTTAATGGGGGCAGCCGGAGTTGGCTATTTGTAAAGAGTCAATACACCTGCTGTAATGTTATCTAAGGAAGTTACTGCTGTATAGTTTTTTATACTTAGCATGATTAATATATTCTCTACCAGGAATTATAACTTAAGTTTGCTGTGCATTGTTCCTAGAATCGTATTACTCTACACTTTACTATTCCCTATCTTCTTTTTGTTGGAGGTTTGACGGGAGCTCGAGTGCTTAGCTTTATAGTTCCCATTCACAAACACTTAACGTGTGGATTTTTTTCTGAGGGCTATTGGGATCACCTTGTTCATGTGGGTGATAGGGGGTGGGTAATTACTGGACATATCTACGAACAGAGGCTATTCTACCAGACTCTTATCTTATTTTTGTTTATGTTTGTTTTTTATGTTTTTGTGTCTTTGGGTTTCATGTATGGTGCTTACCTCTTTGTATACACAATATGGCCAATATAAATAATACAAGAGGTTATGATGGTTGCCCTGTTAACTTCATAAGCTGGAATGTCAAATCACTTAACCACCCAGTGAAATTTAAAAAAGTAATCTCACACCTAAAACAGCTCAATGCAGATATTGCATTCTTACAAGAGACCCATATACGTTCTTGTGATAGTTCTCGCCTGGCTAGGGGATGGGCTGGTCAGGTGTATCAATCCAATTTTTGCTCAAAAGCTAGAGGTGTTGCTATTATGATAAGTAAAAATGTACAGTTTACGGCATCTCATGTGCAAACCGACTCTGCAGGGCGATATGTCGTTGTGGTAGGAAAATTATACTCGCTCCCAGTTATGTTAGCCTGTATTTATGCCCCGAACTGGGATGACTCTACATTCTTCACAAAAAAATTTTTCTCGTTTACCAGACCTGACCTCACATCATCTTATACTTGGTGGTGATATTAACTGTGCACTTTCTCCTCTTTTAGATAGAAGTTTTTCTAAGAGGGCATCCCTGACGAAGTCAGCTCACTCTATTCAGCTTTTCCTGAAGACCTATGGTGTAGCGGATGTGTGGCGGTCTCGTAACCCCACCTCTAGGGCGTACTCTTACTTTTCACCGGTGCATAAGACATACTCGCGTATTGATTACTTTTTCCTGGATAAAAGAATTCTGCATCTCACGAAAGAATGTGATTACGGGGCTATGGTCATCTCGGATCACGGTCCCGTAATCATGAAATTGGACATTCCTAATACACAATCTACATATCGTTCATGGCGGTTTAACCCACTGCTCCTGTCAGAGGATGAGTTTACGAAGTTCATATCGTCTGAAATTGAATTGTTTCTCGATATCAATCAAACCCCAGGGATGCCATCATCTACTGTTTGGGAGTCGCTAAAAGCATATTTAAGGGGTCAAATTATTTCATACAGTGCAAGTAAAAGAAGGGCTAACACAGAGCGTATTAAAAAAATAGCAGATGAGATATTAGATTTAGACAGGCTACACAGTTTTTCCCCACCAGCAGATGTAATTAAGAAACGCCTGTCATTACAGACAGAGTTTGATCTCCTATCCACCCGGCATGCTGAATACCTTATTTCCAAATCAAGGCATGGTCATTATGAACATGGGGAAAAGTCCGGCCGAGCACTTGCCCACCAGCTGCGCCAAAGAACCGCGAATCAAACCATTTCGTAATTAATGATGAAGGTGGTCTAAAATGCACTGACAATGAGAAAATTAATTCCTGTTTCAGGAAATTCTACCAGCTATTATATACTTCAGATGGGCCCACCAACCCTGCTGTCCTAGAAGACTTTTTTAAATCCCTGAAAATGCCTTCTGTAGATGTAGAACTCTCGGCTGAACTGGAAAGGGATCTCTCAGTTGAGGAGATAGTGTCAGCAATCGGTGCCATGCAAAGTGGAAAATCTCCAGGGCCAGATGGCTTCTCAACCGAATTTTTCAAAAGATTTTCTGACCAGCAATCTCCTCTGTTATTGTTAGTATTTGAATAATCTTTAGTTACCCTATTTCCTGCCCCCAACCATGCGGCAAGCAGTCATCTCTCTATTACTTAAAAAGGATAAAGATCCCCTCAATTGCAGTTCATACCGCCCTGTTTCGTTGCTGAATACAGATGCAAAGATTCTTGCCAAGATTCTGGCACGTCGACTCGAAAACATTATCCCCTCTATTATTTCGTCTGACCAGACAGGATTTATAAAAAATCGTTTTTCATTTTTCAATATAAGGCGTCTTTTTAATATCCTTTATTGTCCCAGTCCGCCCGATCCTGGGAGTATCGAGGTGATGTTGGCACTCGACGCTGAAAAAGCATTTGATAGGGTGGAGTGGGACTACCTTTTCAAGACTTTAGAAACATTTAATTTCGGCCCTAAATTCATTTCCTGGATCAGACTCCTTTACACGCTCCCAGTGGCTGCGGTACGCACCAATAACAACTTATCCACTTACTTTGAGCTGAAGCGGGGCACGAGGCAGGGGTGTCCTCTTTCACCACTTTTGTTGGCCGTTGCACTTGAGCCACTTGCATTAGCCCTGAAGCAATGCCCCACCATCAAGGGGATACATCGGGCGGGTTCGGAGCATAAAGTGTCACTTTATGCGGATGACATGTTATTATTCATATCGGACCCCCTCTCAAGTCTTCCTGAATTATCGAGTCTACTCGCGAAGTTCGGAAATATATCTGGTTATAAAGTTAACCCTCGGAAAAGTGAACTCATGCCTATCTCTTCTGTAGACAGATCACATCTTGGAGCAATCCCTTTTAAATTTAGTCCTAAAAAAATTAAATATTTAGGTATATGGGTAACACGTAACCACAAGGATCTTTTTAAGGCTAATTATCATCCCCTCTTAAGCATCCTTAAAGAAAGCCTTGAGCGCTGGGACCCTTTGCCTCTCTCCTTAGGAGGTAGGATCAATACGATTAAGATGAATATTCTCCCTAAGTTTTTATATTTATTTCAATGTCTTCCCATCTTTCTCACAAAATCTTTTTTTTCCAATTTAGATAGTCAGATCTCATCCTTTATATGGCATAAAAGGCAGCCAAGGATTAATAAAAATATATTACAGAGGCCTCGTGCAATGGGAGGTATGGCTCTTCCAAATTTTATGTATTACTATTGGGCTGCTAATATAAGAGCACTGCTCTATTGGTAGAGAAATGATCGCGCGGATGTCACTAGTACGGAATGGATGGTGTAAGAGAGGGCTTCCATTGGATCTAGCTCCCCAGTAGCTTTATTATGTTCCAAATTACCTTTCAAACAGCCTATCTCAGCCTTCACCACTAATCCAGTGGTTATCCATTCAATTAAAACCTGGAACCAGTTTAGACGGACCTTTAATCTCGGTGATCTTTCACTTCTTACACCAATGATAAAGAACCATATGTTTGTCCCATCAATAATGGATGAAGCTTTTAATGTTTGGGCACGAAGTGGAATAGGTACATTGTCTGACCTCTACATTGAAAATAGGTTTGCCACTTTTATACAACTGCAACAGAAACATGGTCTTCATAAATCGCATTTCTTCAGGTATTTACAGCTTAGAGGTTTTGTGGCTTCTAACACTGACTGTTTCTCGTCGAGCCCTTCTGAATCTCTGCTTGAAACGATTTTAAAATGTAAAGTTAACATAAAACAAGTAATAGGCAGAATTTACACAATGCTGAATACACATAACATGAACAGTCTCGATAGTCTCAGAATCAAATGGGAAACAGATTTAGAGGAAACGATCTCAGAAGAAATATGGCAAAAAATTATACAACGAATCTACTCTTCTTCTATATGCCTTAGACACCATGTGATTCAGTTTAAAATAGTGCACCGTCTCCATTGGACTAAGGACAGACTGTCTAGGATTAAGACGGGTATTGACCCTACTTGTGATCGGTGCAGACAGGCTCCTGCCACGTTGCTGCACATGTTTTGGTTGTGCCCTAAACTACATAATTTTTGGCAGTCCATCTTTGAGGCATTCTCCGGTATATGTGGAAGAACAATATACCCATCTCCTCTGATTTCATTGTTCGGTGTGGCTCCGGCGGATGTCACCTTTTCTGGGTCCCAGCTGGGCATGATGGCCTTCTGCTCTTTGTTGGCTAGGAGGCTTATCCTGTTTAGATGGAAAGATCCACTCCCCCCCACATATGGCCAATGGATTAGGGAGGTCATGAGTTATTTTCACTTAGAAAAAATTAGATATACTGTAAGAGGGTCCACAAGAAAATTCTATATTATTTGGCAGCCATTTATTTCCTTTGTATAAGGCATGGCAGCTACTAACATATCTATGTAACCCAATTGTGTGTCCATATGTGTGTATGTGTATATGTATGTATGTATGTTTATAATTTTTTTTTATATATATATATAATTTTTTTTACTTATTTTTATTGAGGCTGTCTTTTTCTCTTATTTACCTAGAAATTGGAATTAAATATGTATGAAACTGCAGACTCATATTTGAATATGCCGGGATGCATGGAAATTTGCTGAGGGTCCAGTACCTGTGGGTGGGGGGCATTGGGGAGTTGTTTTGTCTGTTTGTATGGACAGGAACTAGACTTGACTATTTCATGTGTGAATTGTATATCTTTTGTTTGTTATATATTTGAAAATAAAAGAGACCTTGAACAAAAAACATTTTACTGTTCAAGAGGTAGATGGCCTGAGGGAAGAAGCTATTTTTGAGTCTGGTTGTTTTGTTGCTCAGTTCAGTTCAATTCAATTCAAGTTTATTTATATAGCGCTTTTCACAATGTGCATTGTTCCAAAGCAGCTTTACAGGGGCAAACAAGAAAAACAGAAAAGGTAGAACAGAGCACAGTGCATGGAGTTTATAGAACTAGTAAGATAATTCTAGTAAATAATATCTAATAAATAAATAAATGCAGTCTCCCGGTGAGCAAGCCAACACTGCCCTGCTGTGGTGAGGAACCCAAATTCCAATGATTGATTAATGGAGAAAATTGTAGCGCCGACCAGATGGCAGCATTGTGAAGAGATGTTGGCTTCGATGTGAGAGGTCCAGGGTGATTTTCTGAGCCCTTTTCCTCACTCTGGATGTATACAGTTCTTGGAGGGTGGGCATGGGAGCATCAATGATCTTCTCGGGAGTCCCAACCGTCCTCTGTAGTCTTCTGATGTCTGACTTTGTGGCTGAGCCAAACTAGACAGTGATGGATGTGCAGAAGACAGACTCTATGACTGCTGAGTAAAACGGTTTTAATAGAGTTTGTGGTAGGTTGAACTTCTTCAGCTGATTTAAGAAGTATGTCACGGTGTGACAAATGGAGAGCGGAACTAGTTCTGTCGAGTTGGTGTTCCCTCCGGGACGATAACAATGTAACACCGCTCCCCGTGCCACTGTGTACCTGTTGCCTTGACGACAGTAATGATTACTTGACATTAGGTGTGGAGAATTAACTTAGAGACCCGTGATGAGGCCACGTAGGCATTTGGAAACATATAAAAGGCAAAAGAAAGAGACTGTGGGGGTGGTTCTCCTTCGTTGAGAAGTCCCTTATTCGGGAGTTGCAACTGTTGAAGTAACATTGTGTGAAGAGGAAGGTGTTGACTTGGAGAGAGACTTGATGACATTGGAGGGAGAGAGAAGCACACCGCAAGGGCTGAAAGAGAGAGTTAAGTAACCGGAAGCTGAGTCTCTTAAATGCATGTATTCGACACTGAATTGGATGTGGTTTGGAGTGCGATTACAAATATCACTGCGTGGAGTATACTGATTCATTACCGACCTCTTGCCTCCTCTTTCCCCATTGAAAATGGTGATGTGAATTCTGTCCGTGTCTGTGGAGAAACATTCAAAGCATCCTGCTCGAACATGGACGATCGCCGCTCTTCTGACAGAGACCCATGGGTGAGTGCTGGCCTTACTTGCACTTCGTGAAGTGGACCTGCAGTGCCGAAATTGACGTGTCCCCCACATTGTATGTTCGAGGTGGAATTGCTGTGTGTGTGTGGAAGATTTATCCCTTATTGCCGTGTCCTCCCCATGTGTCATGCTAGTCTACTGTCTGGAATGAGAGCTCAGTGATGGTGATCTGCGCCATCTGGCCGGATGTCAGAAAGAATAAACTCTGAGTCGAATTGAACCCCTCTGTTATATTAGCAGGAGAACTGTACGCCTTGTCTGAAGTGTCTATCCTGTCTGTTCCCGGGCCAAGCCTGTTCAGACTGTCGATTGGAGCCTGCTGCATGCCTGTCAGCCCACTAGTGCTGTGGGAAATGTCTATCCCCTCTGAGAACGAATGTGAAAGCTGTGTGCCCTGCTGGAAATAGCTTTTCTGTCTGTGGCAGAAGAAGCCGCATGCAGCCAGTCGACATTGAGTCAGCTACATTCCTGTAGCCCACCTGGACTGTGAGAAGTGCTCGTCCCCCTGTAGGGAACGTGAGAGGCGTACGCTTATCTGAAGTTCTGTCTTGTCGGGTTCCGAAGGGGCTCTGCCCGGCCTGTTGACGTAAAGCCTGCATGATTCCTATCTGTCTACTTACCTGCCTGCTGTGTATCCACTTAAGCCCTGCATCTGTGTAGAGGGAGTAGAAGAGTTCCGACCTCACGCCTACAGAGGAAGACTCCCCTGACCACTCTACCGCGGCACTGTGCACGTATTCACCTGCCCATCGTTCATCCACTGCAAACTCTGCCCCTGTGTGGGAAATACAAAAGCCCCGACCACCGACTCACCTGTCGGAGTTCCCATGGCCATTTACCGGTCCACCGTGCACTCACCGCAGGATCCCGTACTCGGGAAGAGGGTGGGAGAGACCCTGGCCACTGCCCCGTGGGCCTTCGACCACTGAGGGCGATGAAGAAAGATTTAAATTAGGATTTTCCAATTGTTTTAACTTCTACAATAAACTTGTCATATTTTATCTCTGTCTCCGACTCGTCTCTGACACGTTCCTCGAGGTGGTCCTGGTGTAGGGGTAGGTGCAGTCTGGCTTGGCCCATCCCGACCTGTGACAAGTACAACCTCTGCTGGGCTTTTAAAGCAATGGGAATGTCCCACTTCAGGTCCTGAGAGATGGTGGTGCCCAGGAACCTGAATGAAACCACTCCTGCCACAGTGTTGTTCATGATGGTGAGAGGGGGGAGCCACCGTATGGGTTTCACATACTTTTTCCACCCTGCACTATGAATGTTTACATGTTGTGTTCAATAAAAACATGAAAACGTATAATGTTTGTGCGGTATTAGTTTAAGCAGACTGTGTTTCTCTATTGTTGTGACTTAGATGAAGATCAGAGGCCTGTTGCACGAAAGTAGAATTAAGACATCCGGGATAAATGACACAGCTGAGCTCAATGAAGCCAAAACATGTGCGTCCAGGCTTAATTGGTTGCACAAAGACCAAGCCAGGATGAGCAGACACGGATTCATTAAGCCAGGTGAAACCAATCCTGGATAGGTGCGCGCTCACGGCTCACTCAAATAGACCCCGCCACAGATCACAGATTAACTGATTTACCATGGCAACTAGAGCCGCGTACTTTTCCCCTTCGGAAGCACAAATCCTCATGGAGGCATACGAGGAGGTAAAAGATATAATTAAGAAGAAAGGCAACACCGCCACAGTGATAAAGCAAAGAGAAAAAGCGTGGCAAAGTATTGCAGACCGCCTGAATGCGTAAATAGTGCACAATTACACACTCACCGCTCCGCTGAAACATCACAATTACAATTCAAATATTTAATTCACATCTCCAAAAACGCTGTTCTACTGTAATTATGAAACGGTTACATTTTTAATTGAAATGCACTGCAGATATGAGTGAAATTGTGTAAAGTAACTCCATCACACTGTATAAAGCTATGATAAATTATTACTAAAGCCTTACATTATTATTTAACGTTACCACGCTCAGTACGGTTTAATCTTAGCCGTTGTACTCTGTTTCTTATGTTTTTGTGTTTCTCCTGCTTTTATTAATGTAAAGCTGCTTTGACAGAATGAAACAAGTGTGAAAAGTGCTATATAAATAAAATGTAATTGATTAAATAGATGATCTATAATAATAATCACTTTAATTTATATAGTGCCTTTCAAAGGACCCAAGGTCGGTTGCTCACTGCACTGCAAAAATGTCTTTCTTACTTAGTATTTTTGTCTTGTTTTCAGTTAAAAAAAAAAAATATCTAAAAAAAAAATCTTAAATATTTTCTTGAGCAAAATTACCTACGAAAATAAGCAAAAAAATCTGCCAGTGAAACAAGAGAACTTTTCTAAAATTAAGTGTTTATGGAAAAAGTAAACTTATTTCAAAATAATTTTTCTTATTATATTGACAGATTTTTTTTGCTTGTTTTAAGCACACATTTACTTAAAGTTTATATTTTTTGTCTAAACTATACTTATTTTGCTAGGTCATTTAGGTGAATTCTCTGGTGTGTTGCTGCCAGCCTTTTCTCCTGACACCTTTCACAGACCCCCAGGAAGCACAGCAGGCCTACAACCATGCCCATGCCAGGACCAGGGCCAGAGTTGAAATGACCTTTGGCCTCCTGAAGGCACGCTCTCACTGCCTTCACAAATCAAGGGTCAGCCCTGTTAGGGCATGTGATATTACTGTGGCTTGTGCGGTCCTCCCCAATGTGGCCTGCCTGAGGAAGGAGAGGGCCCCCAGAGTGCCACCAGCCATGGAATGGGACAATCCGGCAATCTTCCCTGATGACGACAGTGGTCGGCTGCTGAGGGACCAATATGTGTTGAATTATTTTAGTTAGTATGTGTGCTTTCAATTTTGGTTAAATATGTCCTGCGGTGAGAGAGGAATTTGGGTTTTTTTGGGTTCGTTTTTTTAAGAATTTGGCCTCTTATGATGTGTGTGCGGTATACTGTGTGTAATACAAGGCTGCAGGGAGGCTACTGCATCCATTCATTTGTCTGTTCAGTTGATGTGTATGGATTTGTCCTGCATTTATTTTAGTGTGCAGACATGCAGGGTGTGTTATATACAGACCTTTGAATGTATATGTATCATTTTGTATAATATGCTTTGATTCTGTGCTTTCCATCTTGTAGAGTCACTGTGACTTCAGTTTCAAAAGGAGCTGATGGTTTACCTGCTTTGTTTTGTCCTTATTCAATAAAGGAACATAATGTTACACATTGTGTTTTTATGTTTATATGGAATGTGTATTTGTTTATATGACAGAGTACTAGGGCCACACCGAGGAAAAAGGATAAAGTCATAAATTTATGAGGCTGGTTCATTCTGCAGAAAAGCTACATATTCTTTTTACAGTTTTGATACTTATGACAATGTGATACTTAATATTCTGGCACATCAGCATGTCTTTCTTTATGAAACCATACTGAAGTACAATTTTACGAAATGCCCCACATCTGTCATTTTAACAACTGTCCTCCTTTAAAACAACTGGTTACAATATTATGACTTGTCTTTTTTTTTCCCTATGTGGCCGTAATATTCTATAATTTTATATATAGCCTTATAGTCTATGGGAAACTGTAAATTATCTAATGATAGCAACATCATCTAAAAATCATTATTTATCCAAAATGATTGAAATTAATGATCACAAACGTTTAAATAATGACAGTGGGTCTAGTTATATGTGATAACAATGTATAGTGAGCAGTGAAATAACTATTGGTTTCCATTTGTGGTGACTGCTGACTGACATTAGGGATGAGATTAAATAGATCCTGGAATTTAGCCTGGTCTGGAGCAGGCTAGCTCCACAGAATAAATCTCCATGGTAATTTATACCATAACATATCCTCCTGCCCCCTATCCATCTTTTGTGCAACCGGATTACGGATCAATTGAGCCAGGATCACCAAGATATCCTGGCTTAATCCCTTATCCTAGTTTTGTGCAACAGGCCCCAGAACACATTTTATTACCAATTTATGAAGAAATCCAAGTAAGCCCAAAGGGTTCACATACTTTTTCTTTCAACTGTACATTGCTCACATATACATGTATACTATTGGATGTTGTAAGATCTGGTCGGACCATAGGTGACTATTTGGCATCGTAAAATACCTTGACCTCTCAGCAGGACTCTAATTGGCGCCAGCAAGTCTGATCCAACTGCCCTCCATTAAAACATCCATCATTTGATAAGGATAGATTCCAATACACTCCTCAGTCCCAACGGGGAGGACAGAGTGCTCCCCCAAGAGAGAAGACTACATGGATTAAAAAGGAATGCACCACTAGTTTAATTCCTCTTGAATTTGTCTTTCTTTCTCTTTAACCACAAAAGAATGGTCTTAATGGGTATACACCTACCTAAATCTCCACATTGTATCCTTGTCCCCATGTTATTCGGCCTCACCTATAACCTCAAAAGCATGTGTGTTTGGTTGTAGTCTGCTTATATTTACAATCTTGTACCATCTTCAGGTCAATGTACTTATAATCCTGGCATGCTCTATATCTAAATGTTTCTCTCTTCATTCCTTAAAAGATGGTGTATAGCACAGTAATGTGTTTTATACCGTACTCATCTTTATCTTATTCTAAGAGTATTACAGCTCCTAAGTCTAGGTGACCATACATGCAAATGAGCTTATGAGCAGGACAAGGAAACATTGTTTTCGCGCCCAAAATCCTCTCATCGCACTGGATCGCCCACATTGGAGGGGCGTGAAGCCCCCAGGCTTAAAACATCTGTGAGTGGAACAAACGATGCTCATCTCGTGGTCTCACGCTCCTGCCCGGCAAGTCATCGAGACCTATCTCGCCTTGGAGACATCTTCTTCCGGCAGTTTGCTTCGGCTAAATTCGTTCTCCCTTCATCAGCCAATCCGGTTCTAACAAAGAATCAAACAGACTCACCCGCTTCCTTTGAAACCATCAGGACTCTGAAAACCCTTTTCCATGCCCACAAGAACTTGTCCCAGCACACTCAGGAAGCCAGTGCAAGTATCTCCACTATATTCTAAATAGCTGCGTTTAAGCAGTAATCCCTGTAATCCCGATGTAATCCCTTTTAACTAAGGAGACTGTTCTCGATGGTTCATGCAAATGTCAATAGCAGTTTGTAATACTGCCACTCTTTGCTTTGTCTATTTCTTTCATTTCTTGCTGCTTTTTTATTTCATGTGTTGTGTGTTAACGTTTGTTATTTGTTAGTTAGTCGGTTTGTTTGTGTGGTCAATAAACCCGCATTAGTCGGTTTGTTAGTGTGGTCAATGAACCCGCATTAGTCTCCACGCTCAAATTGTTTTTGTGTTTACTTATCACATATTAACGTCACTTAAACTGCTTGATTTCGTTATATTTTCTGAAGCGGTACATTACTACAGTAAGAGTGTTAAGTTTCCAAGGCAGGAAAGTAACATTTCTTCGAGTTGATATAGGATCTGATGATCACTCGCTGGACGAGTGCATTTAGTTTGTTGTATTATAAGGTCTACTGCATCAGGTAAAGTGTTTAAAAATAAGTATGGTTAATAACCATCAATTATACGTATTTTACTGTGGTTAAACCCATAGTTTTCCCCGAAATACACTACAATGTTCAAGCAAACACATGAAAAACATGTGCGCACTAATGTGAAATTAATACCAACACATCTTATTTAAGTAATGCATGCATGTTCACTTTTTCAAGCATACATATAAACTCGATGCGTGCAAACAGACCTTTAAAATACTCACACATATAAACTCTGCATACATACAGTACACATCTATAAAACACTCGCACATTCATACAAAATATGACACGCTTTAGTTTGCAAGCATAGTGATTTCATTTGTGGATGAGAGTGAACTTTTCAGTGTAAACGGAAGGCATTTCAGTGCAAACGGAAGTCTTCTTCATTTAGATAAACACGAATCTGGGAGCGATAATAGCCTTAACGTTTATTAATGCTTTGCTTGCTTGTGCAAGTTGCAAGTCAAATCTCCGAATGGTAGGAACTAAAACATGTAACTAATGCAACTAATGGGACCTCATGATCCCGTATGTATTATTTGTCATCAGGTGGCTACCCCAGGCATCCACAGGCTTCCCCCCTTTTGAATTTCTGTTCGGTCGACAACCCCGAGGGGTCCTGGACGTGGCCCGAGTGGCCTGGGAAAAGCAGGAACCCCACCCTCATCGCTCTGTCGTCGAACACATATGGAATTTTCGGCAGCGGATCGACAAGGTAATGCCGTTGGTTAAAGACCACCTCACTTTGGCCCAACGCCCCTCACGCCGCCTGTATGACCGGCCCGCACAACCCAGAGAGTTTCAGCTAGGACCATACACCGTTGCTGAGCGGGTAGGGCCGATCAATTACCGACTTCTCCAACCGGGACGGATACAGGAAGTCACAGTCTACCACTATCTACTATAAAGTCCTTCCGTTTGGTCTTCATGCCGCACCAGCTACCTTACAACGCATGATGGATGTCTTACTGCGGCCCCACCAAAACTATGCAGCTGTATACATTGATGACTTGATCATTCATTCACCGAACTGGGACGAAAACCTCGATCGGCTTAAAAGGGTGCTACAGGAGTTACGCTGGGCGGGCTTGACCACTACCCCGGAAAATGCCACCTCGGACTCGCTGAAGCCAAGTACCTAGGATATCGGGTCGGGAGAGGGCTAATCCTTCTGCAGTCGAAGAAGGTGGAAGCAGTCCACAAAACCCCCCGACCAACAACGAAGACACAGGTACGCGTTTTTCTGGGGTTGGCTGGGTACTACCGGTGCTTCATAGCTAACTTTTCCTGTATAGCTAGCCCCCTTAAGGACCTGACCAAGAAGGGGCAACCCAAAAAGGTTGTATGGACCAAGGAGACGGAGTGCACCTTCCAGAAACTGAAAAACGCCTTGACATCCTCTCCGGTGATATACGCACCAGTTCCCTTTCTGTCGGTCTCTCGACGTTGTGTCGAGCCGACAGATGGGGTTCGCCCTTGAGAACCTATCAACTCTGACTACTTTACAAGAGGCCAATGAAATTTGGCTAATGAAATTTGCATGCCGGTCTCCACCCCCGGATATCCGGTATAAAAGGAAGATGGCGTGAAGCATTCATTTACCTTTTGTTCTATAAAACCATCGCTCATGACTATAGAACTAAAAACTTTAAGTATATTGCCTGATCTAGGACGTGGAGCAGCGAATCGTCCCTATCCTGCAGCGACCTTCCACTGGGCGTCTCTGCGGTTCCAGAGGTGTTTAGAGATTTTTTCAAAAAAGTCCTTTCAAGGACTCCAGCGCGGCATGTCACGATAGCTGCATCAAGTGTCTGGGCGTCCAGCACGCTGAGGCAGCTTTCGTAGACACATCTTGCCTGCACTGCGGGCAGATGGTCATTCAGAAGTTGCGGTCACGGGTGGATGTCTTCCTCCGGGAACCAGCCAAAACTTCGTTTGCTACCCGGGCTATGACGTCGGTGGCTAAGGCCCCGATGTCCGCTAGTGCTAGCATCGTTAGTGATATGGGGACCTCTGCGAGCGTAAACAAGCCAGCCTATCGCTCACGGCCGCTCGCACCTCGTCTCGCTCTTCTGATCGTTCCCCAACCGACGGTGGCAAACCGTCCGGATCCTCATCCTAAACTATGCGTGACGATGATGAGATGTCGCTCGCAGCATCGGAGGGAGACTTGTTGGCAACTGACGCTGACGACTCCGAGCTCCCCCTCAAGGGGGGTCGAGCTCAGGAGGAAGCATATGTTGAGATGTCAACCATGATTACCGGGGCAGCTGCAGGCATTGGGTTGCAGTGCACACCACTGCCTCCTCCCCAACGCTCGTGGCTGGATACATAGTTCATGAGGTCGGCGCGGTGCCAAACCGCGCCCACCCCAGGTGCCATACTTCCCGGAGGTGCATGAAGAGCTGTGCAAAACTTGGCTCGCACCAGGCAAACGAAGGCTTACGCTGCTGCAGGCCAGGCTGCCTCCTCTCTTCACGCTATGACGTTCCTGCAGGTCCACCAGGCCAAGCCGTTAAGAGAGCTCCACGAGTGTAAGGCCGACCCGGGTATTATGAAAAGACGCAAGAAAGACCCAAGAAAGACGGCGGGTCGCGCCCCATTTTAGATCTGCTTAACCTGAACAAGCACCTTCACAAGCTGCCGGAGTGGTATCCTGACATCCATCAGGTGTCAGGATTGGTTCATTGCAATAGACCTGAAGGGCGCTTACTTTCATGTCTCGATTCTCCCTCGACACCGACCGTTCCTAGGGTTTCAGAGGCTCCTGGGACACATGGCGTCCTCGGCGGGGGTCTACATCTATCGTCAGGGTGGCGTACGCTCACGACATCTCCTGTGGAGTCAGCAGGTGATCGGCTCCCTGCGGGCCACACACATCCCAGGCAACCTGAACCAGACAGCCGACCCGCTTCCTCATCAGTATACACCTCATGGAGACTGGCGACTCCACCTCCGCGCTGTCCAGCTCATTGGATGATGTTTGGGCAGGCCCAGGTAGACCTGTTGGCCTTTCACGACACCACACATTTTCTGCTTTGGGACTCCCTGTCCGAGGCCCCCCTCAGCACGGATGCCCTTGCGTACAGCTGGCCGTGGGACAGGCGGAAGTACGCCTTCCCCCCAGTGAGCCTCTTTGCACAGACACTGTGCAAGGTCAGGGAAGAGGAACACCAAGTGTGACTGGTTGCGCCGCACTGGTCCAACCGCACTTGGTTCTTAGAGCTGATGCTCTTGACAACGACGCCCCCCTGGTCCATTCCCCAGACGGAGGACCTGCTCTCTCAAGGGAAGGGCCCTTCTGGCATGCCAGAGACGAGGAGATCCTGAGTAAGCTACCCCCCTCTGTGGTGGAGACCATCACCCAGGCTAGGGCCCCATCAACTAGGCGGTTATACGCCTATAAAAGGCGCATCTTCTCATCCCGGTGTCTCTCTCAATGACAGACCCACTGAGGTGCTCAATCGGGAACGTGTTGTCCTTCTCACTAACGTCTCCCCCTCCACACGGAAGTTGTATGTACAGCTATCGCCACTCGTCACGACTCAGTTGATGGAAAGTCTCTAGGGCAGCACTACCTGATCACCAGGTTCCTAAGGGGCGGAGAAGGCGGAATCCACCTCGTCTCCGCTCCATACCCTCTTGGGACCTTAATGTGGTCCTGGCGGGCCTCTCTGGGCCCCCCTTCGAGCACCTCGGAGGTTCCGATCTTCCTCACCTTTCGAGTAAGACAGCCCTCCTGATGGCGCTCGCTTCCTTCTCCGTGTCCCCGGATTGCCTTGAGTTCGGCCCTGTCAACTCTCATGTTATCCTGAGACCCAGGCCCGGATACGTGCCCAAAATTCCCAATACTCCTTTTTGGGACCAACTAGTGAACCTGCAGGCACTCCTCATTGGGGAGGAAAACCCAACCCCATCCGTGTTGTGTCCAGTATGCGCACTGCGCCTCTACTTGGACAGCACACAGAGCTTCAGGAGCTCTGACCAGCTCTTTGTCTGTTTCGGACGACAGCAGAAAGGGAGTGCCGTGTAAAAACAGAGACTGGCGCACTGGATCGTGGATGCCGCCTCCGTGGCATACCGATCACAAGATCTCCCATGCCCATTGGGTCCACTCCACACGGGGTATAGCCACCTCCTGGGCACTGGCCAGAGGCGCCTCTCTGCTAGACATTTGCAGAGCTGCGGGTTGGGCTAAGCCCAAAACCTTCGCAAGGTTTTAGAAACTTGGCAGAAAAACCCAGTGTCAGCCCACGTCCTATGTGGCAACATGTAGGACTGGCATCCGGCGGGGCGTATGCCTGCGAAAGCACCTCCCCCCCTCCAGCAGGTTGGGTCAGTGTGCTATCTACCTCCCTTCTTAAGCACCACTTGGTTAAGAACAGGCATCCCCTCCATCACTAAGCAAGCACCCCCTTAGGCCGGGAGAACATATAAACTATCACAGATAGCTATAACCAGACCTAGTGCTACCGGACGTCTGTAACACCCCCTCCGTGGGCTGTTCCGTCTGATGTATCCTCATGAGTTGGTTCCCACTCCTGGTAACCCATGACCTCCCCCAGGTGGACCTCCACCTCGCGTTTAACTACTCAGTCCGCATGTTCCATGCGATCTCCCCCAAGGGCGAGACCATATCTATATCCACTGTATTCCTCCCCCCGGGTAGGAAGTGGCCTCTGCAGCGCATCCCTAATTAAGGAAGTTGCGCTCAGCCGGTGTAAACCCGATCCGGACAGCCTCTCACCAGTAGAGAGCTAAGGCCTCGTCCTTGAAAGGATACCGGTCAGGGTGTAGCCATCTTTCTCCAAGAAAACGCTGGGAACCCCGACCATCACACTGGAATGTTACATTTTTGCGAAAGCCTCGTGCTGACACGCCCAGGCCTGTTACCGTCGCTTCGCTAGAGATTGTGACAAGATACAACGTTGTGGTGTTTTCTATGGGAACCCCATCTGTCGGCTCGACACAACATCGAGAGACCGACAGAATGGGAACGTCTCGGTTATGTCTGTAACCTCAGTACCTAATGCCACAACACGTATCGTCCTCTGCTGCAGTCGTGAGAGGCTCTTCAGAACAAAAGGTAAATGAATGCTGCACGCCGTTTCCCTTTTATACCGGATATCCGGGGAGCGGAGACCGGCATGCAAATTTCATTGGCCTCTTCTATAGTAGTCAGAGTTGATAGGTTTTCAAGGGCGAACCCCATCTGTCGGCTAGACACAACGTCTCAATCCCTCCATCAGGGAACTGAGGTTACAGACGTAACAGAGACGATATCAGCTGCCCCTTCACCCTGCAAAGGGACGCATCCGACACAGGTCTATGGGCTGTGCTGTCACAGGATCGAGACGGAGCAGAACATCCGGTCGTATATATTAGCAGGAATTTGACGCCGGCAGAATCCAGGTACGCTACCGTGGAAAGGGAAGCCTTGGAGCTCCGTTATTATCTGCTAGGCAGAAGCTTTACTCGGGTTACAGATCATGCTCCCCTTTAACGGATGGCCCGGATGAAGGACACAAATGCCCACGTGACAAGATGGTTCTTGGCGCTCCAAGACTTCCACTTTAAAGTGCTAAATCGAGCTGGAGCTGCCCATGGATACGCCAACGGCCTCTCGAGGGTCTGGTCAGGATGGCCAGGTCTGTCTCCTTATTCACCGTACCCGCCCCCTGTTCACCTTTTTTCCCACAGACACCTGTACTGGACCACGTCTATGCTAAGGGACGAGGTGCTCAATGCCAGGAATACGTCGCCATGGAAACCACACGCTCTCTCACAATCACAAGCTGAGAGGCGGCAGCTGGTCTCAATCAGCGACACCCTTTATAAGCTTCTCGGAGTGGAAGTCCAACAGCTCTAAGAGTCATATCTCCGAGTGGTAGAAACTAATGCATGTTCTTTCTGTCTCGCAGAGACCAGCGCCTAAACCTTTCTGCTACACGGAAAGACTGGATACTCAACTCAACTTTATTTATATAGCGCTTTTTACAATTTTCATTGTTACAAAGCAGCTGTACATGAGACACATTGAATAAAAGTATGAATTCGAAAGCAGGCCCCCCGGCCGGGCAGATGTATGCAGTATGCAAACGGTGGTGAGGAACCCAAAACTCCCATCGAGAAAAAAAACGTCAGGGGAACCCGGGCCCAACCAGGGGATTCCAGTTCCCCTATGGCAAAAGCTGCTGCCTCTGCACAAGCTCAACAGTGCTTGCACAACAAGGCTTAATAAAATATAAAAATGAAGGATTTAAGATTATCATTAAAAATCTAATAGCATTTTAAATGTTGTAGGAAAAACAAAGTTGTCGCGTCCTTTATCCAGCTCTATCCTCTTAGCTCTTTTCAGGTCACCGCTTCCCAATCTCAGCTCTGCCATCAGGTCTGGGCATGAACTGCATCCTGCGGTAACCTTGGAACAAAGAGACAAGACTGGCTGAGAGTAGAGTACTGTTCTGCTCTCTTTGATGCAACAAGAACATAATTTGTTGTTGGATGTGTTCCTGGTTCCGGTTGATCTAAATAATGCAGCCTAAATCCTCTGAGGATTAATATTATGGAGGTATAGTGTATGCAAGTTTAAAAAGATGAGTCTTTAGTCTAGATTTAAACTGACAGAGTGTGTCTGCCTCCCGGACCGTGCAGGGAAGAATATTCCAAAGTTTAGGCGCTAGATAAGAAAAGGATCTACCACCTGCACTCGATTTTGAAATTCTAGGTATTACCAACTGACAGGACGCCTGAGAGCGTAATGTACGTGGAGGTCTGTAAATACAATAGAAGTTCATTCAAATACTGCGGCGCTAGACCATGTAGGGCTTTATAGGTAATAAGCATGATCTTAAAGTTAATGCGATGCTTTATAGGTAACCAGTGCAAGGTTGACAGAAATGGGGTTATATGCTCATACGTTTTTGTATGTGTAAGAACTCGAGCTGCCGCGTTTTGAACCATTTGCAGTTTTTATTTTTTACCCCGCACTGAAACCCAACGACGACTGCACCCTCTCGATGAGAATACCAGAGACACCACACTGCACTTTCCACTTATCCTTTCTTCCATTTTCACTCGCCTGTGCACCATTGAAATAAAGCATCCTTCGGGGTGAATATTGTTCATCCAAGCATTGTGTTCCTGTCCTCACTCCATGATGAAAACTTTGCCTTTGCTGTAAATACTCAAATGAAACTAAGGGTGCAATGCCCCCTTTTTCCCCGTTGCGCTGATGGCTCGGGTCCATTGCTTTGTAACTATATTATTTATTTTTATTTGTTCTTGGGACAACTGTTTTTTTTCCTTAATTTGTAATTTGGTATGTTGAAGAGGAGGTCAAAATGATGAACTCTGTATGGATATTTATAAAACCAGAGCTTTGATATGGAGTTTAGATGTGAAAGTTTCCTTGGAGACCATGGAGAAGAAAGATAACTGCTGTTATCTCTTAACTATCTTAACTGCTTCCAAGCAAACCCATTAGTAAAGATTTTACGTTAAACAACCGACACACACCTGATCTGGGGGACAACCATCTTGCTTTGGGTGGAATAGGTCACCTGACTGTGTCTGTGACTAAAATTAGTATTTGTTTTATAATATACTACAATGTGCATTTTTCATTATAAACCGAAGGCCAAAACGGAGAGAAAAAGTCGCATTTTCAAACAAAAACAGATTGGTCTGTACAAGGCCAATCCGTGTATCATTCGTTCTTTTCATATTCAATTGAGATTCCAAAATCGGAAAATTAAAAAACGGTTTGTTATTTCGTTATTCGTTTATAAATGTGATACCAAAAAACAAATAACGGGTCATTTTTCGTACTTTTGATTTAATGCTCAGATCAAAAATAGGAAATGAAATAAAGGGGACACGACAGATTTTGATTTTGAGATTTAATTTGTTCGATTTGGGTAAACCGGAAGTTATCTTCGTGTGTATGTGTTGCACTTGGAAGTTTGCCGCATTTGCAAAAAGTTAAAAGAAGCCTGAAAATCCTCAATCTTGCAGTGATTGACTAAGTAATTGTTTTTGTAATTTCGTATCGACACCATGGCCGTACTGGAATCATATGCTGATTTAATTAAAGACTTATTTGAAACTGTCAAGACACATAAAGAGATGTCAACTACGCTGCAGAAGATGGGTATCCAGCGAAGTTCTGCTACAAAATGCTACAATAAAAATATCTGCTTTTTGGCTAGATGTTAGTCATGAATACTGGGTATAACTCCAATGTAGAACGTCTAACGCACCCTCAAAGAACTCGAGATATGGCACCCCAAATTGTCCAATAACCCAAAAATGCTACAGTAAAACTGTTTTCTTGCATGACGGTAGACATCAAGACAAGGTGTAACCTAGCTGTGGAACTTTTAACGCACCATCAAAGACATACTTGTACAAAAACACAGTTCTGTGTCAAAGTTTACTTAAATATATATACATGTAACTACATAGCAGTAATATAATGTGTGTATAATGCACTGGCTAAGACCAACAAGAGTATAATAAATTGTATAAGAACAATGGATCAGTAAAAAATTAGAATAAGCTTTATTTTCAAATTGTGCACACAAAGACAAGCAACGTGTTGTGGTTTCAGGAGCTCAGAATGAAAAAATACAGTATAGACAAACAAAGGAAATAGAAAAAATAAATATATAGAATAAAAACAGTTAATTATATATATGCAAAGTATAACAAAACGGTGTATACTATGTTTTTTTTACAAATATACACGTAAATTACTCATGCATAAACCGTACTGCATGTTCTGCACCAGAATATTGCACTTTCAAACATGTAGGTACTTTTGGATTCGATTAATATTCATGGTGGACATAGGCTGCCTAAAAAAACTGTTCGATCAAAGTAATATAGAGAATGTTAAGGGGAGTGGGTGATGGAGGTTCCACGTGAAGTTCACGGTCATCTCAAGGGGCATTCAGCAGGTCATGACTTAGACAGCGAGCAGCAGCCCATCCTCTGTGCACTCTCTCTCACACACGCACGCAGGCAGGCACAGACACACGCCAACAGACACACACACACGCGCGCGCACACAGAAACACACACACAAAAAAGTTTTTATTTTAAAAACGTAAAAGAAGAGAAACGCGAGATGGTCCCTAAGAAGCTAAGCGTGAATAAGAAACTGCGAATAAGAAGCTGGATTCAGCCTCGTCTCATTTCAGAACTTCGCTGGATACCCATCTTCTGCAGCGTAGTTGACATCTCTTTATGTGTCCTGACAGTTTCAAATAAGTCTTTAATTAAATCAGCATATGATTCCAGTGCGGCCAGGGTGTCGATACGAAATTACAAAAAAAATTACTTAGTCAATCACTGCAAGATTGAGGGTTTTCAGGCTTCTTTTAACTGCAACACATACACACACGAAGATAACTTCCGGCTTACCCAAATCGAACAAATTCAATCTCAAAATCAAAATCTGTCGTGTCCCCTTTGTTTCATTTCCCATTTTTGATCTGAGCATTAAATCAAAAGTACGAAAAATGACCCGTTATTTGTTTTTTGGTATCACATTTATAAACGAATAACGAAATAACAAACCGTTTTTTAATTTTCAGATTTTGGAATCTCAATTGAATATGAAAAGAACGAATGATACACGGATTAAGGCCTTATATTTTATGTGCTATAAAATGAACATTGTTAAAAGTTGTTAAAATTCCTAAAGTTCAGTACATGTCAGTGATGAACTGAATGAGGTCAGAAAGGTAAGACTCAGAGGAAGTTTAAAATGTATGGTGGATTTGGATAGCGTTCTTTGAAATAAAATGTTTGAAGAAAAGTTCATCAAATGTGATGCATTGTAAGGATAGGAGAGAGAGAGAGGGGGCACTATACTAAGGACTTCACAGCCCATTAGCCACTTAGTCTGATATGCTACACCCCATTACTCTCCCAGCGCAACCGTGCATTATCACACAAATCCATTCCATCCGCTCACTCAGACCTGTCCTCCACAACTCTGCTCATTCTCATCCTGTTTGTGCGTGTGTGTGCTTGTTGTCTCCTGTTCAATATCTCTCCTTCATACAAAATATGTCTGATTAGATAACAGTTAGCAGTACTTTGACTATCATGCGTAGCTCAGTTTATTGCTAAATTAAAATGAAATGAACAACTCAATCCAATTAAAGAGCAAATGCAGAGTTCAACATGGTGGACCTGAAGAGGAATAACAGCATGGGTACAATTAAATTTCTTCCCTTAAACAATAAATTAATCAATCAGTACAGGGAAAATGGGCAACAGTACAAAAAAACCTTTCAAGTGGGACTAAAAGGGGGTAGTGTTAATGACAGGAAGCTCTGCATCACTGAAGCTATGGCTAATAGCCACTGAAACATTTCTACTTTGGCCGACAGTTACCATCTATTGTTACAGTCCTCCACACACGTCATTTATGCAAACCAAGGCCATTAAGCACAGAAACAGCCTCAATTATAATGTGCGCTGATTTTTTTGAACAATTATTGCAAGGGTATATAGTGTATATCCTATTTTACAGTAATAATGTGTAATTTGTCTGTGGGAAATTAAAATGTAGACAAGGAGTGGTAGACATGAATCAAAATAAGATCCACCATACCTTAGGCGCATAACTCTTCCTGCAACTTGTCCGGCACAAATCTACGTTGGCCTTGAACCCCAAGGCGAAAAAAATCATTGTGGAGAAAAAAAGGGGTTTTCGATTCTTCCTGGGCCTAAATTTGACGACTCTCTTAATCTCTCCATGAACGTTATTTTTATGCTGTTCAAACTATTTTTCCCAGTTCAAAATATTTGTTTTGCCCTTCTGTTTTACTCCTACTCATCATGGTCCTTTAGATCATTAGAAATGTGGTATATAAATAACTTTCTTATGGAGCTGAAATGATTAAGACAATTTGTAAAACGTAAATGGGTAGTTCACAAATATTCTGTGATCCTCTGCTGCAGTCGTGAGAGGCTCTCAGGCTTTTCAGAACAAAAGCTAAATGAATGCTGTACACCATCTTCCTTTTATGCCTGATATCCGGGGGCGGAGACCGGCATGCAAATTTCATTAGCCAAATTTCATTGGCCTCTTCTATAGTAGTCAGAGTTGATAGGCTCTCAAGGGCGAATCCCATGTGTCGGCTTGACACAACGTCTCATCTTTTATTTTTCTACATATTATTTTGGGATTTAACCTATGTCACACCATAGGACTAAATAAAACAAGAATGCAATGAAATGTAATTTCATAAACCTATTTGTTAACGTTTAAATTGATAAAAAACAACCTTTCAGTCAGGTCCATAAATATTGGGACATCGACACAATTCTAACATTTTTGGCTCTATACAACACCACATCAAATGAAACGAACAAGATGTGCTTTAACTGCAGACTGTCAGCTTTAATATGAGTGTATTTACATTAAAATCAGGTGAATGGTGTAGGAATTACAACAGTTTGCATATGTGCCTCCCACTTGTTAAGGGACCAAAAGTAACGGGACAGAATAATAATCATAATAATCTGGTGATGCTCTGCCAGGCCTCTACTGCAACCGTCTTCAGTTCCTGCTTGTTCTTGAGGCATTTTCCCGTCAGTTTTGTCTTCAGCAAGTGAAATGCATGCTCAATCGGATTCAGGTCAGGTGATTGACTTGGCCATTGCATAACATTCCACTTCTTTCCCTTCAAAAACTATTTGGTTGCTTTTGCAGTATGCTTTGGGTAATTTCCATCTGCACTGTGAAGCGCCGTCCAATGAGTTCTGAAGCATTTGGCTGAATATGAGCAGATAATATTGCCCGAAACACTTCAGAATTAATCCTGCTTCTTTTGTAAGCAGTCACTTTATCAATAAATACAAGAGAACCAGTTACACTGTCAGCCATAAATGCCCACGCCATGACACTACCACCACCATGCTTCACTGATGAGGTGGTATGCTTAGGATCATGAGCAGTTCCTTTCCTTCTCCATACTCTTCTCTTCACATCACTCTGGAATAAGTTGATCTTGATCTCATCTGTCCATAGGATGTTGTTCCAGAACTGTGAAGGCTTTATTAGATGTCGTTTGGCAAACTCAAATCTGGCCTTCCAGTTTTTGAGGCTCACCAATGGTTTACATCTTGTGGTGAACCCTCTGTATTCACTCTGGTGAAGGCTTCTCTTGATTGTTGACATTTACACATATACACCTACCTCCTGGAGAGTGTTCTTGATCTGGCCAACTGTTGTGAAGGGTGTTTTCTTCACCAGGGAAGGAATTTTTCGGTCATCTACCACAGTTGTTTCCCGTGGTCTTCCAGGTCTTTTGGTGTTGCTGAGCTCACTTGTGCGTTCCTTCTTTTTAAGAATGTTCCAAACAGTTGTTTTGGCCACGCCTAATGTTTTTGCTATCTCTCTGTTGGGTTCTTTTGTTTTTTCAGCCTTATGATGGCTTGCTTCACTGATTGTGACAGCTCTTTGCATCTCATCTTGACAGTTGACAGCAACAGATTCCAAATGCAAATAACACTTGAAATGAACTCTGGACCTTTTATCTGCTCATTGTAATTAGGATAGTGAGGGAATAACACACACCTGGCCATGGAACAGCTGAGAAGCCAATTGTCCCATTACTTTTGGTCCCTCAACAAGTGGGAGGCACATATGCAAACTGTTGTCATTCCTACACTATTCAGCTTATTTGGATTTAAATACCCTCAAATTAAAGCTGACAGTCTGCAGTTAAAGCACATCTTGTTCGTTTCATTCGAAATCCATTGTGGTGATGTATAAAGCCAAAAATGTTATAAATGTGTCAATGTCCCAATATTTATGGACCTGACTGTACATGGAAGTATATATGTTCTATAGCATTTATGATGCTATACAGGTGAAGTAATACACCCTAACACCATCTAAGGAGCAGACTTTTGAACTGAGCACTGATAAAAGGCTGAATGGTCCATCATCTCATTGCAACTGTTGTAATGTCTACAGTTATCAAAAATAATTTCACATTTTGATTTATCTGACAACAATGTGTTTTATTTGCCTCTGTCCAGTTCAAATTACCTTTAAAATAAGAAAAGATCATGGTGATAATATATCCCCCAAATAAGGACCAGCGGTAATGATAAAAAAATAATATATATATTTCATTTTTATCGTATGAACAAAAAGACTGATTAATTATTTAAGGTAAATGGTAGGACTTAAAAGCTGTATTAAAGCAACACTTTATAGTTTATTTTTACCTTCAAATAATGTCTCTCGCTGACAGAGCTGGCAGTCTAAGTCCAAGCAGCCATCTTGACTGATGCAGGGAATACAGAAGCGAGCGGGCTCAGGTAAGGTGGTCATAATGACCGTGGTGGCTACCCTCAACATGGGCTCATCCGGCTTACTGCCCCCCGACTGTCAATAGAGAGAAATCCAGAAACGTAGCTAGCGATCCTCGAGGACCATCATGGGTAAATAAGTATTTGAGCTGTTGATTTAATCCATGACAAAAAAAGTCCATAAATGCAAAATCCGGGAGATGTGAGAAATGAGCAATGTCCAAAAAATCCTGAATGTGGGAGCGCTTACCCTGCCGCATGGAGACCAGACTGACTGCTGGATCCATAGCGGTCTGTCTTTCTGTAACGTGAGTAACCAGGCTGGAAGCAGATCCATGTACACATATAATAATGGCAAAAACAAACCAAGGTAATCCACAGACTGAACGAAGCATAAAACGAAGCATGAAATAAAGACTGACATCAAACAAAGGAAACACGATCATGACAGACTGGGATCGTGACAAGCACAAATGCACTTTTAATTCACCCGAGGATTTGATAATAGCGTTCTGTTTCTTGCACACACTGATTGATTCACTTTATTAGATGCCAGTTAAACGTCAAGGGGCAGCAGGGCCGGATTATCCAATGGGCATTACGGGCTGAGGCCCAGGGGCCCACGCGCGCTTGGGCCCAGGCAACAGGAAGAACATTTTTCATAAGGATGAAAATATTTGAAAATTGCATTTAAGAATATTCTTAAGGACATTCTGTAATTTATCTGAAGAAAGTTATTATATTTTCTATTAAGAACCGCTTTGTGAATCCGGTGTGTTTGTTTCATTTTACTTTTCTATTTAATTTATCCCATTTATTACAATATTCATCTATCATATGTATTCATTCATTTATTTTATTCATATTATTTGTTCCTTACTTTCCTGTTGGAAGTTGTATTGTGACATGCTGATATGAGTATCCATTGGTCTCCATCTCAAGGTTCATAATAATGTCATGAGACAATGTTTTGATACTGTAATCTTGAATGGTTAAAATCACATATTGAATCAGTTTCTAGTCAGACGAAGTTTGACAAAGCTTGACTGAGCATTTACACACAACTGAGATTATTCAATACATAATTTTTCTGTTTATTTAACATCACTTCGTCTCCTGCCTGCTGTTCTTCCCTTCAGCTCTATATCTCCCTTGTGGTTGGGTTAAAGGATTGACTCACAACGGAGTTGATATTTCCAGGTTTAATTTGTTCCTGACGGAGAGAGATCTAGTGAAACTGGACTCAAGGTTTAGATCTATAAGATCTACAAGCCATATCTCGCAGTTGGATCTATCATATGGCGTTGTCGGCAGGATGGAATGACGGCTGATCAACAGGACTTGTGACTTCCAGATGGTGGGGATATTGAAGTATAAGGAAATAAGTATTATATGCTTTTCTTATGTATGTTGAAATTACCTTTCCCGTTTAATTGTTTTATAAACAAATATATCAATAGGCCTCATTGTACTTTTAATGCACAACGCTGAATGCTAACAAGAATGGAAAGAAAGAAGCACTTCTGCACTTCAAATATGACAAATTAGTTTTTTTTTTAGATTTGATTCTTTTATTTGAAATCTCTACGGTCGAGGCGGCCGGCATCCAGTTATTGCCGCAGCCCAGCTGGCAGTGCAGTTCAGTGCAGCTGGCATCCAGTCCTGTCCAGCCGTAGCAGGCATTCAGTCCGGGTCAACCACAGCCGGCATCAAGTCCTGACCAGCCGGCACCTTAGTTTTGTTCCCCAGTCTTGCCCTTGTTTGGACTTCCCCCCTTGGACTCTTCTGTTCAGTTTATTATTGTTATTGGGTTACCCCAACCCGTTTATTGTCTATTCTGGTTTTCTATTATTGTTTTTGTAATGTATCGTTGGTTCGTGTCTCTGTCCTAGTCAGTCTTGTCTCGTTTGTCGCTTTGAGGAATGCCAGGTTGTCGTTCCTTAAGGGGGGGCTTCTGTCATGATTCTGCCACTTTTGATCATGTTTTCTTAGTCTTGTGGCAGGATCATAGCAGACCTACGTGTGTAGTGTGAGAATAACATGGCATTATTTGTTTTGGCTTGCCATGTGCTCTCCGATCTCGTCTCTGTCCCCGCCCTCTCGTTTCCTCATTATTGATTATTTCATGCCCTGCACCTGTTCCCCTCTTGATTTTGGTTCCCTATTTAATCCCCTTGTGTTTGCTGACCTTGTTTTATTTGCTCTGTTTGCTTTGTTCCTGTGGATTATACCCATCTATTCGAGTCGAGTCTGTTCAAGTATTATTTATAGTCAAGGATAGTTGGTTTATTGTTTCCTGTCTAGTCCGTTATAATTTTCTCCTGTTCGTTGCCTTTGCACCCCCTCGTGGGTATGTGCTTTGTATTTATTTATTAATTTAGGCACATTTACACTTGTGTTAAATGTTAAATGGTCCAATTCATGTTCAGTGAAATTAATTGAATGCAGAAAAAATACCTAATATTGTGTAGTTCTGTATGAAAATGACCAATATCAGTATCGTTCATTAGTTGTTTTATAACAACTATTGGCCCCAAGAAATCCTTACGGTGCATCCCTAATCTAAACCAATTTATACAGTCAGGGAAACAATAATCCCTTGCTTATAAAGAAATGAAGGGAATATAATTTTTATGGAAGGTTTATTTAAACTGATAGAGATGAAGTATTAAAAAAAATCTGTGGACCAAATACTGTCTTGACCAAACAAGAGTTAGACCCAAATGCGGGGTAGAATGCTTTATTAGAGGTGCAAAGTCAATAATAAGGACAAAATCCAATAGCTAAGTGTCTCCGTCCACTGCGGCAGCAATGCTGAACCCCAGATGTCAGTAGTTCCGAAACTGGGAATAACCCTCTATGGTGAGGATGGCAGTTGAGACTGAAGAGTAGTCCTTAGGTGTCTATTGCAGCCGGAGAGAAACACCAGGAGATTTCAGACAGTGAAGGAGGCGCCACAGGTATCGTCCTCAAAGAGCAAGACGTGAAGACTGGTGAAAATCCTGAGAAACTCGTGGACATACGTTTGTGACTAGACAGACTAGACAAGATATCAAAAAGACTTCGTTAGATAACCTGCATATTTTCCCCTTAATTTTTGGGGTTGATATTCGGTTTCTATCAGTAAACTTAAACCTACCAAAAAAATTATGGATCCTTCATTTCTTTATAAACAGGCAAACGTACAAAATCAGTAGGGAATCAAATAATTATTTCCCTAACTGTAGTTGAACCAATGTATCCAAACCAATATATGCTTGAACAAACCAATATACAGTTGAAAAAAACATGTATACTTGAGGCAGAAGTGGGGACAAGTCACATATGGTCAAGTCTAAGGAAGTCTCAAGTCATTTAAGTATTTTAAAGGGGTCATTTCATGAAAAAAGCTTTTCCCATGTTTAAATGCTAAAATCGGGTCTCTTGGTTATCTGCCAACTCAGAAAATATGTAAAATTACAAATCACTAACTTTTGTAAGTGAGCCAATCTCTACAAGCCTGTGAGAAAACGAGCGATTCAGAAATGGCTTGCCTACTGACGTAAGCAGCAGTTCTTATTGTAATATTTCCGCCCCTTGTTCGGAATGTGTCCACCCATTGCGCCGCCGCCATTTTTGTTATCACATTTTGAAGTTCCAACACCCTGGCAAAAGTAGCAAAGCTTACGAACTGTTGTGTTGTTGGCTGCACAGACCAAAACAGAACAATGTTCCCAGCCTCACGGGAGATAAGAGAGCAATGGATTTGTTTAGTTTTCAATAGAAATCATTCACACTGAACGAGACAAAGCTGCAATAATTGTAATTATTGGTATTTTTAAAGTAAGACCCCAGGGACCTGTGCTTAAAACTTAAAATTTTAATTTTTGAGCTTAAAACGAGATAAAATGTCACTGTGACACTTTTGTCCGTTCACTATTAGAAAGCAATGTGGCTTGTTAACATGCGATGGGATTGTCCTGTGTGACGTTCGTTTGAAATAAGGATGCGTTTGTCTTGAGTTTCTACACTTCAGAAAACTGTGTGTATGGTTTGTAACCATGTGACACAGTTCTCTCTCCTGAATGCGGTCGTGACCAGACCAACAAGGACCGAATGGCCCCGGGGGAAACCAGTGTGCTTATCGAAAACAATGTGTTTGGTGTTCAAAGATTAGACCTTGTTTCTCGTTCGCTTTATGTGACCAAAACAATAAAGTATGTCGCTGGAAGCACAGGCTCAGAGCGCTGGCTCAGTATTTTGCTGAAAAGGGTGCTGGGACTAGCAGCTCACTTGCACCTAAAGAGACACTCACACTCCTCACATGCAAAAGTTGGCATGTAGCGCATGGTATATTAAAAGATTTGTGGTGTTTTTTGAGCTAAAACTTCACAGATACATTATGTGGACCCCTATGATTTATATTACACTTGTGTAAAACTAGTAGAAAAACACCCCATTAAGTGCAAATGATCGCACCGGCGCGTCCATGTCAGGCTGTCATGCAGTATAAGCGAGCTGCGATTTAGTTTCCAAAGGCAATCCACACAAACACTTGAAAATCCGCCCATTTAATATAGACATTAGCCTACATGTAATATAGAGAATCCCCTTCATTTTAAGATGACCCGCAACATTAAAATTCTGTTATGTTAAACTGTTATATCCAAATTCCCAAAAAACATCTACTTAAGAGATGAGACAGCGATGATCGATGATCACATTTCTAATAAAAATTCTCGTTTGGCTCTCAGCGGAGGCGGTCGCATTTTTTCACTCCCCTTCCTTGCCCTTATTTTCCCTGCTTTTTCTCTTTTCTCGTCTCGTCTCATCTATTGAGAGACTCTCTGCACTGCCGTCCAAACTTGGAAATTATGGATCTGATCAACTGGTCTCTCAGCGCAATTGACACCTTTATCTCAACGAGAAAACTGAGTTCGGGGGAACCTGTCTGACCTGACGGAATGTTTCTCAGCTGGCTACACGATGGACGGGTGGGAGAGATGGCTGATCGTGTGTCTGGCGGCTCTTTCCGTGGAGGACATTAAGATAATTATCTATTGGATCCATGATAACAGGTCTTGTGCTGTTTGGATTAGGCTTTGCCCTGGGTTATCGAAAAATTCATGAAACGGGAACAGCTGTCCAAAGCCTCATAAGGCTGCCCGTATCGATTGAAGCTTTGGGAAGAGCAGTCAGTATGAGACTGAGACTATTATTCGAAATATGGTTGTTATCAGGGAGATCTTAACAGCTTTGGGAAGGAAAATTGACAGTATCGTAGATCAGAACAAACATTGACAATGAGGGTTGCCGTGACATATTCGAATATGGTTTCCCGACTAAACAAATCACTATCTTATCTTTTCGGCTCCCCGGTTCCATCAACCCTGGTAAATTAACCCTGTGAGAGCACTGCAGCCAGACGCTCTTGCGTCCCTCCCCCACTCTAAAGACTCAGAACTATCACACACAAACACAGCCTTTGGCCCTTATCCCTCCCACTCCTCCGTAGCTTTGAACCGCCAGCCTGACAAGCGGGTCTGTGAGTGGCGCCGTAATGGCACTGGACCGGATGGCTGCTTAACGGGCTGGATTATCTTACCCTGTTGCAAGTCTTGTCTATGGTGTATTATGTGTATCTGTTTTTCTCTCCACTTCCCTCGTGTTATGCTGTATTTTTCTTCTTAAATCCATTTCGTTACACTGTACTTGTTATATGTGTAATGACAATAAATTGAATCCAAATCCAAATAAAAAAACAACCAAGGCCAAATTTTGACAAACAGAAACGATTAATCTATTACATTAGTAATTGTTTTATGAAACTGACTATAAAGAAATTACATTCTTACTTTTCCTTGCGGTTCTTGAAATGTCAGATAAAATTTTACTTTGTGGTTGTCGTGTCAGATATTCTTTTGTAACATACTCAGCATTTGGCAAATCTTTTTTTATTGGCACGGTCCAGTTCAAAGTCCTTATAGCCTAACGTGAATATTTGTGAAGCTCGACTGTTGTCTGCCATTTTTGTGCAATTCGAGTTGTGCAGCGTTAAAGGCACAGCCGCTAAGCCTCTGAGTCACAATAATTATTTTACAAACAAATTTTATCAAGTCAAGTCTCAAGTCACTAGCTCTCAAGTCAAAGTCAAGTATTTTTCTTACTTCAATCAAGCAAGTCACAAGTCCTGAAAATTGTGACTTGAGTCAGACCCGAGTCAAGTCATGTGACTCGAAAACCCCACCTCTGAATTGAGGAAACCAATGTATATTTGATACAATGTCTTAAACCAATGTATCGGAATCAATATATGTGATGTCATACCAATGCATTTCAAATTAAACCATACATTCAACCTAAACAAATACATATTCACACATTATATATTAATTAATTCCTGAACGGCTCCCCATAGTTTTCCATGCAAGTATCCCGGTTTCTAAAAATAAATCTTGACGTAAATATGTGCACACAACACGGATGCTCTTGACTGTGCGTACGCATAATTTTTCCTGGAGTGAAAAAAGTAATGAAGACAAGGACTTTAAACTTTACTTTCATTTTGATATACACAGTTACATTCAATATTTCACTCTTAAAGTAAACCCCTAAATTACGTCAAAACATTACGCAGAAGTACATTTTTTTATATAAATGTATGGTGGATCCTCTTTCTGTGGCATCCTATGTTTTAATGACAGAACTGCATGTTATAAGTGTACAAATTCTCAGGTTATAAGAAAATATTAATATTTAGCACGAACAATGACCAGTGATGGTGGACACTGCTGGATGCGGTGGTGGAACGGACCATTGTCTGGTTTGAAAAGGTCAAATGATAATCGTTTGATAAAAGACTTTGACTTTGAACCAAGGGTGTAAGTTTGATGTTTACATTGGGGGGGTGCATAAGTTAAATGTATCTGCAGAGCCTCATTGTCACTAAAGTTTAGTGCTGTTACGACGGCATAGTCGCAAGACAAAACATCACTCAACTGTTCCGATTAAAGTCTCGAACAGGTTTGCCCCGCTCAGTGACGCACCGACTGAGAAACCGGCTGAAAGTGCCCTAGTGATCGGTGATTCTATTGTCCGGAACGTAAACATAGAGGCACCAGCCACCAAGGTCAAATATTTACCGGGAGCCAGAGCGCCTGACATCAAGTAATATTAGATCTCTCTCAAATAAAGCACTTTTTGTTAACGATATGATAACCGATCATAAAATAGACATGCTCTGTTTGACAGAAACATTGCTAAAGCCAGATGATTATATTACTCTAAATTAATCCGTTCCCTAAGATTATTACTATAAACACGAGCCTCGTCTAAAAGATAGAGGGGAAGGTGTAGCTGCACTTCACAATAATTCTTTTATCACCTCTCAGAAGTCTAATTTTAAATACAATTCTTTTGAAGTCATGGTACTTCACGTATCAACACCTAATACTAAGGACAATTTTTTTTTTAATTTATTCTAGCTATTGTATATAGGCCTCCAGGGCATCACACAGATTTGATAAAAGAATTTGGTGGGTTCTTATCAGAACTATTAGTGGCTGCAGATAGAGTCCTTGTCGTTGGTGACTTTAACATCCATGTAGATAAAACGTGAGATGGTGGTCTAGTGGGTTAAACCACTGACTGGTAAATCAAAACGTTGCTGGTTCGATCCCAGCAGCCACCACCAGTGTGTCCTTGAGCAAGACACTTTACTCCATGTTGCTCCAGGGGGATTGTCCCTGTAATAAGTGCCCTGTAAGTCGCTTTGGATAAAAGCGTCTGCCAAATGACTAAATTAATTAATTAAATTAATAATGATACAGATGCCTTGGGAATGGCTGTCAAAGACACTCTTAACTCCATAAGCGTTTAAGTTTATTTATTTTTTATGTAGCCTTGTTGTGCAAGCACTGTTGAGCTTGTGCACAGGCAGCAGCTTTTGCCAGAGGGGAACTGGAATCCCCTGGTTGGGCCTGGGTTCTCCTGAGGTTATTTTTCTCGATTGTAGTTTTGGGTTCCTCGCCACCATTTGCATATTGTTTTGCACTATTTGCCTGGCTGGGGGGGCTGCTTTAGAATTCAGAAGTTAGACATAATTAATATTGAATATACAAATTTATAGTCCGTTTAATATTTGACCTGTGGTTCTCTCTCCTTTACCTCGAATGTGTGCTTTCACTGTGCGTGTGTGCGAGTGTGTTTGCGTGTGTGCATCTATGCCAATGTGTGTAAGTATGTATGCATATTGTGTGTGTGGAGCATTTGTATAGCTTTTTTTGTTGTTTTCACCTTTTTCTTGTTTTTACAGGTATATGCCTTTAGTTGTTTTCTTGGAATTCAATGTGTCTCATGTACAGCTGCTTTATAACAATGAAAATTGTAAAAAGCGCTATATAAATAAAGTTGAGTTGAGTATTGTCTTAATGCACAGCAAGGATAATCATTTAAGTGACCAAAGACTCTTCAGGTTCACAGATGGAGAATGGAGATTCCCTTTCCGTCGGTCTCTCGACGTTGTGTCGAGACGACAGATGGGGTTTGCCCTTGAGAACCTATCAACTCTGACTACTATAGAAGAGGCCAATGAAATTTGGTGAATGAAATTTGCATGCTGGTCTACGACCCCCGGATATCTGGAAAAAACGAAGACGGCATGCAGCATTAATTTACCTTTTGTTCTTCAGAGCCATCGCTCATGACTAAGAACTTAAACTTAAAGCTGTAAGACAAATTGCCGGATCTAGGACGTGGAGCAGCGGATCGTCCCTATCCTGCAGCGACCTTCCCTTGGGCGTCTCGGCGGTTCCAGAGGTGTTCAGATATATATAAAAAAAAAGTTCTTTCAAGGACTGAGCATTTCTCCAGAACGGCATGTCCCGCTGTTCTCTTGGGTGCGGCACCCTCATCGAGGAGGGGGACGGACACGATAGCTGCATCAGGTGTCTGGGCGTCAAGCACGCTGAGGCAGCTTTCGTTGACACATCTTGCCCGCACTCATCTGCACTCCTCGCTTATCTGACCGCTCCCCAACCGACGGTGGCAAACCGTCCAGAACCTCAGTCATGTATTCAGAAACGAAGCGTGACGATGATGAGATGTCGCTCGCAGCATCGGAGGGAGACTTGTTGGCGCAGAAGACTCCGAGCCTCCCCTTGAGAGGAGTCGAGCTCAGGAGGAAGCAGAGGTTAAAAATGTCAACCATGCTAACCCGGGCAGCCGCAAGCGTTGGGTGGCAGTGCACACCAGCGCTCGCGGCTGGATACTCGGTTCCTGGGGTCGGCGCGCGGTGCCAAACTGTGCCCACCCCGGCTGCCATTTTTCCCGGAGGTGCATGAAGAGCTGTGCAAGACTTGGTGCGCTCCACTCACGGCTCGCTCCTATTAAACCAGTTCTAGCTCCCTTACTTCCCTTGATGGCGGTGCAGCCAAATGTTACGTCGATATCCCCCAGCCGTGCCTACCGTCTAATGCGTGTAAGACTTCGGCATCACTGGTGTCGAAGGCTTGCACTGCTGCAGGCCAGGCTGCCTCCTCTCTTCACGCCATTGCCATCCTGCAGGTCCACAAGGCCAAGGCGTTAAGAGAACTCCACGAGGGTAAGGCCGACCCGGGTATTATGCAGGATCTCCGTGCCCCCACTGACCTCGCCCTACAGGCGACCAAGGTGAGGGCACTGGCCCTGGGTCGGACGATGTCCACTAGGGCTGGGTAAAAAATATTGATTCTTCGATTTTAATCGATTTTTAATTTTACAAACAATATCGATTCGGGAAATCCCGAATAGATTCTTAATGCGTGTGCTTTACTTCAAGGGTATCTGACTGTATTTCGCCCATCTTCCTGTAGATGTCGCAATCAGACGTGCTGATACAATTAAACAAAATAAATTCAAATAAAAAGTGGGAGAGGGAGAAAGGATCATGACGGAAGCTCACGGTAGCCAAGAATCTACCCCAGCGCCAGCTAAATTAAAGTCAGATGTGTGGAAGCATTTTATGTTTAAAGGCAATGACGGCAAAGGTGAGGTCAACAAAACAACTGTTGTTTGCAAGTTGTGCCCGCAAGAGCTGCGATTTTGCAACAATACCACAAACTTACGAAACCACCTGTCGAGGCGTCACCCCGAGGCGATATCTAGTTCATGCGATTTGGGTCAGCAACGGCTAGACGTTGCTTTTGCCTGCAAATTACAATCAGATTCACCTTGCGCGAAGAAAATTACTGCTGCTATACTGATGATGATTTGCAAGGATTTACGCCCTTACGCGATAGTTGAAAACAAGGGATTTCACAATCTTATCAGTGTTTTGGAGCACAGTTACGCGATGGTGACACGAAAGTACCTCAGTGAAAAGGCAATACCGAAAAAGTATGCCGAGGTTAAGATCAATGTCGCAGCATCTCTCCAGTCAGCAGAAAGAGTTGCCCTTACCTGTGACGGCTGGACCTCCAGGGCGACTGACTCGTATGTCACCATAACATGTCACTATATCACAAGCGACTGGACACTTGCGTCGCATGTTTTGCAAACCCGGCTGTCCACACCAGCCACACAGCAAGTAACATCGCAGCATTGTTGAACGAGGCCTTAATTGAATGGAACATTGCTGAGAAAGAACCGGCTCTCGTAACCGACAATGCAGCAAACATGGTCCGTGCGGCGGCGCTAATGAATGTGCTTCACCTTGGATGATACACGCATACGCTGAATTTAGCGTCGCAAGCGGCACTCAAACTCCCTAAAATGGCCCAGTTGCTTGGCAAAATCAAACGAATCACTGGCTTCTTTCATCGAAGCAGCATTGCCAGCCATATTCTGAAAGTCAAACAAAAGCTACTAGATCTACCCTCACATAAGCTGAAGACTGACGCTGTAACTCGATGGAACAGCGCATTGGAGATGCTAGAGCGGTTCCTGGAGCAACAGCCAGCTATATCTGCAGCGCTGCTCTCACCTGAAGTTGGTAGAAGTGAGAAAGATATCTTCACTTTGTCAGAGACAGACATAACTACTGCAGAAGATGTATTAAAAGCTCTGAATCCCATGAAAGCTGCCACACTAGCCATGTCTGAAGAGTGCACACCAACTTTATCAGTTATTGGTCCTCTGCATGCACAGCTGTTACAGGAGATGAATATTGGACCCAGCGACTCCACAATCATCAAGGACTTAAAATCCACTATACATGACAACCTAATGTCAAGGTATGTTTACAGAACTATTATTCAGTAGTAGTGTTTATTTAAAGACCCTATATAAATTAAATATAGATTACATATTTTAAATAAATGTACAAAGATAACTAAACTAAAGTTCAATGTCATCAGCAAAAACTTTGAAATACATTATTATGTGAATAAGAATTTTGTGTATGGATGTATAACTGCACATGACAAAAATTAATTGAAATTTGTTGAATCCCCTTTAGATATAATGGCCTGAAGGAAACGTTGTATACAGCTTCAGCATTAGATCCTCGTTTTAAGGCCCTTCCCTTTTCGTCCGAAGAGGACCGTGACAACACATTTTCAAGACTGATGAGGGAGATTGTTAGTCTGGACCAAAGGAAAATACAGAACGTAAGCATTGAATGAAAACTGTGCTTTTGGTATATTTTGATCAGAACTTCCAAATTGAATTCCCCTTGTGATCCTTTATTCTTAATATATTTTAAATGTAATTTGTATTTGTTTCATATTTAAGCAGCAAGAAAGTGACAGTGCTTGTGTGGAAGACACTGTGCCTGTTCACCAGAACGCCACCTCCCTGAGTCCTCATGATGAGGTGGGAGATGCAGAAGACCCGACAGCAGCCAAGAAGACAAAGATGTCTGCACTGATGGATCTCCTTGGAGCAGCCTACAAAACAGCAGCTCCAGCATCAAAGAAAACTGTGACTGAAATGGCAAAAGAGGAAGTGGCAAGGTACAGGGAAGCCAAGCCTGTCATACTCTCTGAAAACCCACTAATCTGGTGGAAGATGCATGCAGAAGAGTATCCTCTTTTAACCCACCAAGCAAAGAGGTATCTCTGTGTGCCGGGAACAAGTGTTCCTGCTGAGCGAGTTTTTTCAACTGCTGGTGATATTATCACAACACAAAGAAGCTGCCTTAGGTCAGACCATGTTGATCAGCTACTTTTTTTGCAGAAAAATCTGGCAATCAAAAAATGAGTTAGTGCTAGTAAAGAAATTTTTGTTTTTTGGACAGTTACTATGTTTAATATGCACAATGTCCAGAAAAAGGTTTTATGGGCCTGTTTTGAATGTTAGAATGAATCTGTTATATTTTGTTATGAATTTAACTTTGAAAATAAAAAGTTAAAATCTGAATGTAGGTTACTTGTTGTTTGGTTACCCCAAGTAAAAATAAAAAATTATTCCAAACATAATTGTGTGGGCTCTACTGTCAATTAATATGTGTATTTATTTAACTAATGTAAGAGAATAAGAGTTTCAGTTACCAGCATGTATACTTAAATGTGGATTCCATGCCTGCAAAACTAGCATTTTATTCTACGTACTGATAACGTCTTGGTTACGTCTGTAACCTCAGTTCCCTGATGGAGGGAACGAGACGTTGTGTCGAGAACGACAGATGGAGCGAACCCCTTTCTGTCGGACTCTCGACGTTGTGTCGAGAACGACAGATGGGGTTCGCTCCTGAGAACCTATCAACTCTGACTACTATAGAAAAGGCCAATGAAATTTGGCGAATGAAATTTGCATGCCGGGCTCCGCCCCCGGATATCCGGTATAAAAGGAAGCCGGCGTGCAGCATTCATTTACCTCTTGTTCTGAAGAGCCTGAGAGCCTCTCACAACTACAACAGAAACGATACAGGTTTGTGGCATAAGGGACACAACGTCTCGTTCCCTCCATCAGGGAACTGAGGTTACAGACGTAACCAAGACGTTCCCTTTCTGTCGGTCTCTCGACGTTGTGTCGAGAACGACAGATGGAATTATCAATGGAAAACGCCACAAACGTGTATCGCGTCACAACCTCAGCGAAGCGACGGTAACAAGCCGGGGCGTGTCAGCTCGAAGCTTTCGTGAAGCTTGTAACCTTCCAGTGTGGTGGTCGGGGGTTTCCAGAGCTTTCTGGAGAAAGATGGGTACAGCCCTGACCGGTAACCTATCACGGACGGGGCCTTAGCTCTCTACAAGCGAGAGGCCGTCCGGCTCGGTTTACACTGGGAAAGCGCAACTCTTAATAGAGAAGCGCTGCAGAGGCCACCTCCTACCCGTGGGGAGGAATATGGTGGGGAAAAAGTATGGTCTCGTCCTAGGAGGAGAATGCATGGAACGTGCGGACTGGAGTTAACCGCGAGGTGGAGGTCCACCTGGGGAAGCTCATGGGTTACCAAGCGTGGGAACCATTGTCATGAGGGTATGGCAGACGGAACAGCCCTCGGTGGGGGTGTTACTGCGTCTGATAGCACAGGTCCGGTTAGAACTATGTGAGATAGGTCATAAGGTTTCCCGGCCTAAGGGGGAAGGCTGCTCTGCCCAGCCAACCCCCAGGAGTGCTTACTTAGTGATGGAAGGAATGCCTGTTCTTAACCAGGGTGTGGGTAAGAAAGAAGGCTGGTGAGGTCCCAATTTTCTTAGCCAGAATGGGTAAGAAGAAAAGGGGATAGATAGCACACTGACCCAACCTCGGGGAGGGTGGGAAGGTGCTTTCGCAGGCATACGCCCTCCCGGATGTCAATCCTACATGTCGCCACGTAGGACGTGAGCTGATACCGGGTTTACGCGAAGATTGTAAAACCTTGCGAAGGTGGTGGGCGTAGCCCAACCCGCAGCTCTACAAATGTCTGCCAGAGACGCGCCTCCGGCCAGTGCCCATGAAGTGGCTATACCCCGAGTGGAGTGAGCCGTAACCGCCAATGGGCATGGCAAATTCTGTGATCGGTATGCGGTAGTAACGGCATCTACGATCCAGTGCGCTAGTCTCTGTTTGGAGACAGCCTTCCCCTTCTGCTGTCCTCCGAAACAGACAAAGAGCTGATCAGAACTGCGGAAGCTCTGTGTGCGGTCCAAGTAGAGGCGCAGTGCGCGTACTGGACACAACACGGACCGGGTTGGGTCTTGCTCCCCGGTGGGGAGCGCCTGCAAGTTCACCACTTGGTCCCGAAAGGGAGTAGTGGGAACTTTGGGCACGTATCCGGGCCTGGGTCTCAGGCGAACGTGAGAGTAGCCAGGGCCGAAATCAAGGCAGTCCGGGGACACAGAGAATGCATGGAGATCCCCTATCCTCTTAAAGGATGCGAGCGCCACAAGAAGAACCGTCTTAGTCGTTAGGTGAGTAAGATCGGAAGCTTCAAGGGGCTCAAAGGGGGGCTCGGCTAGGCCCCTCAAGACCACGTTAAGGTCCCATGAGGGTATGGAGCGGAGACGAGGCGGGTTGCGTCGTCTTGCGCCCCTTAGGAACCTAGTGACCAGGTCGTGTTGCCCTAGAGACCTTCCGAGCACTGAATCGTGATGAGAGGCGATAGCAGCTACATACACTTTCAGTGTGGAAGGGGAGATGTTAGTCTCCAGTCTCTGTTGTAGAAAGGACAACACGATCCCGACCGAGCATCTCTGTGGGTCTTCTCCTTGGGAGAGACACCAGGATGAGAAGAGGCACCATTTGTAGGCGTATAACCGCCTAGTGGATGGCGCCCGTGCCTGTAAGATGGTTTCAGCCACAGCGGGGTGTAACCTACTCAGGGTCTCCTCGTCCCGTCCAGGGACCAGACATGGAGGTTCCAGAGGTCTGGCCTGGGATGCCAGAACGTGCCCATCCCCTGAGAGAGCAGGTCCTCTGTCAGGGGAATGGGCCAGGGGGGAGTTGTTTTCAAGAGCATCAGCTCCGAGAACCAAGTGCGGTTGGGCCAGTAGGGCGCAACCAGTAACACCTGTTGCTCCTCTTCCCTGACCTTGCACAGGGTCTGTGCAAGGAGGCTCACTGGGGGGAAGGCGTACTTCCGCTTGTCTCGTGGCCAGCTGTGCGCCAGGGCATCCATGCCGAGGGGGGCCTCGGTCAGGGCGTACCAAAGCGGACAATGGGTGGTGTCGCGGGAGGCAAAGAGGTCTATCTGTGCCTGTCCGTACCACACCCAAATAAGCTGGACTGCACGAGGGTGGAGTCGCCACTCTCCGCAGGGTGTGTACTGTCGAGAGAGCGCGTCGGCTGTCTCGTTCAGTACGCCTGGGATGTAGGTGGCACGCAGGGAGCGGATCACCTGCTAACTCCACAGGAGGAGGCGTCGGGCAAGTTGTGATAGTTGCCGTGAGCGCACGCCACCCTGGCGATTGATGTACGCTACGGCTGTGGTACTGTCCAGGCGAACCAGTACGTGCTGACCTTGCACTAGAGGCCGGAGCCTTCTCAGTGCAAGCAGTACAGTCCACAACTCTAGGCAATTGATGTGCCAGCGCAGTTGGGGGCCCGTCCAGCGCCCCGCTACCGCGTGCCCGTTGCACACTGCACCCTAAACCTGCAGCGAGGCGTCCGTTGTCACCACGACGTGACTCGTGGGCAGCCCGAGGGGAACCCCAGCTCGGAGAAAGGTCATGGAAGACCAAGGGGTTAGGGTGCTTCGACATACAGGCGTTACCACCATACGCCTGCTGCCGGTGTGCCACGCCGTCCTCGGAACTCGACTCTGTAGCCAGTGTTGGAGCGGTCTCATGTGCATCAATCCGAGGGGTGTTATTGCCGCGGAAGATGCCATGTGTCCCAGGAGCCTCTGAAATAGTTTCAGGGGGACCGCCGATTGCTTGAACTGGTCCAAGCAATCCAAAACTGACTGGGCGCGTGCTGCGGACAGCTGCGCCGACATGGTGACAGAGTTGAGTTCCATACCGAGAAAGAGGATCGTCTGCACTGGGGAGAGTTTGCTCTTTTCTCGGTTGACCTGAAGGCCCAATCGGTCTAGGTGCCGGAGCACCATGTCCCTCTGTGTACACAACAGATCTCGCGAGTGTGCCAAGATAAGCCAGTCGTCGAGATAGTTGAGTATTCGCACACCTATCTCCCGGAGAGGAGCGAGGGCGGCCTCCACGATCTTCGTGAAGACTCGTGGAGACAGGGACAGACCGAAGGGGAGGACTTTGTACTGATATGCTTGACCCTCGAAAGCGAACCGTAGGAACGGTCGGTGTCGAGGAAGAATCGAGACATGAAAGTAAGCGTCCTTCAGGTCGATTGCCACGAACCAATCCTGACACCTGATAGATGTCAGGATGCGCTTCTGGGTTAGCATCTTGAAGGGCAGCTTGTGAAGGTGCCTGTTCAGGATACGTAGGTCCAGAATGGGGCGCAACCCTCCGTCTTTCTTGGGAACGATGAAAACCGGGCTTTAAAACCCGCTGAACATCTCGGCTAGTGGGACGGACTCGATCGCCTGTTTCGCCAGGAGGGTGGATACATCTGCCCGAAGCACGGAGGCGTCTCTGCCTCTGAGAGAGGGGGAGATGATGCCCCGGAACTTGGGAGGGGCCCTGGCGAACTGGATCGAGTAGCCGAGACGGACCGTCCGCATTAGCCACCGAGACACTGTGGGCAACCTTAGCCAAGCTCCCAGGGACTGTGACAGGGGGACCAAGGGGACGGCCTGTTTCACCATTCCCACGGAGGGTGGTTCGTTGGCGGGTGGAGTCAACCGTGTGTCGCCGGGGCTTCCCCGGAGGGATGGTTGGCTCCACCTGTTTTCCTGCCTGGCGGGACAACGGCACGCACTGTCGGGTCGAGAGTGGTGACAGCTGTCGGATGTGTGCGGCCTCACACCTCGCCAGGGTGTGAGGTCGGATCGCCGAGCACAGTCCGGGGGAGTGTGCGAACGGCTGGGATGAACGCGCGGGGGAAACAACTCTCTTTGTGAGCAAGTGGGCGCCAGGCCCTGATAAGGGCCCGGCTTTGGAAACGAGGCAGGATTCGTCCCATACCGACCTGTCAGAGGTGGAACTGTGACGGTCGGGCCAGATGTTGCTTTCCCCGGCGTCTTCTCGTCAGGGGCGCTTCCTGGAAGGCTGCTGGCGAGGAGGGGGCCTAGCCTTCGGAGTCCTCTTCCGGGGTGCAGCCTGGGGGTGCGCCTTAACCGGTGTCGGGTTCGAAGAGGCCCTGGGCTGTCGGGGAGCAGGAGGTGCGCGGGAAGTCGAAGGCCGGGGGGCCGTCGATTCACGGCGCGGTAGAATGTGGCTTATCGCCTCAGTCTGCTCCTTGACCGCCGAGAACTGCTGTGCGAAGCTCTCGACGGTGTCCCCGAACAGCCCACCCTGCGAGATGGGTGCGTCGAGAAAGCGTACTTTGTCGGCGTCACTCATACTCGCAAGGTTAAGCCAGAGGTGTCTCTCCTGGACCACCAGAGTGGACATCGTCCGACCCAGGGCCCGCGCCGTCACCTTAGTCGCCCTTAGAGCGAGGTCAGTGGCGGCGCGGAGTTCCTGCATGACACCCGGGTCGGCCCTACCCTCGTGGAGTTCTCTCAACGCCTTGGCCTGATGGACCTGCAGGATGGCCATGGCGTGGAGAGAGGAGGCAGCCTGGCCCGCAGCACTGTAAGCCTTCGCCACCAGGGAAGCAGAAGTCTTACAGGCTTTGGACGGGAGACGAGGTCGGGTCCTCCAGGTGGCAGCCGTTTGCGGGCATAGGTGCACAGCAATGGCACGCTCCACCTGGGGGACTTCGACGTAGGCCCTGGCTGCCCCATCATCGAGGGAGGTGAGGGAGGCGGAGCTGGTCTGCGAGGAACGAGCCGTGAGATGGGCGCTCCAGGTCTGACACAGCTCCTCATGCACCTCCGGGAAAAATGGAACCGGGGGTGGGCGTGGCTTGACACCACGTTCCGACCCCAGGAACCAAGTATCCAACCGCGAGCGTTGGGGTAGAGGCAATGGCGTACATTGCAGCCCAATGCTGGCGGCAGCCCGGGTTAGCATGACCGACATCTCGACTTCTGCTTCCTCCTGAGCTCTACCCCCCGGGGGGGGGAGTTCGGAATCTTCATTGTCGGATGTCGGCATCTCTCCCTCCGATGCTGCGATCGACATCTCATCCGCTCTGCGATCCGTTGCCGAATGCGCAGAGGAGGATCCAGACGGTGTGCCACCGCTGGGTGGGGAATGGCCAAAAGAGCGTGCTGGGGTGCGAGCGGCCCGTGAGCGCTTGGATGGCGGGTTTGCGTCCGCAGATGTCCCCAAATCACTAACGCCGCTAACCGGTCCGGAGATCTAGGTTTTAGCGACAGATGTCACGGCCCGGGTAGCAGACGAAATGTTGGCTGGTTCCTGTAGGAAGACAGCCAACCGTGACCGCAACTTTTGCATGACGATCTGCCCGCAGTGCGGGCAAGATGCGTCACTGAACGCTGCCTCGGCGTGCTGGACGCCCAGACACCTAATACAGCGCTCGTGTCCATCCCCCTCCTCGATGAGGGTACCGCACCCAAGAGAACAGCGGGACATGCCACGCTGTAGAGTTGTTAGTCCTGAAAAGGACTTTTGTAGAAATTTTAACTCTGACACCACTGGAGCCGCCGAGACACCCAGGGGAAGATCGCTGCAGGAGGGACGATCCGCTGGGACAGGTCTTAGATCCGGCAGTGTAGTTGTAGAAGAAGATACTTCAGTTTTTGTACTCAGGAGTCGATGGCTCTGAAGAACAAAAGGTAAATGAATGCTGCACGCCGGCTTCCTTTTATACCGGATATCCGGGGGCGGAGCCCGGCATGCAAATTTCATTTGCCAAATTTCATTGGCCTTTTCTATAGTAGTCAGAGTTGATAGGTTCTCAGGAGCGAACCCCATCTGTCGTTCTCGACACAACGTCGAGAGACCGACAGAAAGGGGTTCGCTCCATCTGTCGTTCTCGACACAACGTCGAGAGACCGACAGAAAGGGAACTAATCGATATTGAATCGAATCGAATCGAAATCGAATCGAAACCATAAATATGAGAATCGAATCGCCAATTTGGTCCCAAAACCCAGCCCTAATGTCCACGCTAGTGGTCCGAGTAGACACCTCTGGCTAAACCTTGTGCAAATGAGTGACACAGATAAAGTCCGCTTTCTCGATGCACCCATCTCGTAGGGTGGGCTGTTTGGTGATGAGGTCGAGGATTTCGCTCAGCAATCTCGACGGTAAAGAAGCAGACAGAGGCAATTAGCGACATCTTACGCACCGCGTCTCGGCCGCCCAGAGGCCTCTGAGATCTCGCGCGACGTCTGCTTCCCAGCAGACCAGGACCCCTTCGACATCGGCTCCGGTACCTGTGCCCCCAGCACGGGCTGCACCCCGGAGCAAGAGGTCGAGGGGGAAACCTCCACCCCGTCAGCAACCTTCTCTCAAGAAGACCCCAGGGAGAACAACATGGGGTCCAACCATCTCAGTCACGCCTCTGAGTGGTTGGTACGAGACAGGTCCTGCCTCGTCTCAAAGCCAGGCCCTTCTCAGGACCTGGCACTCACTTAATCAAGAGAGTTTCCTTCTCCCTGGGCATTCCTTACAGCCGCTCTCACACTCCACTGGACTGTGTTCGGCAACCCGACCTCACGCCTTGGCGAGGCGTTTGGTCGTACACACAAAACAGCCGCAACCACTCTCAAACTGACAGTGCGTGCAGCTGTTTTGCCAGGCAGGTAAGTAGGCAGAGCCAACCTTACCTCCGGGGTCGGTTTGTGGCAATCGACCTGAAGGTCGCTTACGTTCATGTCTGGATCCTCCCTCAACACCTGCCGTTCCTATTGTTTGCGTTGAAGGGGCAGGCATATCAGTAAAAAGTCCTCCATTTCAGTTTCTCCCTGTCCCCACGGGTCTTTACGAAGATCGCGGAACCCACCCTTTCTCCCCTTGGGGAAAAAGGTGTGCGGGTACTGAACTACCTCGACGACTGGCATACTCGCGAGATATGGTGTCTACGCAAAGGGACCTGGTGCTCCGGCACCTAGAACGATTAGCACTACAGGTCAACCGAGAAAGGAGCAAGCTCTCCCCAGTGCAGAGCATCCTCTTTCTCAGCATGGAACTCAACTCTGTCACCAGGTCGCAGTAAGAGCCCAGTCGGTGTTGAACTGCTTGGAACAATTCAGGCAGTCAGCGGTCCCCCTGAAACAGTTTTCAGAGGCTACTTGGACACATGGCATCCTCGGCGGGGTAATACCCCTCGTGTTGATGCACATAAAAGCGCTCCAACAATGGCTACAGAGTTGAGTTCTGAGGAAAGCGTGGCACACCAGCAGAAGGCGCATGGTGATGACGCCCCTCTGCCAATGCACCCTTACCCCCTGGTCTTCCATGACCTTTTTCCAGACTGAGGTGCCACTTGGGCAGGTCGAGGCATGTCTTGGTGATTTCGGACGTCTTCCTGCAGGGGTATGGCCTTAAGAGCCTTAATATTAAAGGAAAATATCTCAATGTCAAATATAAGTTATTTATTTAAATCCTTAAAGTATATTCATTTATTTGTGTCAACAAAATGTTGGTCAACTATGTTACAAACAAAACCTCACCCAGCAACTCAAAAATTGTTTGTCCCAAGACCCTGTGACCCGCACCATGTGATGTCATTTTCCTCTGTGGCGGTAATTTCAAACACACCATGGTGAGTCTCCTCTCAGTTTTTTCAATATTTGATGTAGAAAAGCATATTGTCCACGGCCCTATTATTAACCATCAACTATGTTATGTACATTGTCATGGCTAAAAAGTTTTATTTACTATAATGAAATTTTGTGTTGAATTCTTACATTAACCTGCTCAAAAAAATTACATGTGGTTAGCTAGGCTAGGTCCACCATTTCTGTTATGGGGAAGAAATATGGAAATTGTCAACTAAGTTATGGTCAACTAAGTTACAGTCAACTAAGTTGCACCAGTGCTCAACGATCTTTCAACTAAGTTACATCAGTGCTCTATGGCATATCATGAGCATTTATTGTTCCTATTCTATTTATATCCTGAACATGTGTATATATATATATATATATACATTTTATATATATATTATTTTACTTTTAAAAATGATACATTTAAATAGGTCTCCGCAGCTGAGACACAGCAGAGATATAGGGCTCGTCGTGATGCAGGTCTTGAAAGAAGGGCAGCATATTTGGAGAAGCAGAGAGAGGCATGGCACAGGCTCAGGTCACAAGGAAATGTGAAGACAGTGGCAGATATGAGTGAGAGAGAGAAAAGAAGAAAGAGGGCCTACTGGAAGAGGGCAAAACAGAATAACAGAGAGAGAAAGAGCAGGCTTGAGAAAGTAGTTACACCACCGGACAGTCCAGACAACTATCCACCTCAGAGCAGCAGGTAGAGTTCATGAGGCAAGACAGAAACATTTAGAGGCATTCTCTCTGAAATTATATGTTATGTGTGCAGTCTTTCACCGTTTTCACCATACAAAAAAATAAGCTTGAAAAGCATTGTTTTTCAAAGGCTCTGTTGCATCAGCATACTGTTCTGTTGAAGAGCTTTTAGAGTTTTTTTGAAATTGTTAAATTACTTGAATTGAGCGAAGAAATGAATTTAAGTATGTTGCATTTTATCAGTCCATTCTGAATGCATAAAAACACTTCAAAAGGATTGGTTTGGGATTATATAATTACTATTACTATGAGCAATCCCTATTCTGTCAAATATTGACTAGTTAGTGTTGAATTGGAGGTTCTCCATGAAATTATATGTAGATGTTTGTATTTTTGTCACTGCATTCTGAAAGCATAATCGAGAAGTTCAGTTCTCTAAATTCATTCTACAGTTGAAAGAAAAAGTATGTGAACCCTTTGGGCTTACTTGGATTTCTTCATAAATTGGTCATAAAATGTGTTCTGATCTTCATCTAAGTCAAACCAATAGAGAAAAACAGTCTGCTTAAGCTAATACCGCAGAAACATTATACGTTTTCATGTTTATATTGAACACAACATGTAAACATTCATAGTGCAGGGTGGAAAAGTATGTGAAACCCTAGGCTAATGACTTCTCCAAGAGCTAATTGGAGCCAGGAGTCAGCCAACCTGGGGTCCAATCAATGTGATTGGAAGTGTTGATTAAAGTTGGCCTGTCCAATAAAAAACACACACCAGTTTTGAGTTTGCTGTTCTGAAGAAGCGTTGTCTGATGTGAACCATGCCTCGCACAAAAGAGCTCTCAGAAGACCTACGATCAAGAATTGTTGACTTACATAAAGCTGGAAAGTGCTACAAAAGTATATCTACAGTTGTGTTCAAAATTATTCAACCCCCAATGCTGTAAATGGTTTTAGGGAATTTAGTGTACATTTGTAATTGTATTCAGAATGAAATCCTACAAGGACTTCTTAAAGAACCATATGCAACTAAAATGACATCAATTAGTTTTGTAATACAGTAGTAAATGTTTCTTTTGTGAATTCTTCATTGACATAATTATTCAACCCCTTAAAGACTACCACTCTGAAGAACAGAGGTTCAATGAAGTGTTTTCAATCAGGTATTGAAAACACCTGTGGATATCAGGGAGCAGCAATAAAGCCTAATAAGCACCAATTAGGCAGCTTTAAAATGACTGTGATACTCAGCTCCTTCTAGACATTTACTGGTGTGGTTACAAACATGGTGAGGTCAAGAGAATGGTCCAGGAAGACAAGAGAACAGGTGATTACTCTTCACAGGAAGGGCAATGGCTATAAGAAGATTGCAAAGATGTTAAACATACCAAGAGACACCATAGGAAGCATCATTCGCAAGTTCAAGGCAAAGGGCACTGTTGAAACTCTACCTGGTCGTGGCAGAAAGAAGATGCTGACTTCGACTGCTGTGCGCTACCTGAAGCGTAGAGTGGAGAAAAGTCCCTGTGTGACTGCTGAGGAACTGAGAAAAGATTTGTCAGATGTGGGTACTGAAGTTTCTGCTCAGACAATACGGCGCACCCTGCGTAATGAAGGCCTCCATGCCAGAACTCCCAGGCGCACCCCCTTGCTGTGCCCAAAGAATAAGAAGAGTCGACTGCAGTATGCCAAAAGTCATGTGAACAAACCACAGAAGTTTTGGGATAGTGTTCTGTGGACTGATGAAACAAAATTAGAACTGTTTGGGCCCATGGATCAACGCTATGTTTGGAGGAGGAAGAACAATGCCTATGAAGAAAAGAACACCTTGCCTATTGTGAAGCATGGCGGGGGGTCAATCATGCTTTGGGGCTGTTTTGCTTCTGCAGGTACTGGGAAGCTTCAGCGTGTGCAAGGTACCATGAATTCTCTTCAGTACCAGGAGATATTGGATGACAATGTGATGCAGTCCGTCACAAACCTGAGGCTTGGAAGACGTTGGACCTTTCAACAGGACAATGATCCCAAGCATACCTCCAAGTCCACTAGAGCATGGTTGCAGATTAAAGGCTGGAACATTTTGAAGTGGCCATCGCAGTCACCAGACTTAAATCCGATTGAGAACCTCTGGTGGGACTTAAAGAAACCAGTTGAGTGCGCAAGCCTAAGAATGTGACTGAACTGGAGGCTTTTGCCCATGATGAATGGGCGAAGATACCCGTAAATCGCTGCAAGACACTTGTGTCAAGCTATGCTTCACGTTTAAAAGCTGTTATAACTGTAAAAGGATGTTGTACTAAGTACTAAGATTGAATGTCACTTGGGGGTTGAATAAAACTGATAATGATGTGAGCTCAGAAAAGACATTTGTGGTTATTTCATTATAAATGTTATGTTATATTTGTCTAACCTACACGTGCCTCTTTGATTTAATTGTAAGCAGGATGACTGAATGATCATAATCAATGTCAAACCGACAAAAACAATCAATTTCAGTGGGGGTTGAATAATTTTGAACACAACTGTAAAAGCCTTGATGTCCATGTGTCCACGGTAAGACAGACAGATTGTCTACAAATGGAGAAAGTTCAGCACTGTTGCTACACTCCCTAGGCGTGGTCGTCCTGTAAAGATGACTGCAAGAGCACAGCGCAGAATGCTCAATGAGGTGAAGAAGAATCCTAGAGTGTCAGCTAAACACTTACAGAAATCTCCGGCACATGACTGAACTGTACACACCAGTACTTCATGTTATCTGCTCTATCGGACTGTTTACACACACATAGCATCATTTGCACTCTATACTGCTCACTTGCACACCAGGAATATTACACTGAATGCTCATTTGCACTAATGGACTACTCTCATATCATAACTGCATCTACTCATCTATTGCACTATAACTTCAATAACTGCATTAACTCCTCTACTGCACTGTAACCTTAATAACCGCATTAACGCATCTACTGCACTGTAACTTCAATAACTGCATTACAGTTTTTCTCGATTGGTTTGGCTAATTTCTTGAAACCGAGATGACATTCTCAAAATAACCTGGACAAATCTCCAGACCACCTTGCAATTGTTCACAACCGAATGTCATTTTTCATTGGTTTTATCAAATTGCAAATGCTTTAGTACATGTCTCAAGTGACTCTGTGCTTTTTTTTCAAATGATTATGTACAAGTAGCTACAGTTAGCACAATGAGCCCACATTTAGCACATTTTACAAATAAATAGATCTTGCTGATCTAAACTGATTAGTTGATTTTTCAGTGAAATGGTTACTCTCTCCAAAACATATCAGCATGGTTTCATTGTGTAAGTCATCATATGCACAATTGTCTGTTCAACTGTCAAAATTAGTCAAAGATATAATACCATGAAAGAATTTCTTGGAACATTTGATAAATTTATGACAGTACTTGAATCAGGTGAAATTAGAACTAACGAAGGAGCAGTTTCCCACATCTCAGATGACCAATCAAACAGTTTGTTTAGTTACCTGACAGGTGTTTTCTATGATTATGACTGCTGCCAAAAGTATATAGACAGAGCTTGGCCCGGGGCCAGTTTCATTTGCAGTGTGAACATGGAAGCACCTCGCCAAGTACAACAGCAACTTCCTGCTCGAGGAAGAGGAGAAAGAAGAGGAAGAGGAGGAGTGAGAATGCGTGGAGGAATAGGGGGAAGGGGCCGAGGAGCACGGAGGCACCATGATGTCCCAGATGAAATCCGGGCCACCCTTACTGACCACGTTATAAACCATCGCCTCACAATGGCAGAGGCAGGTCGCCGAGTGCAGCCTAATGTGCCTCGGTCTACAGTCTCCTCCATCATCCAAACCTTTCGCAGGGAAAACAGGTACAGAACTATTCTATTGAACTATTCAGTGTTGGTGTGTGTGTAGGCCTAGAGTACTGTAATATCTTCATGTGATGTTATATGATACTATAAAAATGACAAAGAAAAAAAAATGTACTGTGAATAGTATTCCAGTCACTGTGCAGTGCATCACACTTTTAGTACCATAAAACAGCAGTACAATTACATTGGTAACTCATTTTGTTACAAATTTACAGTGTTGACCTTTGACTTGTATGTCTAGGATTGGACGACAGCCTCAAGTGGGTGGCAGAAGAAAACTTCTAAATGAACAACAAGAACGAGAAATATGCAACATGGTCATTGCAAATAATGCCATCACACTGAGACAGATTCGTAATGCAATCCTTCTAGACAATGTAATGTTCCAAAATATAAACTCTATCAGCATCTCCACAATAGACCGTGTATTGAAGAAACATCAGATGACCATGAAACAGATTTACAGGGTACCATTTGAGAGAAACTCTGACAGAGTGAAAGAGCTGCGGTACCAGTATGTGCATGTAAGTCAACTACTGGTTGTCTATCATTGTAACACTATTACAGTAAGACATGGTTACCACTTTTTTTTGTTTTGCTTTATCCTTTTTACCTTCAGAATCCAGCTTTGTGTGACTAGGGCATTTTGCCTAGAAATTGTCTTCAGTTTTTCACTCCCTCTTTTTACAGTACTTTAGATCCTCCCTGCAGTATCTGTCTCTACTTGACTGATTAGATTTATTTTTATTCTATTGTAGAGAATAATGGCATTAGAAGGCAACGAAACCTCTCACATCCTAGTGTTCGTTGATGAAGCTGGCTTCAACCTGGCCAAAGGTCGAAGGCGTGGCCGTAACATCATTGGCCACCGAGCCACTGTGGATGTCCCAGGCCAGCGAGGAGCAAATATAACAATGTGTGCCGCTATATCAGAAAGAGGTGTGGCCACACACATTCCCAGTTTAGGGCCCTACAATACACAAAAGCTCCTCAATTTTTTGAACCACCTTTATACTGATCTGATCCCGGAAAATGAGAGAGGTGAAGAAGGACATCAGCTACCACATTATGTCATTGTGTGGGATAATGTTAACTTCCACCGTGGCCCACGCATCAGAACCTGGTTCACCACCCATCCCCGGATGCTAATGGAGTTTCTTCCACCTTACTCTCCTTTCCTAAATCCAATTGAGGAGTTTTTTTCAGCTTGGAGGTGGAGGGTGTTTGAGCATCAGGCTCAAGACCAGAGGGCCCTGCTGCATGCAATGGATGCTGCATGTGAGGACATCACAGGGGATCAATGTAGGGGATGGTTGAGACATTCACGCCGTTTCTTCCCTCGCTGCATCGCAAGAGAAAATATCCGTTGAGATGTGGATGAGAATTTATGGCCTAACAGAGAGCAGCGCGTCGATGGCCAGGAGGATGAGGATGGTGGCCAGGAAAGAGAGGGTGACAATGGCGACCACTGAAAATATTACTGTACTATAGTTCTGAAACTTTATTTACAGTATGGTAGGCTATAGTTTGTTTTGTTTTTTGTTTGTGTTTATAACTGTTCACATTTACAGAATCCTGTATATGTTTTCTTTTCACAGTATGTTCTCTAATGTTAACATTTCTTTGTACGAATAAAAATGTTTACAGTTTCTTTGAGTATGGGTCGTTTATTGGAGGCTGATTTTCTGTAAAATCTTTTAGTTTTATTCATAGTGGTATTCTGTTGCTAGACCTGTGCCTCAGTGACAAAACGTCTAAGCATTTTGACTTGCAGTGCTTAAACAATGCCAAAGGTATAATGCATTTTGGGGGCATTGACTATTTATATGAGAAGGATATTTAGTTTTGACACATGGATAAACTGTTTTGGGAGAGATATGAGCTTTTGCAGGGGATCCATGGTGTTGTGCTAAACAATCCAGGTTATTTTGACAAAAGCACTAAATGAATGCACATGTGCCAAGGCAATTGAGAAGGATCTGTGCTATTTTGACTGTACTGACCTTTTATATGGGAAAGGAATCTGCTTTTGAAGCATGGAAGAAGAGTTTGGGGAAAGATATTTGATATTGCTAGTGAGCTATAATGTTGAGCAGAATTGTAAGACTGTTTGGCCAAATGACCTTATGGTTTTGAGAATGTCATCTCGATTTCAAGAAATGAGCCAAACCAATCGAGAAAAACTAACTCATCTACTGCACTGTAACCTTAATAACCGCATTAACGCATCTACTGCACTGTAACTTCAATAACTGCACTAACTCCTCTACTGCACTGTAACTTCAATAACTGCACAAACTCATCTACTGCACTGTAACTTCAATAACTACACTAACTCATCTACTGCACTGTAAATGTATTACTGCATCTACTCATGTATTGCACTATAACTTCAATAACTGCATTAACTCATGTACTGCACCGTACCTTTAATAACCGCATCAACTCATCTACTGCACTGTAACTTTAATAGCTAATGTCTGTAACTAATGCACACTCAAGTCACTTTGAGTGACAAGAATTGTTGAGTGAATTGTTGGAATTTCACAGCTATTTTAAATGAAGGAACAAAATGATAAACAATGCAGATGTATTTTAACAGCATTCTTTGCTCATATTTACAAAGGGTGTAAATAAGTTTTACATGTGTTCTGAGAACGTTGATATTTCAACACAGTCTCTTGCGAATTTGTGAAATTGTCACAAACTATAATTAAACAAATTTCCAACGGTTTTGTTTGAGTCAGCACGACTTTCAATTTAATGTATGTGTAATATGTGGTAAATTCTACATGAAAGAAAGAAGATGCTGACTTCGACTGCTGTGCGCTACCTGAAGCGTAGAGTGGAGAAAAGTCCCTGTGTGACTGCTGAGGAACTGAGAAAAGATTTGTCAGATGTGGGTACTGAAGTTTCTGCTCAGACAATACGGCGCACCCTGCGTAATGAAGGCCTCCATGCCAGAACTCCCAGGCGCACCCCCTTGCTGTCCCCAAAGAATAAGAAGAGTCGACTGCAGTATGCCAAAAGTCATGTGAACAAACCACAGAAGTTTTGGGATAGTGTTCTGTGGACTGATGAAACAAAATTAGAACTGTTTGGGCCCATGGATCAACGCTATGTTTGGAGGAGGAAGAACAATGCCTATGAAGAAAAGAACACCTTGCCTATTGTGAAGCATGGCGGGGGGTCAATCATGCTTTGGGGCTGTTTTGCTTCTGCAGGTACTGGGAAGCTTCAGCGTGTGCAAGGTACCATGAATTCTCTTCAGTACCAGGAGATATTGGATGACAATGTGATGCAGTCCGTCACAAACCTGAGGCTTGGAAGACGTTGGACCTTTCAACAGGACAATGATCCCAAGCATACCTCCAAGTCCACTAGAGCATGGTTGCAGATTAAAGGCTGGAACATTTTGAAGTGGCCATCGCAGTCACCAGACTTAAATCCGATTGAGAACCTCTGGTGGGACTTAAAGAAACCAGTTGAGTGCGCAAGCCTAAGAATGTGACTGAACTGGAGGCTTTTGCCCATGATGAATGGGCGAAGATACCCGTAAATCGCTGCAAGACACTTGTGTCAAGCTATGCTTCACGTTTAAAAGCTGTTATAACTGTAAAAGGATGTTGTACTAAGTACTAAGATTGAATGTCACTTGGGGGTTGAATAAAACTGATAATGATGTGAGCTCAGAAAAGACATTTGTGGTTATTTCATTATAAATGTTATGTTATATTTGTCTAACCTACACGTGCCTCTTTGATTTAATTGTAAGCAGGATGACTGAATGATCATAATCAATGTCAAACCGACAAAAACAATCAATTTCAGTGGGGGTTGAATAATTTTGAACACAACTGTAAAAGCCTTGATGTCCATGTGTCCACGGTAAGACAGACAGATTGTCTACAAATGGAGAAAGTTCAGCACTGTTGCTACACTCCCTAGGCGTGGTCGTCCTGTAAAGATGACTGCAAGAGCACAGCGCAGAATGCTCAATGAGGTGAAGAAGAATCCTAGAGTGTCAGCTAAACACTTACAGAAATCTCCGGCACATGACTGAACTGTACACACCAGTACTTCATGTTATCTGCTCTATCGGACTGTTTACACACACATAGCATCATTTGCACTCTATACTGCTCACTTGCACACCAGGAATATTACACTGAATGCTCATTTGCACTAATGGACTACTCTCATAACTGCATTACCTCATCTACTGCACTGTAACTCATCTATTGCATTACTGCATCTATTGCATAACTAACTGCATCTACTCATCTATTGCACTATAACTTCAATAACTGCATTAACTCCTCTACTGCACTGTAACCTTAATAACCGCATTAACGCATCTACTGCACTGTAACTTCAATAACTGCATTACAGTTTTTCTCGATTGGTTTGGCTAATTTCTTGAAACCGAGATGACATTCTCAAAATAACCTGGACAAATCTCCAGACCACCTTGCAATTGTTCACAACCGAATGTCATTTTTCATTGGTTTTATCAAATTGCAAATGCTTTAGTACATGTCTCAAGTGACTCTGTGCTTTTTTTTCAAATGATTATGTACAAGTAGCTACAGTTAGCACAATGAGCCCACATTTAGCACATTTTACAAATAAATAGATCTTGCTGATCTAAACTGATTAGTTGATTTTTCAGTGAAATGGTTACTCTCTCCAAAACATATCAGCATGGTTTCATTGTGTAAGTCATCATATGCACAATTGTCTGTTCAACTGTCAAAATTAGTCAAAGATATAATACCATGAAAGAATTTCTTGGAACATTTGATAAATTTATGACAGTACTTGAATCAGGTGAAATTAGAACTAACGAAGGAGCAGTTTCCCACATCTCAGATGACCAATCAAACAGTTTGTTTAGTTACCTGACAGGTGTTTTCTATGATTATGACTGCTGCCAAAAGTATATAGACAGAGCTTGGCCCGGGGCCAGTTTCATTTGCAGTGTGAACATGGAAGCACCTCGCCAAGTACAACAGCAACTTCCTGCTCGAGGAAGAGGAGAAAGAAGAGGAAGAGGAGGAGTGAGAATGCGTGGAGGAATAGGGGGAAGAGGCCGAGGAGCACGGAGGCACCATGATGTCCCAGATGAAATCCGGGCCACCCTTACTGACCACGTTATAAACCATCGCCTCACAATGGCAGAGGCAGGTCGCCGAGTGCAGCCTAATGTGCCTCGGTCTACAGTCTCCTCCATCATCCAAACCTTTCGCAGGGAAAACAGGTACAGAACTATTCTATTGAACTATTCAGTGTTGGTGTGTGTGTAGGCCTAGAGTACTGTAATATCTTCATGTGATGTTATATGATACTATAAAAATGACAAAGAAAAAAAAATGTACTGTGAATAGTATTCCAGTCACTGTGCAGTGCATCACACTTTTAGTACCATAAAACAGCAGTACAATTACATTGGTAACTCATTTTGTTACAAATTTACAGTGTTGACCTTTGACTTGTATGTCTAGGATTGGACGACAGCCTCAAGTGGGTGGCAGAAGAAAACTTCTAAATGAACAACAAGAACGAGAAATATGCAACATGGTCATTGCAAATAATGCCATCACACTGAGACAGATTCGTAATGCAATCCTTCTAGACAATGTAATGTTCCAAAATATAAACTCTATCAGCATCTCCACAATAGACCGTGTATTGAAGAAACATCAGATGACCATGAAACAGATTTACAGGGTACCATTTGAGAGAAACTCTGACAGAGTGAAAGAGCTGCGGTACCAGTATGTGCATGTAAGTCAACTACTGGTTGTCTATCATTGTAACACTATTACAGTAAGACATGGTTACCACTTTTTTTTGTTTTGCTTTATCCTTTTTACCTTCAGAATCCAGCTTTGTGTGACTAGGGCATTTTGCCTAGAAATTGTCTTCAGTTTTTCACTCCCTCTTTTTACAGTACTTTAGATCCTCCCTGCAGTATCTGTCTCTACTTGACTGATTAGATTTATTTTTATTCTATTGTAGAGAATAATGGCATTAGAAGGCAACGAAACCTCTCACATCCTAGTGTTCGTTGATGAAGCTGGCTTCAACCTGGCCAAAGGTCGAAGGCGTGGCCGTAACATCATTGGCCACCGAGCCACTGTGGATGTCCCAGGCCAGCGAGGAGCAAATATAACAATGTGTGCCGCTATATCAGAAAGAGGTGTGGCCACACACATTCCCAGTTTAGGGCCCTACAATACACAAAAGCTCCTCAATTTTTTGAACCACCTTTATACTGATCTGATCCCGGAAAATGAGAGAGGTGAAGAAGGACATCAGCTACCACATTATGTCATTGTGTGGGATAATGTTAACTTCCACCGTGGCCCACGCATCAGAACCTGGTTCACCACCCATCCCCGGATGCTAATGGAGTTTCTTCCACCTTACTCTCCTTTCCTAAATCCAATTGAGGAGTTTTTTTCAGCTTGGAGGTGGAGGGTGTTTGAGCATCAGGCTCAAGACCAGAGGGCCCTGCTGCATGCAATGGATGCTGCATGTGAGGACATCACAGGGGATCAATGTAGGGGATGGTTGAGACATTCACGCCGTTTCTTCCCTCGCTGCATCGCAAGAGAAAATATCCGTTGAGATGTGGATGAGAATTTATGGCCTAACAGAGAGCAGCGCGTCGATGGCCAGGAGGATGAGGATGGTGGCCAGGAAAGAGAGGGTGACAATGGCGACCACTGAAAATATTACTGTACTATAGTTCTGAAACTTTATTTACAGTATGGTAGGCTATAGTTTGTTTTGTTTTTTGTTTGTGTTTATAACTGTTCACATTTACAGAATCCTGTATATGTTTTCTTTTCACAGTATGTTCTCTAATGTTAACATTTCTTTGTACGAATAAAAATGTTTACAGTTTCTTTGAGTATGGGTCGTTTATTGGAGGCTGATTTTCTGTAAAATCTTTTAGTTTTATTCATAGTGGTATTCTGTTGCTAGACCTGTGCCTCAGTGACAAAACGTCTAAGCATTTTGACTTGCAGTGCTTAAACAATGCCAAAGGTATAATGCATTTTGGGGGCATTGACTATTTATATGAGAAGGATATTTAGTTTTGACACATGGATAAACTGTTTTGGGAGAGATATGAGCTTTTGCAGGGGATCCATGGTGTTGTGCTAAACAATCCAGGTTATTTTGACAAAAGCACTAAATGAATGCACATGTGCCAAGGCAATTGAGAAGGATCTGTGCTATTTTGACTGTACTGACCTTTTATATGGGAAAGGAATCTGCTTTTGAAGCATGGAAGAAGAGTTTGGGGAAAGATATTTGATATTGCTAGTGAGCTATAATGTTGAGCAGAATTGTAAGACTGTTTGGCCAAATGACCTTATGGTTTTGAGAATGTCATCTCGATTTCAAGAAATGAGCCAAACCAATCGAGAAAAACTAACTCATCTACTGCACTGTAACCTTAATAACCGCATTAACGCATCTACTGCACTGTAACTTCAATAACTGCACTAACTCCTCTACTGCACTGTAACTTCAATAACTGCACAAACTCATCTACTGCACTGTAACTTCAATAACTACACTAACTCATCTACTGCACTGTAAATGTATTACTGCATCTACTCATGTATTGCACTATAACTTCAATAACTGCATTAACTCATGTACTGCACCGTACCTTTAATAACCGCATCAACTCATCTACTGCACTGTAACTTTAATAGCTAATGTCTGTAACTAATGCACACTCAAGTCACTTTGAGTGACAAGAATTGTTGAGTGAATTGTTGGAATTTCACAGCTATTTTAAATGAAGGAACAAAATGATAAACAATGCAGATGTATTTTAACAGCATTCTTTGCTCATATTTACAAAGGGTGTAAATAAGTTTTACATGTGTTCTGAGAACGTTGATATTTCAACACAGTCTCTTGCGAATTTGTGAAATTGTCACAAACTATAATTAAACAAATTTCCAACGGTTTTGTTTGAGTCAGCACGACTTTCAATTTAATGTATGTGTAATATGTGGTAAATTCTACATGAAAGAAAGAAGATGCTGACTTCGACTGCTGTGCGCTACCTGAAGCGTAGAGTGGAGAAAAGTCCCTGTGTGACTGCTGAGGAACTGAGAAAAGATTTGTCAGATGTGGGTACTGAAGTTTCTGCTCAGACAATACGGCGCACCCTGCGTAATGAAGGCCTCCATGCCAGAACTCCCAGGCGCACCCCCTTGCTGTCCCCAAAGAATAAGAAGAGTCGACTGCAGTATGCCAAAAGTCATGTGAACAAACCACAGAAGTTTTGGGATAGTGTTCTGTGGACTGATGAAACAAAATTAGAACTGTTTGGGCCCATGGATCAACGCTATGTTTGGAGGAGGAAGAACAATGCCTATGAAGAAAAGAACACCTTGCCTATTGTGAAGCATGGCGGGGGGTCAATCATGCTTTGGGGCTGTTTTGCTTCTGCAGGTACTGGGAAGCTTCAGCGTGTGCAAGGTACCATGAATTCTCTTCAGTACCAGGAGATATTGGATGACAATGTGATGCAGTCCGTCACAAACCTGAGGCTTGGAAGACGTTGGACCTTTCAACAGGACAATGATCCCAAGCATACCTCCAAGTCCACTAGAGCATGGTTGCAGATTAAAGGCTGGAACATTTTGAAGTGGCCATCGCAGTCACCAGACTTAAATCCGATTGAGAACCTCTGGTGGGACTTAAAGAAACCAGTTGAGTGCGCAAGCCTAAGAATGTGACTGAACTGGAGGCTTTTGCCCATGATGAATGGGCGAAGATACCCGTAAATCGCTGCAAGACACTTGTGTCAAGCTATGCTTCACGTTTAAAAGCTGTTATAACTGTAAAAGGATGTTGTACTAAGTACTAAGATTGAATGTCACTTGGGGGTTGAATAAAACTGATAATGATGTGAGCTCAGAAAAGACATTTGTGGTTATTTCATTATAAATGTTATGTTATATTTGTCTAACCTACACGTGCCTCTTTGATTTAATTGTAAGCAGGATGACTGAATGATCATAATCAATGTCAAACCGACAAAAACAATCAATTTCAGTGGGGGTTGAATAATTTTGAACACAACTGTAAAAGCCTTGATGTCCATGTGTCCACGGTAAGACAGACAGATTGTCTACAAATGGAGAAAGTTCAGCACTGTTGCTACACTCCCTAGGCGTGGTCGTCCTGTAAAGATGACTGCAAGAGCACAGCGCAGAATGCTCAATGAGGTGAAGAAGAATCCTAGAGTGTCAGCTAAACACTTACAGAAATCTCCGGCACATGACTGAACTGTACACACCAGTACTTCATGTTATCTGCTCTATCGGACTGTTTACACACACATAGCATCATTTGCACTCTATACTGCTCACTTGCACACCAGGAATATTACACTGAATGCTCATTTGCACTAATGGACTACTCTCATAACTGCATTACCTCATCTACTGCACTGTAACTCATCTATTGCATTACTGCATCTATTGCATAACTAACTGCATCTACTCATCTATTGCACTATAACTTCAATAACTGCATTAACTCCTCTACTGCACTGTAACCTTAATAACCGCATTAACGCATCTACTGCACTGTAACTTCAATAACTGCATTACAGTTTTTCTCGATTGGTTTGGCTAATTTCTTGAAACCGAGATGACATTCTCAAAATAACCTGGACAAATCTCCAGACCACCTTGCAATTGTTCACAACCGAATGTCATTTTTCATTGGTTTTATCAAATTGCAAATGCTTTAGTACATGTCTCAAGTGACTCTGTGCTTTTTTTTCAAATGATTATGTACAAGTAGCTACAGTTAGCACAATGAGCCCACATTTAGCACATTTTACAAATAAATAGATCTTGCTGATCTAAACTGATTAGTTGATTTTTCAGTGAAATGGTTACTCTCTCCAAAACATATCAGCATGGTTTCATTGTGTAAGTCATCATATGCACAATTGTCTGTTCAACTGTCAAAATTAGTCAAAGATATAATACCATGAAAGAATTTCTTGGAACATTTGATAAATTTATGACAGTACTTGAATCAGGTGAAATTAGAACTAACGAAGGAGCAGTTTCCCACATCTCAGATGACCAATCAAACAGTTTGTTTAGTTACCTGACAGGTGTTTTCTATGATTATGACTGCTGCCAAAAGTATATAGACAGAGCTTGGCCCGGGGCCAGTTTCATTTGCAGTGTGAACATGGAAGCACCTCGCCAAGTACAACAGCAACTTCCTGCTCGAGGAAGAGGAGAAAGAAGAGGAAGAGGAGGAGTGAGAATGCGTGGAGGAATAGGGGGAAGAGGCCGAGGAGCACGGAGGCACCATGATGTCCCAGATGAAATCCGGGCCACCCTTACTGACCACGTTATAAACCATCGCCTCACAATGGCAGAGGCAGGTCGCCGAGTGCAGCCTAATGTGCCTCGGTCTACAGTCTCCTCCATCATCCAAACCTTTCGCAGGGAAAACAGGTACAGAACTATTCTATTGAACTATTCAGTGTTGGTGTGTGTGTAGGCCTAGAGTACTGTAATATCTTCATGTGATGTTATATGATACTATAAAAATGACAAAGAAAAAAAAATGTACTGTGAATAGTATTCCAGTCACTGTGCAGTGCATCACACTTTTAGTACCATAAAACAGCAGTACAATTACATTGGTAACTCATTTTGTTACAAATTTACAGTGTTGACCTTTGACTTGTATGTCTAGGATTGGACGACAGCCTCAAGTGGGTGGCAGAAGAAAACTTCTAAATGAACAACAAGAACGAGAAATATGCAACATGGTCATTGCAAATAATGCCATCACACTGAGACAGATTCGTAATGCAATCCTTCTAGACAATGTAATGTTCCAAAATATAAACTCTATCAGCATCTCCACAATAGACCGTGTATTGAAGAAACATCAGATGACCATGAAACAGATTTACAGGGTACCATTTGAGAGAAACTCTGACAGAGTGAAAGAGCTGCGGTACCAGTATGTGCATGTAAGTCAACTACTGGTTGTCTATCATTGTAACACTATTACAGTAAGACATGGTTACCACTTTTTTTTGTTTTGCTTTATCCTTTTTACCTTCAGAATCCAGCTTTGTGTGACTAGGGCATTTTGCCTAGAAATTGTCTTCAGTTTTTCACTCCCTCTTTTTACAGTACTTTAGATCCTCCCTGCAGTATCTGTCTCTACTTGACTGATTAGATTTATTTTTATTCTATTGTAGAGAATAATGGCATTAGAAGGCAACGAAACCTCTCACATCCTAGTGTTCGTTGATGAAGCTGGCTTCAACCTGGCCAAAGGTCGAAGGCGTGGCCGTAACATCATTGGCCACCGAGCCACTGTGGATGTCCCAGGCCAGCGAGGAGCAAATATAACAATGTGTGCCGCTATATCAGAAAGAGGTGTGGCCACACACATTCCCAGTTTAGGGCCCTACAATACACAAAAGCTCCTCAATTTTTTGAACCACCTTTATACTGATCTGATCCCGGAAAATGAGAGAGGTGAAGAAGGACATCAGCTACCACATTATGTCATTGTGTGGGATAATGTTAACTTCCACCGTGGCCCACGCATCAGAACCTGGTTCACCACCCATCCCCGGATGCTAATGGAGTTTCTTCCACCTTACTCTCCTTTCCTAAATCCAATTGAGGAGTTTTTTTCAGCTTGGAGGTGGAGGGTGTTTGAGCATCAGGCTCAAGACCAGAGGGCCCTGCTGCATGCAATGGATGCTGCATGTGAGGACATCACAGGGGATCAATGTAGGGGATGGTTGAGACATTCACGCCGTTTCTTCCCTCGCTGCATCGCAAGAGAAAATATCCGTTGAGATGTGGATGAGAATTTATGGCCTAACAGAGAGCAGCGCGTCGATGGCCAGGAGGATGAGGATGGTGGCCAGGAAAGAGAGGGTGACAATGGCGACCACTGAAAATATTACTGTACTATAGTTCTGAAACTTTATTTACAGTATGGTAGGCTATAGTTTGTTTTGTTTTTTGTTTGTGTTTATAACTGTTCACATTTACAGAATCCTGTATATGTTTTCTTTTCACAGTATGTTCTCTAATGTTAACATTTCTTTGTACGAATAAAAATGTTTACAGTTTCTTTGAGTATGGGTCGTTTATTGGAGGCTGATTTTCTGTAAAATCTTTTAGTTTTATTCATAGTGGTATTCTGTTGCTAGACCTGTGCCTCAGTGACAAAACGTCTAAGCATTTTGACTTGCAGTGCTTAAACAATGCCAAAGGTATAATGCATTTTGGGGGCATTGACTATTTATATGAGAAGGATATTTAGTTTTGACACATGGATAAACTGTTTTGGGAGAGATATGAGCTTTTGCAGGGGATCCATGGTGTTGTGCTAAACAATCCAGGTTATTTTGACAAAAGCACTAAATGAATGCACATGTGCCAAGGCAATTGAGAAGGATCTGTGCTATTTTGACTGTACTGACCTTTTATATGGGAAAGGAATCTGCTTTTGAAGCATGGAAGAAGAGTTTGGGGAAAGATATTTGATATTGCTAGTGAGCTATAATGTTGAGCAGAATTGTAAGACTGTTTGGCCAAATGACCTTATGGTTTTGAGAATGTCATCTCGATTTCAAGAAATGAGCCAAACCAATCGAGAAAAACTAACTCATCTACTGCACTGTAACCTTAATAACCGCATTAACGCATCTACTGCACTGTAACTTCAATAACTGCACTAACTCATCTACTGCACTGTAACTTCAATAACTGCACAAACTCATCTACTGCACTGTAACTTCAATAACTACACTAACTCATCTACTGCACTGTAAATGTATAACTGCATCTACTCATGTATTGCACTATAACTTCAATAACTGCATTAACTCATGTACTGCACCGTACCTTTAATAACCGCATCAACTCATCTACTGCACTGTAACTTTAATAGCTAATGTCTGTAACTAATGCACACTCAAGTCACTTTGAGTGACAAGAATTGTTGAGTGAATTGTTGGAATTTCACAGCTATTTTAAATGAAGGAACAAAATGATAAACAATGCAGATGTATTTTAACAGCATTCTTTGCTCATATTTACAAAGGGTGTAAATAAGTTTTACATGTGTTCTGAGAACGTTGATATTTCAACACAGTCTCTTGCGAATTTGTGAAATTGTCACAAACTATAATTAAACAAATTTCCAACGGTTTTGTTTGAGTCAGCACGACTTTCAATTTAATGTATGTGTAATATGTGGTAAATTCTACATGTATAAATACCAATATTTATGCATACTGTGGGAATATGTTTTTATATCATGACATTTATTACAGTGTTTTGATTATCATTTTATTAAATGGTTTTATTATTATGCTTTTATAACAAAGAGTTGTTAGTTTAAATAAGAGTTTATACTGTCATAGATGTGAAACAGCTATATGCCTATTGAAGTGCTTGCAACAAAGGAATGTGAGTTTGTGGGGGAGAAAAGGCATCTTCGGCTGCAGTTGTTTAGGGGGTTGGGGGAGGTATTTGGAATGTTGTTTCAGAAGTGTTTTACAGGAACGAGATAAGGCAGAAGTTGGTGATTGGTGGAGGCAGGGGGGATCCCGGCCCCCGGCAGAAGAGAAATCGGCGTGAAATAACAAAAATGCTGTGACCATGTGCTGTGGGGTTGTTGTTCCTGGGAAGGACAGAGGAGTGTTGTCCAGCAACCCAGCGCTGTATTTTTGTGAATCTGATTAATAAAACTCAGTTTGATAAGAGTGTTGTCCAGCAACCCAGCGCTGTATTTTTGTTAATCTGATTAATAAACCTCAGTTTGATTAGAAATCGCCTTTCTCCAATTTTTGGACATGCAGGACATTTTTTAAAGGCCAACAAATGGTGACCCCGACGACGTGTTTGGAGGAAAAAGGCAATTTTTGGGTAAATTTCTGACCATTTTGGGTCAAAGACCGGACGAGACGGATTCATTTTCAACACAACAGGCGCCTGAAAAAATAAAAAAGGTAAGCAGAAACCTGTTTATTTGAATTCTGCAACTGCAAACTAAATTTATGTGTTGAATTTGATGATCGTCTCGTGTAAGTAAAATAACGATTTCTGAGGTTTTTTTTATTTGATTAATTGTGGGTTGAGGTAACCCCCGGTTGTGGTAACCGTGAAATATTGGGTTGGAGGCCCTCAGTTGACTGTAAATTCCATTGGGTTGAGGTAACCCTCGGTTGAGGTAACCGTAAAATAGTGGGTTAATGTCCATCAGTTGAGGTAACTGTAAATTGCATTGGGTTGAGGTAACCCTCGGTTGAGGTAACTGTAAAATAGTGGTTAGAGGCCCCCGGTCTGAATGACCGTAAATTCTGTTTATCTGTTTCGTGTGTGTTTATTAATAAAATATCTTTATTATAATTATTAGCTCAAAATTGTGAGTGTAGTAATATAGAAACAATATAATGGCGGAGTTTCAGAAGGAATGTGATGAATATGGATGTCTACCCGTTGAGGTACAATGGGGAAGAGTAGTAGATATGTTGATAACTCAAGCAGAGCCTTAAAATCATAAGAAAGATAGGAAAATATGGGAGAGTAAATGGAGTCAGATATGTATAGAAAATATATGGGATGAGCCAGATAAGGTGTTCACACCGCTGGCGCCAAAAACCAGGGACATGGAAAAGAGGTCCCATGTGAGGCTACAGAAACATCAAAGTGTTAGAAACAAAGTTAAGTGGACACAAAAGGGTAAATATATAAGTCAGGAAAAGGAGTATAGCACGGATCTCAGACTGTGGAAGAGAATTGCCCTTACGGCAACCGCCCTCACTTTTGAAAAAAGTAAGAGCAAAGGAGAGGAAGTGAAGGCAGTCAAGACAGGAAAAGAAATGAGTGAGAAAACAGGAAGTGAGGGGAGAGGCAACAAAAGTAGCACCACCCATTCCCCCTCGGCCTCTGCCCCGCCTTCAAAAATATATCCGGATGTGCAGGCACTATTGCAGCCCCCACCATATGAGGGGAGCTCACAGCAAGTCTTGGTAAAAGTCAATGAGGGAGAAGTTAATGTAGACATGCCTGAAACAATGGCTGATATAAAGGACTTAAAAGAGCAGTTAATCCATTTGGCAAAAGTAGTGCGTGAACAAAATAAACATAAGCAGGGATCACCCGTACCACTCATGCTCCAGGTCCCTGAAGACGTTAGTATAATTATTGAGAATGACGATGAGGTAGAGAGTGAAAAAGAAGAGGTAGAGAACGGGGAAGAAGTAAATGTAATAAATGTAGGGACAATGACCACTGGCCCAATTCACAATGACCAAGACAGCCAGCATGGTAAAAGACGACAGAAAGTCAGGGATATGCAAGATGATAGAGAGGACGGGCCAGATTACCAGTTGCGTTCCAGCACGGTGAAACATCACCGCCAGATGCCACTGGTGATGGCGAGTCATGGGTACCATAAGTACCAGCCATGGACTCACAGTGACATGAATGCGGTGTTAGCTAAATTGCCACCAATCACCTCAGGTGGGGGAAGGTGGCTGGCTAAATTGATGGCCTTATGTCATGGCACCACGCTGGCTGTGGGAGATTTGAGATGTCTGTTGGGACAGATTTTTACAGTATCACAGATGTGTGCTTTTGAGAAAGATGCTGACATGGAAAAGGAGGCTAACGAAACCCCCTATACCAAGATATGTACTGAAGTCAGTCAGGTATTGCGCAAACAGTATCCCACTCCCCCGACCACATATCAAAACATTAAATTCCATATTAAACCAGGTGAGACAGGGGCAGGTTATTTTTTTAGGTGTGCTGCTGAATGGGAGCAAATGGTTGAAGAAAACAGTTTAAACAACCCAATAACCCGTGATATCTTTCGATCTGCAGTTATGTCGGGGGTCCCCAATGGTGTAAAGCAAGCTATGGAAAATAATCCAGACATACCCGTGGCCAGTAATGAATTATGGGAAAGACATTTAGTGCATCACATAGATAAGGCAATGGACAAGTCATGTAAGGAAGATGAAGAATTGGACATAGCAAAGGCCAGTAGCCAAAATAAAACTAAACAAATGTCTCAACAGCCAGCTCCATTTGTTCCGCCCGATTTTGGTAACATACAAAATGTCTATCAGGCCCCAACTCAGTGGCAAAGACCCCCTAGAGGACAGTGGAAAGGATATGGGGGAGGCGAAGGCCGGGGAAACCAGGGCGACAGAGGACGTGGGAGGAATGCATGTTTTGCGTGTGGTGCTACTGATCATTGGTACAGAGAATGTCCAAATTTGACAGATAAAGCCCAAGTTACAGGACCACCTGCGGGGGGTTGGGGTCCCCGAAGAGGTGGCCCTGGTGGTCGAGGCAGGGGACCACGTCCCCAAAACCCGGGGCAACAACTCTCGTCACCACCCTACCTACAGGCGCCTATGTACCCAACATGGGGCCCGGGTGAGGACGCAGAGGAATGTTGAAGGGGCCCACAGAGAACCACTATGAGGGGAATGGCTGAGCCCCTTATAGAAATAGTGGTTAACAACAAACCACTACAAGCTCTAGTTGACACTGGAGCAACATACTCCACTGTAACAACAGGCACTATATCATAAGATGATCTGAGTGATAGAACAGTGGGAGTAATGGGGTTCTCTGGGGGGTTGGAGAAATGGCCAAGGACAAAGAAATTAACAGTGCATGTTGCAAATCAGAGCCTACCACACTCATTTCTGTATTCCTCAAATGCTCCTGTGCCTTTGCTAGGTAGGGATCTACTTATTAAGCTGGGTGCTAGTATCTTATGTTCACCACAGGGGGTAATTGTAAGTTTTCCAGATGGCACACAAGTTAATTGTTCACTGGCCGCTGAAATGGGTTACACACAGAACGTCCTATTAGGAGGCCCATTGAAAGAACATGCAGACGTTTACTGGATAGAATTAGATATTTCCCCATCCCCAACAAGTGTACCGTCATTGTATAACAACCACAGGCCATGGATAACAGACATTGATATTTTCTTACCGCCCGTTGACCCCTTGCATTGCACACTGTTCTACGACAGAAATGACAATGTCATGTACCATGAGCTGTTCAATAGTGTGGAAGGTGACAAATGGCGTCTCACAGGGGACGGCCTATATATAGGGAAGGAAGGTGTTGTGGCACCTGTCACCCTAACTGCAGAACAGCTGCAATGGTATGAAATGACAGACACGGCTGCACCACACATATCAATGGCACTGCACCCAGGCCATGAAGCACGGGAATTGGGAGTGATGACCAAAAAATTGAGAGCTGTTGCAGATTGGGAGCCCACCGACATCAACATGGTGCTATTTTCACCAACTACTAAATCCTATTGGATAAGAGCCACCACTGAAGATATAGGCATTTTGACACATAACAAAATTTCAAGAAGCCATGGCAGGGAGCAAACTGATGGCCCAGGAGCTGAGCGTTTGATTGCATTACAACCATTTGATTTATGGTCGCAAGGACCAACGGATGTTGGTCTCTGCCACATCAAACCAATTACCTTTGAAATGTCATCAGTTGACCCAATTTGGGTACCCCAATACCGTAACAAACCTGAGGCAGATGAGGGTATTGCATCAACTGTCCAGGGACTCCTAGAGAGGGGGGTAATCACCCCTTATAAGTCTCCATGGAATACTCCTATTTTCCCAGTACAAAAACCAGGCACCAACAAGTACAGACTTGTTCATGACCTCAGACGAATAAACAGTATGGTAGTGACACCCACGTTAGCAGTTCCTAATCCATATATTACCCTATCAAATTTGACCCCAGCTCACCAGTGGTTCACATGTATTGACCTGGCAAATGCATTTTTCTGTATACCACTTACTGAGGAATGTAAGTCATGTCTGGCATTCACCTACAGGGGGCGCCAGTACTCTTATAACAGACTTCCCCAAGGGTTTCTTTTGTCACCAGGAATATTTAACCAAGTGTTGAAGGAGCAATTGCAAAATTGTGCCCTTCCCCCAAATTGCCTGTTAATAATGTACGTTGATGATTTGTTATTAGCCGCAGAAACAAATGTAGACTGTCTGCAAGGTACAGAAGTAATTTTGCAACAGTTATATATTTCAGATTTCAAAGTCAGCAAGGAAAAGCTACAAGTCAGTAGGCAATATGTAACCTTCATGGGAAGACTGATCACACCACAGGGGTCTACTCTCTCCCATCGTCAACGTGACAGCATTCTAACACATCCCAAGCCAACCAATGTAAAGGACATGCTTTCCTTTCTTGGCCTCACAGTTTTCAGCAGAAATTACATCCCTATGTATATTTCCTTAACCTCATCCCTTAGACAGATCGTGAAAGACCAGGGTATGAAAAATTTAAAGGCTGAATTAAAATGGACCCCTGAAGCAGAGCAGGCTTTTATCACATTGAAAACACAATTGGCACATGCAGCTCATTTAAATTGTGCTGACTACACTAAGTTTCTTCCTAGATGTTTCTGAAACAGGAAGCGGTGCACATGGGGTGCTATTCCAAAAGCAGTCAGGAACGAGGAGGATTTTAATGTATGCCGGCGTCCTCCTGGACAGCATTGAACAGAGACAGCCTACGTGTGCTAGGTTTGCTGCAGGTTTGGCTAAGATCATTGAAAAAACATCTCACATTGTCATGGGCCACAAATTGACGGTTCTCACCACCCACTCCACTATGTCATTTGTTAATTCAGAAGCATTCACTTTTTCACCTCTGAGGCAGCGAAAATTAGCAAAATGTCTTGCAGCACCAAACATCACGTACACACACGAGGGTATTAACATAGCGGATCTCGTAACTGATGGCTTGCCCCATGACTGTGCACCGATCACGGCAATAGCTTCCCGTGTCAGAGCGGATCTCTCTGCTTATACACTGACGAGTCCTCCACCAGTTATGACCTTGTTCACAGATGGGTGTTGTTTCAGATCAAAAGACGGTTCACTTACAGCTGCATTTTCTGTAGTGGAGCAAACAGAAACAGGTTTCATTACCAGGTTATCACAAAAACTGCAGGGTAAACAATCAGCTCAGAGAGCTGAAATGATAGCTGTGATAGAAGCATTAAAAGTTGCAGGGAACAATAGAGTTAACATCTTTAGCGATTTTGCATATGTCGTCACGGCAGTATATGTTGAACTTCCAGTTTGGAAAAGGTGTGGTTTTGTCACAATATCAGGCAGACCAATCACACATGACAAAGAAGCCAGAGACCTCTTGGAGGCTCTGATGATACCTGTAGAAGTGGCCATCATAAAATGTCAAGGCCACTCGAAAGACAATTCATTAATTTCTAAAGGAAATGATGCTGCGGACGCAGCAGCAAAAATAGCCACAGGTTACAACAAATTGCAGATGGTGGCACAGACCAACAATCATTGGGAACAATTATTACCAAAATTAAACGGAATATATTTGGCCAGTGTACAGTTGTGTTCAAAATTATTCAACCCCCAATGCTGTAAATGGTTTTAGGGAATTTAGTGTACATTTGTAATTTGTATTCAGAATGAAATCCTACAAGGACTTCTTAAAGAACCATATGCAACTAAAATGACATCAATTAGTTTTGTAATACAGTAGTAAATGTTTCTTTTGTGAATTCTTCATTGACATAATTATTCAACCCCTTAAAGACTACCACTCTGAAGAACAGAGGTTCAATGAAGTGTTTTCAATCAGGTATTGAAAACACCTGTGGATATCAGGGAGCAGCAATAAAGCCTAATAAGCACCAATTAGGCAGCTTTAAAATGACTGTGATACTCAGCTCCTTCTAGACATTTACTGGTGTGGTTACAAACATGGTGAGGTCAAGAGAATGGTCCAGGAAGACAAGAGAACAGGTGATTACTCTTCACAGGAAGGGCAATGGCTATAAGAAGATTGTAAAGATGTTAAACATACCAAGAGACACCATAGGAAGCATCATTCGCAAATTCAAGGCAAAGGGCACTGTTGAAACGCTACCTGGTCGTGGCAGAAAGAAGATGCTGACTTCAACTGCTGTGCGCTACCTGAAGCGTAGAGTGGAGAAAAGTCCCTGTGTGACTGCTGAGGAACTGAGAAAAGATTTGTCAGATGTGGGTACTGAAGTTTCTGCTCAGACAGTACGGCGCACCCTGCGTAATGAAGGCCTCCATGCCAGAACTCCCAGGCGCACCCCCTTGCTGTCCCCAAAGAATAAGAAGAGTCGACTGCAGTATGCCAAAAGTCATGTGGACAAACCACAGAAGTTTTGGGATAGTGTTCTGTGGACTGATGAAACAAAATTAGAACTGTTTGGGCCCATGGATCAACGCTATGTTTGGAGGAGGAAGAACAAGGCCTATGAAGAAAAGAACACCTTGCCTACTGTGAAGCATGGCGGGGGGTCAATCATGCTTTGGGGCTGTTTTGCTTCTGCAGGTACTGGGAAGCTTCAGCGTGTGCAAGGTACCATGAATTCTCTTCAGTACCAGGAGATATTGGATGACAATGTGATGCAGTCCGTCACAAACCTGAGGCTTGGAAGACGTTGGACCTTTCAACAGGACAATGATCCCAAGCATACCTCCAAGTCCACTAGAGCATGGTTGCAGATTAAAGGCTGGAACATTTTGAAGTGGCCATCGCAGTCACCAGACTTAAATCCGATTGAGAACCTCTGGTGGGACTTAAAGAAAGCAGTTACAGTGCGCAAGCCTAAGAATGTGACTGAACTGGAGGCTTTTGCCCATGATGAATGTGCGAAGATACCCGTAGATCGCTGCAAGACACTTGTGTCAAGCTATGCTTCACGTTTAAAAGCTGTTATAACTGTAAAAGGATGTTGTACTAAGTACTAAGATTGAATGTCACTTGGGGGTTGAATAAAACTGATAATGATGTGAGCTCAGAAAAGACATTTGTGGTTATTTCATTATAAATGTTATGTTATATTTGTTTGACCTACACGTGCCTCTTTGATTTAATTGTAAGCAGGATGACTGAATGATCATAATCAATGTCAAACCGACCAAAACAATCAATTTCAGTGGGGGTTGAATAATTTTGAACACGACTGTACATGGCAAAGCAGGTCCAGAAGAGATATCAGTCTGGATCGAACACGATGCTCTCAAGGCACCTGACGGCCTCTGGCAAGCCCCTGATTGAAGACCAGCATTGCCTGTCACTCTGACTACTTCTGTTTTCAAACAGGCCCATGGCCTCGCCCATGTTGGCACCAAACCAATGTTGACGGCACTCAGACATTGGTGGTACCCTTTTCTGACCTCAATGGTGTCCTACTATGTCCTGTCTTGCGACACCTGCCAACAACATAATATTAAACCCTCCCTGAAACAACTGAAAGGTACGTTTTCACCTATCTGTGGCCCTGGGGAGGAAATTGTGATAGACTTCACAGACATGATCACCAGGGTCCAAGGTAAACAATACCTCTTGGTTATTGTTGACTATTTCACGGGCTGGCCCGAAGCTTATCCTGTGGGAAGGGAAGACAGTACTGCAGTGATTAAGTGTTTAATCAATTATTACATCCCACACCATGGTTTCGCCAGACGAGTTAGATCAGATAATGGTAGTCATTTCAAAAATGAACATTTGAAAATGGTTGAGCAGTCTATGGGTCTCACACATGCCTTCGGTTCTGTCCACCATCCACAATCCCAAGGGAAGGTCGAACGTATGAACCTTACATTGAAACTTAAATTGGCTAAAATCTGTGCACAGACCAAATTGTCGTGGTTCTCTGCCCTTCCTCTTGCATTAATGTCTGTACGTTCCTCTGTTAACAGGATTTCTGGCTTTACACCATTTGAATTGCTTACAGATCGATCATTTCCAGGACCAACCACACCTCTGCAGACGGACACCATTAAGCCTCTGTCACATTGTGTCTATTTTGACAAACTAACTGCTCTGATCCAACACTTTTCCCAGCAGGTCACACCGGAGACTGAACCACAACCTGTTCCACCACCCACTGAGTGGGTGCGACTAAAGACCTTTCGCAGGAAGTGGAATGAGCCCAGGTGGTCTAAACCATTGCGTGTCACCTCACGAACATCCCACTGTGTCCGCCTCCAAGAAAAAGACACCTGGTATCATTTGTCTTCTTGTGTTGCTTGTGAACCCCCAAACAGGTCTCTGGAACAGACGGCTGTGGACCTGAGATCTCAGGTCCAAGAGAGGGAGGGTGTTGATGAAGGTGAAGTACAGGGGAGCGCAGAAAAAGGAACATTACAGGTCATACACAAGAAAGGTGACATTTTTTCAAGTCCACCAGAGGAACCTCTAGCGCACTGTGTAAGTGAAGACTGTGCATACGGAGCAGGTATTGCAGTGACATTTAAAAACAGGTATGGGGTGGAGAAAGTGAGACAGCAAAACAAAAGAAAAGGTGACTGTGCAGTAACTCACGAGGAGGACGGTAGAACTATTTTTCACCTGATCACAAAAGTAAAATGCACTGATCTCCCCACATATGAACATTTCACCAGTAGTTTAAGACACATGAGAGACTGGTGTGTAGAACATAGAGTGAGAAGTGTTTCTGTACCCGGGCTGGGGTGTGGTCTGGACAAACTAGATTTCCAAAGAGTCCAGAGTGAAGTGTTCACAGGAGTGGACATAGTCATAACCATATATCTTAACCATATACCATATAGTCTTAATTTCCTTTAAATTAATGTGTTTTATGTTTTAACTTTTATAATTTTCTATCTTAAACTGTGTTTATAACAAAGATAAAAAATGAAATTGTGGGAAAATTGGAGTTGTATGGTAATCTTGGGCATCATCGCTGTCATAATTGTAGGTATTAATTTCGGAGTAGAACAGTGGCAAGAAGGAAAAAATGTCACTAGACCCAAAAGGTCAACTAAACCTGATCCCTGTATAAAGAGATTCGAAAAAGGAATTGAGTTAGATTATGTGAATGGATCAACAACGTCATATACATTTGACCTGTGCAGTGTCATTAATTGTAATGGAAAGAATTCCAGCTGGAGGGGATATGATGTGTATTTATGTAGTGACAAAGGGTTAGAATTCGTGTGTAATTCCAACACAGCGCAGTCAGCAAAAGGTTGTGGCTCTTGGCATGCTGTCAGAAAATACACAGGGCATGGACACCGCACGAGAAATGGGTCATATCAAATGTAGGGACAGGATGGAAAAGTAAGGTATCATTTCAGCGAGATTATAGCACTAGTCAAAACCCCATAACTCTCTCGTTAGGAGACATAAGGCACGTCACTGAGTTATTTCCCAGGAAATGGTACCCCCCGAAAAAATCTATGTATATCGCCTTGGGGGTGGATGTATCAGGGAAAGACCCAATAGGACTAATCAAAATAAATATAGTAGAACCGCCCCAGATAGGGATAAATAACACAAGAAATAGCATGCTTCCTATAACAACAATGAGACAAAAAATCGTAGAAATAGATTACACCAAGCTGAAGCCGGAAGATATTATTGAGAGAGCAACAGGGTACGGAGAGACCAACTTGTGGTTAGAATGGTTAATAAATACGGCCAAAGAACAGAAATTAGATGATTGTGTTGCCTGTGCAGGTGCTAGACCAAGACTCCACATTGAACCGGCCCCACTGTATCCTAATGATACATGGGGGTATGACTGTATGTTGTCACTGACCAGAACCCTGGGGCCTGTTGCACAAAACTAGGATAAGGGATTAAGCCAGGATATCTTGGTGATCCTGGCTCAATTGATCCGTAATCCGGTTGCACTAAAGAACATCGCAATTACCATGGAGATTTATTCTGTGGAGCTAGCCTGCTCCAGACCAGGCTAAATTCCAGGATCTATTTAATCTCATCCCTAATGTCAGTCAGCAGTCACCACAAATGGAAACCAATAGTTATTTCACTGCTCACTATACATTGTTATCACATAACTAGACCCACTGTCATTATTTAAACGCTTGTGATCATTAATTTCAATCATTTTGGATAAATAATGATTTTTAGATGTTGCTATCATTAGATAATTTACAGTTTCCCATAGACTCTAAGGCTATATATAAAATGATAGAATATTAGGGCCACAGAGGGAAAAAAAAAGACAAGTCATAATATTGTAACCAGTTGTTTTAAAGGAGGACAGTTGTTAAAATGACAGATGTGGGGCATTTCGTTAAATTGTACTTCAGTATGGTTTCATAAAGAAAGACATGCTGATGTGCCAGAATATTAAGTATCACATTGTCATAAGTATCAAAACTGTAAAAAGAATATGTAGCTTTTCTGCAGAAATAACCAGCCTCATAAATGTATGACTTTATCCTTTTTCCTCAGTGTGGCCCTAGTACTCTGTCATATAAACAAATACACATTCCATATGAATATAAAAACACAATGTGTAACATTATGTTCCTTTATTGAATAAGGACAAAACAAAGCAGGTAAACCATCAGCTCCTTTCGAAACTGAAGTCACAGTGACTCTACAAGATGGAAAGCACAGAATCAAAGCATATTATACAAAATGATACATACACATTCAAAGGTCTGTATATAACAAACCCTGCATGTCTGCACACTAAAATAAATGCAGGACAAATCCATACACATCAACTGAACAGACAAATGAATGGATGCAGTAGCCTCCCTGCAGCCTTGTATTACACACAGTATACTGCACAAACATCATAAGAGGCCAAATTCGTAAAAAAACGAACCCCAAAAAACCCAAATTCCTCTGCCACCGCAGGACATATTTAACCAAAATTGAAAGCACACATACTAACTAAAATAATTCAACACATGTTGGTCCCTCAGCAGCCGACCACTGTCGTCATCAGGGAAGATTGCCGGATCGTCCCAGTCCATGGCTGGTGGCACTCTGGGGGCCCTCTCCTTCCTCAGGCAGGCCACATTGTGGAGGACAGCACAAGCCACAGTAATATCACATGCCCTAACAGGGCTGACCCTTAATTTGTGAAGGCAGTGAAAGCGTGCCTTCAGGAGGCCAAAGGTCATTTCAACTCTGGCCCTGGTCCTGGCATGGGCATGGTTGTAGGCCTGCTGTGCTTCCTGGGGGTCTGTGAAAGGTGTCAGGAGAAAAGGCTGGCAGCCATACCCCCTGTCTCCCAGCAACACACCAGAGAATTCACCTGTCAACACAAAATCTCATCATTACTACCTCATAAACACAGTGATATTCTTGACACAGCCATGATGGTTATAAAAGGGTTGTGTGTCTTACCTTGTGATAGGCACTGATAGATTTCAGAGGCCCGAAAGATTCTGGAGTCATGGACTGAGCCAGGCCATTTTGCCACAACATTGCTGATCACACAGTCAGCTTTGCAGACCATCTGAAATCATAAGATGAGGAATATTACACCAATCAATGCACATCACTGGCAATGCAGAGTGTTCGTCAATGGACAATATCAAAAATTTATGTTCACCTGAACATTAATGCTGTGAAAGGATTTCCTATTCACAAAATCGGCCTCATGGGCACCTGAGGGGGCTTTTATCCTTATGTGTGTGCAGTCCACTGCACCAATGACATTGGGGAAACCTGTCACACAAAGTAATGAGTATCCTACTATGTGTTAACAGTTGTCCTGTAATTTGTAGATCCTCTTACCTGCAATCCTATAGAACTCCTCTTTGATGTCACAGAGTCTTCTGTGGCCAGGGAAGGAGATGAAGACATCTGCTAATGCTTTGATAGCCAGACACACACTCCTTATTGTGCGGCAAATTGTGGCCTTGTTCAGCTGTTCTGCATCCCCCACTGAGTACAGGAAGGCTCCACTAGCAAAAAAGCGCAAGGCCACACAAACCATTTGCTCCACACTCAGTGCATGGCTCCGTGCAGTGCGGTGCTTAATCCCGGGACCCAGTAGTCTGCATAGATACCTGATGCCATCTGCAGAAAACCTGTATCTTTCATATAGATGGTCATCAGGAAAGGCCAGTGGGTCCAACCAGTCCCTGAAGACCCTTTCTCACCTGAAGGCTCTCCTCAGCACAAGTGCTTCTTCATCCACCACATCTCGCAAGAATGGGCATGCCATTGTCAGAGCAGAAAGGAACACACAATTTTGGGCGTTCATATAGGCTAGTGGCCACACCTGGTGCTGGGGGGTTGGGCAAAAGCGGCCGGTGCCTTATAACGATGACTTGGTTGTACTGATTGCTGGGAAAAAAAAAAAAACCTTAGAAAGATGCCACCGTCCTGTGTGCTCACAATAAGAGCTCATATGTCATGGCTCACTTGACTTTACGAGAAAATACCTAATTTTTATTTTGAGCTGTGTCATCTTCTTGGAGCTGGGGGAGGAAAGAAAAATAATGATTAATACATTTGTGTTACAGTTAGCATACAGTGTACATTGAAGGCATATCTCACCTCCCTCTCAAGTTTTTTTATTTCAAGGTCCAGTTTCCTAATTGTCCTCTTTTTTATTTCGGACTCCAGTGCAAGATTTTCCATCTGTTTCTTGTTGTACTGAATGTCTATGTCTGCCAGTTCTATTTGGCGCCGGAGGTGGTTGCCATACAACTTTCTGATAGCTTGTGAGCTCTGTGAACATAATACAATTAGCGCAGCTGGAATTTGGCAGGATGTGGTGTCCTTTTATTAATACGCACTATGTTGCCAGGCTGGTTTTCCCACTGTATAGCATCTGGGTCCTGTAAAAGAAATTAGACTTTTTGATTTTGATGAGGACTCCTCACCATTGTAGATTAAATAGTACTTTCACAGTCTTAACATGATACCTCATGCCTTCTGGAATCCAGAGAGATGGTCTCCTCCTCATCATCGTCTCCATCATGTGCTGTTGCTGCTGCACTGGGGCTTTCACCCTATCACATTTAATCGGATTCATACTGAAGCTAGTAGACAAGACATGCCAGGCCTACAGTATGCCTTTGATGGAGTACTCACTGGATCAGCATCGTCTGGTGCTTGTGCTGGTGGCTCTAACAGGAACACAGTGCTGCCAGACACTGCAAGGCAATAGGTAAACCAAAGTCAGACAGTCCAAATTGATTCAATATGAATGTGGTTGTATCCCATGTAGAGATGGAAGGACATACCTTGAATGAAGCGGGTGGCATCTTGGGAGGAACCTATGCTCGTCTCTTTCCCCCCAGGGATCCCCTCTAAGACGGGCCTGCCTTTATTTAGCTCCAAGGCCATGTCCTCTGCTGGGGTAAGGTCAGCCTTTGGTGACCCACCACCCGTGCCTTGTCTGTGGGTATTCTTTTTCACTGCTAAAACAGTACAGACAATGTGTGAGCAGGCGCCTTCTGGGTACAATATATGCTTGTGCTTTGTAGTCAGGGACCATACCATTGTGCAGAATGTTCTTGTATTTGATTTTGACATGCTGCCATGTCCGTTTTGGCCCGTTCAAGTTTAATCTACATCGCACGCACACACACACACACACACTTTATCACAAGAACATTTAATGGAGTCACACTGCAAAAAATGACTTGGTATTTTTGTCTTGTTTTCAGTAAAAATATCAACAAAAAAAAAATCTTAAATAAAGATGTATTTTCTTGATTTGCTAAATGACCTAGCAAAATAAGTATAGTTTAGACAAAAAATATAAACTTTAAGTAAATGTGTGCTTAAAACAAGCAAAAAAATAAAAAATCTGTCAATATAATAAGAAAAATTCTCTTGAAATAAGTTTACTTTTTCCATAAACACTTAATTTTAGAAAAGTTCTCTTGTTTCACTGGCAGATTTTTTAGCTTATTTTCCTAGGTAATTTTGCTCAAGAAAATATTTAAGATTTTTTTAGATATTTTTTTTTTAACTGAAAACAAGACAAAAATAATAAGTAAGAAAGACATTTTTGCAGTGCAGTGAGCAACCGACCTTGGGTCCTTTGAAAGGCGCTATATAAATTAAAGTGATTATTATTATAGCTCATCTATTTATTCAATTAAATTTTATTTATATAGCACTTTTCACAATTGTTTCATTCTGTCAAAGCAGCTTTACATTAATAAAAGCAGGAGAAACACAAAAAAAAAACTGTGGACAACATAAGAAGCAGAGTACAACGGCTAAGATTAAACCGTACTGAGCGTAGTAACGTTAAATAATAATGTAAGGCTTTAATAATAATTTATCATAGCTTTATACAGTGTGATGGAGTTACTTTACACAATTTCACTCATATCTGCAGTGCATTTTAATTAAAAATTTATCCGTTTCATAATTACAGTACAACTGCGTTTTTGGAGATGTGAATTAAATATTTGAATTGTAATTGTGATGTTTCAGCAGAGCGGTGAGTGTGTAATTGTGCACTACTTACGCATTCAGGCGGTCTGAAATACTTTGCCACGCTTTTTCTCTTTACTTTATCACTGTGGCGGTGTTGCCTTTCTTCTTAATTATATCTTTTACCTCCTCGTATGCCTCCATGAGGATTTGTGCTTCCGACGGGGAAAAGTACGCGGCTCTAGTTGCCAGGGTAAATCAGTTAATCTGTGATCTGTGGCGGGGTCTATTTCAGTGAGCCGTGAGCGCGCACCTATCCAGGATTGGTTTCACCTGGCTTAATGAATCCGTGTCTGCTCATCCTGGCTTGGTCTTTGTGCAACCAATTAAGCCTGGACGCACATGTTTTGGCTTCATTGAGCTCAGCTGAGTCATTTATCCCGGATGTCTTAATTCTACTTTTGTGCAACAGGCCTCTGGGCTCCACCAATTGTACTACTCTAGCATCTATATTTCCCCCAATATCTAATGAATCAAAAACAGGCCCATTTGCGCCCAGAAAAGATAATTACACCTGTTTTAACTTTACATTACAATCACCAACTATTAATTATGGACAGATTAATGAGGAATGGTGTAACGTCATCATACCTGACAATGGAACATTGATAGGGCCATGGGCAAGAGCAGGACTATATTACTATTGTGGTGATAGACGGCTGTTCACTAGAGTGCCAAAAAATACAAAGGGCCTATGTGCAATGGTTAGATTAGGAGCGCCATTGACTTTGATTGGTGAAAAAGTAAAAGTAGGGCCACAAACAACAGGTACGGGCTCACTGACCCGCCGCAGACGGCGACATGTCATTAGCAAAAGGTCAGCAACTTCCATTGATTTGTCATTAAATAGCCCAACCTATATTGATGCTATTGGAGTACCTAGAGGTGTCCCAGATGAGTTTAAATTGGCCAATCAGATAGCATCAGGCTTTGAGAACATTCCTATTTTAGCAAGGTTATTCCCAGTAACCCCAAACAAAAATATTGACAGAATAAATTACGTCCATTACAATGTGATGAGATTGACTAACATGACTAGGGCCGCAGTTGAAGGCCTGTCAGAACAATTAGCCCCAACATCTCTTATGGCAGTGCAGAACAGAATGGCATTAGATATGCTGTTAGCAGAGAGGGGTGGAGTATGTCACATGTTTGGTGATTTGTGTTGCACTTTCATTCCCAACAACACTGCCCCCAATGGCACTGTAACAAAAGCTTTAGAAGGATTGAGAACACTTTCCTTAGAAATGAAAGAACATTCAGGTGTAAATAACCCCATAGGTGACTGGCTGGATAAAGCATTAGGCAAATGGAAAGCGCTGGTCATGTCAATAATAGTCTCAATTGCAGTGTTCTTGGCAATCTTAGTAACTTGTGGTTGTTGCTGTATCCCATGTATCAGATCATTGTGTAACCGACTGATAATTGCAGAAATAGAAAAGAAAGATCTCACCCCACCCCCTTACAGTATGCCCCTGTTGGCTAGCCAATTGATGGATGGTGATGAAGAGGAAGATGAGGATGATGATGAGAATTATGTGTGACCTCTTTCGAGGTCAAGAGAGGGAATTGTGGGAATATGTTTTTATATCATGACATTTATTACAGTGTTTTGATTATCATTTTATTAAATGGTTTTATTATTATGCTTTTATAACAAAGAGTTGTTCGTTTAAATAAGAGTTTATACTGTCATAGATGTGAAACAGCTATATGCCTATTGAAGTGCTTGCAACAAAGGAATGTGAGTTTGTGGGGGAGAAAAGGCATCTTCGGCTGCAGTTGTTTAGGGGGTTGGGGGAGGTATTTGGAATGTTGTTTCAGAAGTGTTTTACAGGAACGAGATAAGGCAGAAGTTGGTGATTGGTGGAGGCAGGGGGGATCCCGGCCCCCGGCAGAAGAGAAATCGGCGTGAAATAACAAAAATGCTGTGACCATGTGCTGTGGGGGTTGTTGTTCCTGGGAAGGACAGAGGAGTGTTGTCCAGCAACCCAGCGCTGTATTTTTGTTAATCTGATTAATAAAACTCAGTTTGATAAGAGTGTTGTCCAGCAACCCAGCGCTGTATTTTTGTTAATCTGATAAATAAACCTCAGTTTGATTAGAAATCGCCTTTCTCCAATTTTTGGACATGCAGGACAATTTTTAAAGTCCAACAATACCTATTTTACAAGGTGAGTCATTTGTGTGAATTCATATTTACAACGATCTCATCAGTATGTTTTTACTTTTCCCCTGTGACGTTAAGTTTGGGGAGGGAGGTTAGGGCTGCCATTTATCGTTGTTTTGGGACCTCCTGAAATTCGTGATTTTAGCTAAATTAGCCTTTACAGTTATGATTTTAGGGTTCGGGTGAAATAAGGTGTTGGTTGGTCACATCCTAAAATATGCATGATATCTTTTGATACCAGGTTATAAATTTGTCAATGTAAATACACATGCAGTCTGTGTATTGAAAGTCTTGCTGAGTGAAACGAAAAAATGGGGATATTCCTGTCCAGGAACACGCATTAATAGATTAAAAAATTTGTGTCTATGCTACGAACTGCCTTGAGACTTAGCGTTTTGTCTAAAAAGGTAAATCTCAACCAATTGGAAATATAATCAACGTACCTTTTTTATCTTCCATCTTTTGAATCATTTCTTCAGCAATGTTACGCTTCAATAAGCAGTCTCTCAGTCGAGCATCCATGTTAAGTGACTCCGAAAACAAGGGGCAATTAACGACATCTAGGTGTACTGTAGGAAGCGATTTAGAATTATGTTACACAAATTACAAACCCACGAATACACTATACTGTATTCACATATGCACTCTGAATAGATTAGAATTTAATCTCAAAATTATATTGCGTAAACTGATAAGAATGTTTATTTTTATGAGCATGCAGTTAAGGCTGGCCTGTAATGAAGAACCTGTCCACAGACAGGGAAACAAAAGGAAACACGTGAGTATTTCAACGTCAGCACGATTTATGTAAAGTAAGGGAACAAATTTATTAAAACGTGGGCACAATTTTCTTAAATCGAGGGTGTTATATAGGTGATGGGAGGTGCTATAATTAGGAATAACCAGCAGATGTCAGTGGTGGCAATGGGTGTTAAAAAGGCACTGTAAGAGAGAGTTGGGATGTGTATGTGAAAGTGCTGTGTTTGTACTGTGTTGCTACGTTCCCCTTAGTAAAAGGAATTGTCGTCTCCTTTTTTCTTTAATACAAGATACAACATATGACGACGAGGATAAAGTCGGGACCGGGATATAAATTCCTGAGTGAAACAAAGGAGGATTATAAAGCAGCAAGCATCATTATTGCAATCAGCTAACGGCTATCACTTGAAGTGACTTAATTGTAAAATGGCTGGCATGGTGGGATCTGTGGCCCAATTTGATTGTAAATTGCAGGCATGGGAGGAATATTGTGAGGTTTTAAATAATTTCTTCAAGGCAAACGATGTTGAGGCACCACAAAAAAACCTGCCATATTACTGAGTTTTGTCGGAGAACAAACATTCACGGGGGAGGAATCTGCTGAGTCCCGAAAGACCAGGATCAAAAGAATATGATGAACTGGTGAGTTTGTTGCCTACACATTTTATTCCGAAAACTAGAAAATTGTCCAGAGATGGATGCTTAATTCATGGAACAGGAGGCAAGATGAAAGTGTTGTGGATTATGTCGCTGAGCTCAGAAAGCTGGCACAGGACTGTAATTTTGGTGACACGCTCAATGTTATGCTGAGAGATCGGTTGGTGTGTGGGATTAATGATGATAGCATCCAGAGGAGATTACTGGCTGAGGACGGATTGACATTCAAGATGGTGTTAAAGAAAGCACAGGCTATGAAAGCGGCTAAAAAGATATAGCGGATTTAAATAGATAGAAAGGACACGGGCACAGTGAAACTGTTTTCAAGGTAGAAGCCCGGGCAAAGAGCATGTCAGGTGGTACCAGAGCATGCGACCATTGTAGGGGAAGTAACCACGGACCAAAGGAATGTAAGTTTGCATAGGAAAATTGTTAAAATTGTGGAAAAATCTGACTTTGAAAAGAGTGTGTAGAGTGAAATCTCATGACAGTAAACGGGATATGGGCAAGCCAACTTCAAAGTGGGGGAGAGGAAAACAAAAAAAAAGGTCAATTACCTACAAGACCAAAAGGAAGAAGAGCCTGGAGAGGAGGTTTTCACCATGTAAAGTATAGAGTCAAGCAGACCCTATGTTCCCCCTCTTACACAAATGTTTCAGGTGAATGAATGCCTGGTGAAATTCAAAATTGACACTGGATGTAGTGTAACTGTATTATCACACTCAGAAATGCCAAGTTAGATATTAGGAAGAGACTGGCTTTAAATACAGGCCTTGTCACACTAAAAACATACACCGGACAGCCTGTGAACATTCTGGGTACAAACAAGGTCAAAGTGGAACACAAAGGAAAAACTAAAGAACTAACAGCGATTGTGGTGGGTGGATCAGGACCAAATCTACTGGGAAGAGCATGGCTCACAGAGTAAAAAATTGGCTGGGAAAATATCAACAAAGTACAAGATTGTTCTGAGATGTTACAGGACATTCTACAGAAACATCAAACTGTGTTCAAAGAGGAACATTGGAATGCTAAGAGGAACCAAGGCAAAGATTTATGTATACAGGGATACAAAGCCTCGTTTTTTTTCAAGCCACGGATATTGCCTTTTGCTATGAAGTTGAACTGGATAGACAAATAAAAGAAATCATAATAGAGCCTGTGAAATTCTCAGACTGGGCAGCTCTGGTAGTGCCAGTGTTAAAGCCGGATGGGTCAAGGCAAGGCAAGGCAAGTTTATTTATATAGCACATTTCATACACAAGTGCAATTCAAAGTGCTTTACATAAAATGATTGACAGAAAGAAATAAGTCTTATCTTTAAAATGCAAATGATTTAAGATCACAAAAACTTTAGATTTTAAGAAACAGTTATACACCAATAAAATTGATAAAAAATGTGACTGTATATATAAAATTAATAAGAGCAAATAAAAATAAATTAGAAATAGAAGTGCAGTTGATATAAAGCACCACAGTGCTCAGGTTGTGAATGCACAGCTAAACAAGTGTGTTTTTAATCTGGATTTAAAAGTAGCTACTGTTGGTGAATGTCTGATGTCTTCTGGAAGCAGATTCCAGCTACGGGTGGCGTAATGACTAAACGCTGACTCGCCCTGTTTTGAGTGAACCCTTGTTATCTCTAACTGACTTGATCCTGATGATCTGAGAAGTCTGTTTGGTTTATATTCAATGAGCATATCTGAGATGTATTTAGGTCCTAGACCATTAAGCGATTTATAGACAATTAATAATACTTTGAAGTTGATTCTAAAAGTAACTGGTAACCAGTGTAAGGACCTGAGGATTGGAGTGATATGCTCAGATTTTTTGGTTCTGGTTAGAATCCTGGCAGCAGCGTTCTGTATGAGCTGCAGCTGTCTGATGGTCTTTTTGGGAAGACCTGTAAAGAGTCCATTACAGTAATTTCTCCCTGCTGGTGATGAAAGCATGGAGTAGTTTCTCTAAATCTTTGCTTGAGACAAAACATCTGATTCTGGCTAGGTTTCTGAGATGGTAGTACGCTGATTTGCTTATTGCTTTGACATGACTGCTGAAACTAAGGTCAGACTCCAAAATGACCCCAAGATTTTTTACCTTGCTTTGTGTCTTTAGACCTCTTAAGTCAAGGTTTGCGTTTACCTTGTTAGTTTCATCCTTGTTGCCAAAAACAATGACTTCAGTTTTGTTTTTATTTAACTGAAGGAAGTTTTGACACATCCAGCTGTTAATTTCATCAATGCATTGGCAAAGAGAGTCAATAGGCTTGTAGTCATTGGGTGAGAGGGCTAGAAAGATCTGTGTCGTCTGCATAGCTGTGGTAGCCAATTTGGTACTTTTTCATTATTTGGCCAAGTGGGAGCATATACAAATTGAAGAGGAGCGAAGCAAGAACTGAGGCCTGTGGAACACCGCAAGTCATAGGTGTCCAGTCAGATTTATGGTTGCCTATATTCACATAGTAACCTCTCCCTTGAAGGTATGACCCAAACCAGGGCCGGATTGGGAGTCATTTTCAGCCCTGGAGTTTCATGCCTTAGACCGGCCCACTTTAGTTTACGACTGAATATATTAAAATAATGATAATTAAAACCTCAGAATAAAAATCTGCAATAGCGCACTGTTCTCTACAGCCTTTTAATCATTGTATTTTTCAAAAATATCATAATTTCCAATTCAGTGAAAATACAGTAGCCTAAGTTTTGCTTCACAGTGAAGATTTATTAGAACAGTAAAGAACATGACAGTATCAGAATCTATTTTCTTTAAGAATGAGTGTTCATAAATATCCAAACATTGAAATGAGGAAAAAAATCAAACAAAAACATAAAACAAAATAAATAAAAAAAGATTAAAATAAAATGTATTGCACTGTGTGATGACACTATAATTTCTTTTTCAATGAAACGGCTGCTTTACAACTTTAAATATTTTTCACAAATATGAGAACATTAGTTAAATAATAAAACAAGTATTGCACTGTTATCTGACTTTTTTTCACAGTATAACTTTCTAATTATTGTTTCATCTCTTTTTCCTCTGCATAGGTGTAGCTTCAAGGAAATATGGACAACCCTAAAACATTAATAAACGCCTGAGCAGAGCACTGGTCTCTGCAACTTTATCTATTACGGTGTCATTGTCCAAAGACACAAGAATTTCTTTCTCTGTGCACATGAGCATGAATGCCTCAAGGTTCTTTTGGGTTAAAGTGCTCCTGAGCCTGTTTTTTATGAATTTCACTGTTGAGAAGCTTCTCTCACAGGCTACTTGTGTGATGGACAGTGTTATTAGCAACTTGTAGGCGAGTCCAATTACATGGTAGGCATCAGTTAGAAGATTGTACTGAGACAGAATGAGATAAACACAAATGACACAGTGTTTACCGGAGGAACAAGTTTTGCTCTCTAGTTCGACATCCTGCTGTAGCGGAAGGATGCTCATCACCTCCTTGTGGGATTTCACTAGCTGTCCTGACAATGTAACCCTCCAGAGGGGACATCTTTAATCTGTCCCACTGAAATGCAAGGCTGTACAGTTCACCACATAATGTGCCAACTGTAGCCCTGTCGTCAAACTTAAGCAGACATTTGCTTATTTCTTCCAGAGCTGTGCTGGGTAATCCATTTTCCCTCACATGAGCAAAGTTTCTAGGGTCTAAACAGGCAAAATCTGAGCAAAGTTTTGCATTAGCAGAAAACCTCCTTTGGAGACTTCCTGTTACTGTGTCTACAATGACATTGTGTACTTTTACCTCAAAGTCAGTATGAGCTGATGCTAGCTGCTCATCTTCTGCAAGCTCTCCTGGCATCCTTTTCTTTTTTCTGATCCTTCTCTCAGAAAAGGCAGCCTGCACTACAAGGTCACACTCTTCCTCCTCTTGCAACTTTCCATTAGCCCACTTCAGAAACTCATCAGCTGCAGACTTAACTCCTTCAAAGTCCCTAGCACACTTCCTGAGACCCTCTTCTGTCCCCTCAACCAGACGTTGAGCTGTGATGATATCCATTCCCTTTGTCTGCAAGTATTTTGAAAGGGGGGATGTAATCTCAAAAATGCGATGGAAGAGTTGAGCAGTGACCACTGTCTCATACTTCAAAAAGCCTTCTATGAATCCCTTTGCCTTGGCCCTCACAGTTGGCTTTTGTGTACTGTCATCAATAATGGTGTCTAAAGTCATAAGCACTTCAATAAACAAGCCTCCCTGAGGATTCCTGAAGCACCCAAACACTTAACTTAGTGCCTGATCCTTAGCCCACCACCTAGTTGCCCCTATTGGGCACAGTCGTCTGTGATGCTTGTCCTGACTCTTCTCCTCCCACTTCTGCATTCGCTTGTATGACTCTCTTAAAAAAACTGCTAAATCGTTAAGCAGTGAAAACAGAGATGCACTTCCCACGACACTGCCTGTTGTCTCTGCCAGTACAAGATTCAAAAGATGTGTATAACACCAAATATGAACCTGATTGGGGGAATGCTCAGAGAGGAGTTTAGAAAACCCCCTAAACTGACCCTGCATATTAGCTGCACCATCTGTTGAGTTGCCCACACATGTGCCAATGTCAATGTCAAGGTTCAGTAGCACTTTTTTCAGAAGCTCTACAAAATTCTGGCCAGTAGATGTTTCACAGTCGACCACAGCAATCAGTCTTTCGTGAATGACATCTGTTACATATCGAAGTATGATTGAACACTGATCTTTGGAGCTGATATCTTGGGTTGTGTCAATTTGAACGGAAAACATGCCAGCTTGTCTCACTTCTTCTGCTATAGTCACCTTTATCAGTTGGCTTATGGCATCCACCACTTTATTTATTGTCTCTTTTGACAGCAGAGTAACTAGAGCACCTCTGCCTTTTGCCCCAGTTTCATGCTGCTTTTTGCAAATGCCAAACAAACCGAACAGTACAGAGATTGTTTTTTTTCACAGTAAGTTAGCCACTTGCGGTTTGTTCCATCTATGCTATTGAAAACCTTTGGTATAGGTAAATTTGGGGTTTGTTGAGGATGATAAGAAAAAAATGTATGTATTTCCTGTGACTGAGGTCGAGCAAAGTAATCAAAACTATCTACAGAATCATCTTTATCTGCCTTGTTTCTAGCTTGTGGTTCTGGGTTCTGCTGCTGTGTTGTTGCCTCTGCTATCTGTCCCTGAGTAGGCTCTGGTCTCCCTTTCACACTCCCTTCTGTATCCCTAGACTCGAGTTCACCTGTATTTAATCACAATAAAAGCATTCTATAATCTTTAACGTATTTGACATGGAAAGCATGTTCAAATTAAATTAAATCAAATCAAAGCAAATTAAAATTTCCAAATGTCAAAATATTCAGGCTTAATTCATATGACTTTTATTCTATTCCCTTTCAATTGTGGGCTTTGTAACTATCGTTTGATTAAAAACATAATGGGTCACTAGTAACACTTGGGCATAGAGAGTTGTTATATTGTAACTAATGTGATCACTGCCCAAAAAAATGCTTTTCTTACTTAGTATTTTTGTCTCGTTTCCAGTCCAAATATCAACAAAAATCTTAAATCAAGATACATTTACAAAACAAGTAAAATGGCATAAGAAATTATCTCTTGTTTTCTGAAGAAAAAAACACCTCAAAATTGAGTTAATTTTGGCTTAAAACAAGCTAGCCTACATTATCTGCAAATGGGGAAGACAAATAATTGTATTATTCTGTTTGAATTAAGATTTAGATTGTTTTAAGGAAAAACATTTTTGGGTGTTTTTTTCAGAAAACAAGACATAATTTCTTATGCCATTTCACTTGTCTAGTTAATGTATCTTGAATAAAGAATATTTAGATATTTGAACGGGAAATAAGACAAAAATAATAAGTAAGAAAAGCATTTTTTGCAGTGATAATGTTTGCTTATTCACTCACTCTGTGACTGTGGTACAACAACAGCTTACCTGCTGTGTCTTTCACAGTGAGAATCTCTTGCATGATACAGCTGGGTCCTGGCTCTGTTTCTGACACTAAATACAATTTAAAACATTTATTTCTGTCACCACAAATATCATTAATTATCTGATGGCATTTTTCAGGGCGCTTCATTACTAGTTCTTCTGAATGACAATCCTACCTGCCCATTCTGGTGTATTGGGCTCATGACTGGAGCTTGATAATGTTACTGGGCCTGTCTCTGTCTCTGTATCACTGTTATCAGCAAACTGGACTAGAGGCGGCTGCTGCTGAAGAGCTACTAGAAAAAGTTTGATACATGAACGTTGGTTTGCAGACAACTTTGTTTGCTAGCATCTTGCCGTGCTCCTATTCCTAACTACATTAACGTTACCTTACCGGCCGTCTCGTAGTCTTCATTTGTTTTGAAAAATGTTGTCATCTTTGAACATTTGGCCGCGTCAGTTTCCAGAGCTTTTTTCTTTTTTAACCTGGCCTTTTCAGCGGCGCCTTTGCGCTTTCTGTAATCCATGTTTTTTCGGACATTTTTTTATTTTGAGCAACTTGCAGAGCCGCTGTCGGGGGCGGGGCCAGGGAGTCAAAAGATAATCACGTCATCATTAACCTGCAGGCAGCACTCTGAGTGGGGCTGCGAAAAAATATTAAATAAAAAAGAGTTGGGCTGCGGTAAAATAATAAATATAATGATTAGGGCTGCTGTGAGTGCAGGCAGCCTAGGGACAGCAGCATCCACATTTCAACCGTGCCATGACAACACCGGCCCTCGCGGCCAAAACACAGACCGGCCCACCGGGAATTCTCCCGGTGCTCCCGATTAGCCAATCCGGGCTTGACCCAAACCATTTAAGTACCAATCCAGAAAGCCCTACCCAGCTTTCCAGCCTATTTAGGAGTATGGTGTGATCTACCGTGTCAAAAGCAGCACTGAGATTTAGAAAAACCAGAACTGATATTTTGCCTGAATCAGAATTCAATCGAATATCATTAATTATCTTTATGAGCACTGTCTCTGTGCTATGATGCTGACGGAAACCAGACTGGTAATTGTCCAGGTAGCCATTTGAGTTCAAGAATTTGGTCAGCTGATTGGAGACAACCTTTTCAATGATCTTTCCTATAAAAGGAAGGTTTGATATTGGTCTGTAGTTAGACAGTAAGATTTTGTCTAGATTGCCCTTTTTTAGAAGAGGTTTGACAACTGCATTTTTAGGGACTCTGAGAAAGTTCCTGAGAGCAGTGAGGTATTAACTATTTTTAGGAGATCTGCTTCCAAACAGTTAAACACTCTTTTGAAAAAGGATGTGGGAAGTGTGTCAAGGCTGCAAGTTGACTCCTTAAGATGCTGTACTGTTTCATCCAGGGTTTTGAGATCAATTGTCTGAAATTCAGACAAAGTAACTAATTTCTGATGTACTGGAGTCAGATTGACCTGAGTGCCGCATGGAGCTTTGGCGATTTCCATTCTGATATTGCTGATCTTTTCAAGGAAAAAAGTTGCAAACTCATTGCATTTGTCATCAGACAGCATTTCCCTCGGAACTTGACTAGGGGGATTTGTTAGTCTCTCTACAGTTGCAAAAAGAGTGTTATTTATTTTGCAGTTTATAATGTTGGAGAAAAATTTCTGTCTAGCTTTGCCTAAGTCAACATTGAAGGCATGCAGACTGTCTTTATAGATGTTATAGTGAACTTCAAGTTTGGTTTTTCGCCACATACGCTCAGCTTTTCTGCATGTTCTTTTCATGCTTTGTACTTCTGGTGTGTTTCTCCAGGGTGCTTTACGCCTGCCAGTTATCGCCTTGACCTTTACTGGAGCAATGGCATCGATAGCATTTTTTACTTTTGCATTAAAGCTATCGAGGAGAACATTCATACAGTGTGCAGATATACTCGGTGACAAAGACATAGCATTCATAAATAGCTCACTGGTGTTCTCATTTATGAATCTCTTTTTTATAGAGACAGGTCTGTCTTCAGAGGCAGGACTGATTGATATATCAAAGAAAATACAAAAATGATCATACAGTGCCACATCTCTAATAATAGTGGATGAAATGTTTAGACCTTTGCTAATAAGCAGATCCAGAGTGTGTCCACGATTGTGTGTGGGACCGTGCACATGCTGGATCAGATCAAAAGTGTTTAAAACATTTAAAAGTTCATTTGCAGTGTTGTTTTGTCTTGTCTACATGAATATTAAAATCTCCAGCAATAACAAAGCAGTCAAATTCTGAGGAAATAGCTGATAGCAGTTCTGAAAAATCATCAACAAAGTCTGGGGAGTATTTGGGAGGTCTGTAAATAATTGTAAACAGAATGCATGGTGCACCTTTTAAAGCAATACTCAAGAATTCAAAGGACAGGTAGTCACCAAGTAAAACTTGCTTGCAGTCAAAGAGATCTTTAAATATAGCAGCTATTCCTCCACCTCTCCTTACAGCTCTGCAAACATTTATAAAAGTAAAGTTTGGGGGGGCAGATTCATTGAGGACTGCAGCACTACAACCGTCATCTAACCAAGTTTCATTTAGAAACATGAAGTCCAGTTTGTTACTGGTGATGAGGTCATTGACCAAAAAGAATTTTTTTTTTAGTGAACGGATGTTTAAAAGTGCTAATTGAATAGTAACTGTTTTTTTTGGTCAGTGAGACTGTGTGGCGATTTTAAGGTAACCATAAACAGAGAGTCATCAGTGGAGCAGTATCCCATTCCACAAATGGTGGATATGTTTGCGATCCTAGCTGGAGGAGATAAATATAGTAAATTAGTTATGAGTCATGCATATCCACAGATTGTGTTAGATGAAGAGTCAAAACAGTATGTGACAATAAATACTCACAAAGGCCTGTTTACCTACACTAGATTACCTTTTGGAGTCAGCTCTAGTCCGGCAATCTTCCAGAGGACCATGGAAGGAGTTTTAAAAGTCCTTCCTAAAGCAGTGGTGTACCTGACTGATATTTTGCTGACCGGGAGTGATGACCAGGAACACTTGAGGACACTTGAACAAGTGCTGCATTGTTTGGAGAAGGCCGGGTTTCAGTTAAAGAGGGGGAAATGCCATTTCCTGGAAAAGGAAGTCACATTCCTGGGACCGAGTGAATGCCACAGGAATTCATCCGATTCATGAAAAAATGCAGGGAGGCAAAGAGGCACCAACACTGACTTCAGTTACAGAACTAAAAGGGGAAAAACCTGGGACTGCTTTATTATTATAACAGGTTACTTCCAAATCTCTTTACACTTCTCACCCCTCTGCACAAATTGTTGAAGAAGGATGTCACTTGGTATTGGAAAGAGGAACAAGAGGAAGAGGGAGGGAGTGGAGGAGTTTTCGCCGTTTGCTGGTCAAAATGTGCAATTAAACCCGTGGTTTTTCGGGAAAAAAGTTAAACTCATACTTTGAGAGTAAAGTTGTCTAAATAATGTTGAAAATCAACACAGTTTTTGTTAAAATTAGAGATTTAAATGTATTCTTGACACTTTATACATTCATTAACACCAACTGCACGCGTTGCAACCATCTAAGAGCGGTCTTTCTGAGCAAGGAGTAGGTTTTGACCTAAGAGATATAGGTATACCTTGTTTATTATTGATGACTTGTGTATATAACATGAGCTGCAATATAGCCTTATCAAAGTACAATATCAAAAGTTCCTATATGGTCTAAAAACAAACCATTAACAAATCAGGATAGCTCCAAAGTATAGTGCAGATATTTTTAAGGATTTTTATGTAACCTTAACTTTATAGACCATTAATCATTTTGTGTAGCCTATATACCAGTCATCCTCAATAGGCTGACTGCGGTCCGGATTCAGACCTTTGCTTTGATCCATCCGGACCGCGAGACATAGCCTTATAAACTATTAAAAACTTTTGACTGGTTGTTTAAATTTAGCTGCTTGTCTCCACAACGGAGAATTACATCATATACGCTCTTATTACATTTACATTTAGTCATTTGGCAGACGCTTTTATCCAAAGCGACTTACAGTGCACTTATTACAGGGACAATCCCCCTGGAGCAACATGGAGTAAAGTGTCTTGCTCAAGGACACACTGGTGGTGGCTGCTGGGATCGAACCAGCAACCTTTGATTTACCAGTTCAGTGGTTTAACCCACTAGACCACCATCTCTTATGAACATTAAGCTTACTGATATTTTGCCGCTATATCCTCTAATATCTTTATTTAGCGCAAAAACGCGCTTCATCTTAACCGTTTCATGCACACTGCTTCTCTCCCGCCGAAGCGGCTTTAGTGGGGCAAAAACAAAAATATCATTTTGTAGTATAAAGATGATTTCAATCAAATAACATCTAATTTAATGTTAAATTAGGTGAGGGGTGCTCTGTGTCACGTCATGACTAAGAACAACATGCGTACTTTACACTCCACTTCTAATATTTTTGGGTACTGTAACACTCCAGCCTGTCCCCTGCCTGTGTTCCCCATGTGTTTTGCCTTGTTCATTGAGTTTCTGGAGTTGACTTATCGGGTGAGTTGAAGGGATCCTGTTTTAAATCATCTCTTACGGACTGGTCTGGATGATGATCTGCTCGCCCTCCTTGTGTTCCCCTTCTCAGAGGAGTCTTCACTGGAGGACTTTAATAATCAGTTCCTCCATGTGGGAGGCTCTGATTTCTGTGTGCGGGATGCCGGGGAGGAGTTGAGCGATCGTCATCCAGAACCGTTGGAGAATGGAGGGTCAGCTCCAACTCACTCCATATCTGCTACACAAGCCCATAAAACCCCTCATCGCCATAGAAACCGGCGACGGGTTAAAGGGAACCTACTCGCTGGGCCGGTCCCGTCCAGCCTCCCAGCTGCCATTGAGCCGGTCCCGTCCGGCCTCCCTGTGCTCTCGGAGCCGGTCCCGTCCGGCCTTCCAGAGCCCCTCCAGCTGGTCCCGTCCGGGCTTCCAGAGCCCCTTCAGCCGGTCCCGACCAGCCCTCAAGTGGACCCCAAGCCGGTCCCGTCCGGCCCTCCAGTGGTCCCCGAGCCGGTCCTGTCAGGCCCTTCAGTGGTCTCCGAGCCGGTCCCGTCAGGCCCTCCAGTGGTCTCTGAGCCGGTCCCTTCCGGCCCTCCAGTGGTCCCCGAGCCAGTCCCGTCCGGTCCTCCAGTGGTCCCCGAGCCGGTCCAGTCCGGTCCTCCAGTGGTCTCCGAGCCAGCCTCCCCAGGGCTCCATCCTGGAGCCTGCATCTGGACTCTGCCCAAATACTTTTTGGGCAGGATGGCCCGATCGGCCAGACCTACCGTCTAGTTTCCGTGACTCCCGAGCAGCCGGCCTAAATCATTAGTTGTTATAACCCCCCTTTAAACTGGCCTTGATTTTACTTTTGAAAGACAATCTTTTTTAAATCCACAGATTGACAGAGATGTTATCTTGCTAATAAACGACTCGGATCAACTATATTCCCTCATATGGCGATAGACTATCTCTTTTCAAGTTTTGCCACTGTCAAAAGCCTACTTCCAAATGGAAGTTGGGTCTGTTTGAAAGACTAAGAGAAAAGATGAAACTGAGAAAGCAATCCACAAATGAACCCCAATCTGAAGAGACACCTGGGACTTCCAAACCCAAATCCAGATCAAAAGCAAGTAAGCAAAAGACTGAAATCGTCTTGATTCAAACAGATAACAAAGAAACAAAACTGGTAAGAACAAAACAAGGAGGGGGTACTAGCAAGGTCACAATGGACATTAATTCAGGATACAATGACATCTTTGAATAAGGTAAAGACCTTTTCTTCCCAGATGGAAATTCTAGTAAGGTACCCTTACAGTGCCTAATGTGAATTTTCATGTGAAGTTTGGGACTTCAGACAAAATGTTGAAGTGATGTCTCAATTGGCACAATATATGAGACAGTGAAACTAGCAAATTTGCGGTTCTACATAGCTTTTAGTCCAAAGGAGAAAGTTGACACAACTTCAAATACTGAGTCTGAAAATGATGGTACCAGCATTATCTCACTACATAGTGATTACAGTGTAGATTTTGCAGACTCTTCTACAGTGGCCACAAACAACTCCAAAGATTTATCATTCCAGTACCAGGTAAGAACATCCCATTAGGTAAGGAAGTTTTCATCTTGGCAGATGAAGTAATGAATGTCCCATTTAATAATTCTGACCCTGATATCCCTTTTAGCCCTAACCGAGTAGATGAATCTGACCTGAAGAACACATTAGTTTATGTCCCTCCACAAACCACTGAAAAACAAAACAGATAATAATACGTCATGGAAACTTTTGGGAGGAATTTTACGATCGATGTACCCTTGGAACTACAATTAAAGTTCCTTTCATTAGACATGATTTCCAAGCTGACACTTGGAAAGCTGTTGGCAGAATTTTCCTTTAAGGTTACAAAGACTGCCAGTACATTCTAATAAAGTTGGCGCCCCCTTTTATAGAGGAGATGCTTTTTGGTACAGTGTACAGTGAACTAACAGATTGCTTCCTTCAGTTTGTAAGCACCCAAGAACGAGAAATTCTTCAGCACGTGTCACAGGATTTCTCTTCGGTTGAACGTGATGATCTGTTGAAAGTTCTTGACAGTTACGAATGCCGCAGAAAAGTCTCTGCTGATAACTTCTCAGAAATTCTAAAGGAGATTTCCCACAAAGAGCTTATCAAAAAGCCAATGTTTTTGTTAGACTGTTGGAAGGACATCACACAATCACAGATCTCCCTGACTTTTGAGGAGCTGCTAGAGATGTATGCTAAACTCTTCCCAACAACTAAAAAGGTCATAGGACTCTTACTGTTCCCTGATAATATGACAGCAAAGTAAAGGAAAGTGGCAAATCATCTGAAAAGGTACATAAAAGAATTGGATGATGAGACACTAGGAAAGTTATTTGAGGTTCTGCACAGAATGTCACTTGTACTGTGGCGGTATTTCAGCATCAATAGTTATGTTCGGGCGCCAGGGGTTTATCAACCACTACATATTTAATTTCCTCCAAAGTTTTTGATTAATATCAAATGAATAAAGTACAAGCATCAACAGTTTTTTCGATTCTTTCTTGTTCAAACTTGAGTCAATTCACAAAGTGTTAAGATCATTTAAAGTGCACATATTTTACTTAAGACAAAAAATAAAATAAAAATGCATGATATAATAAATTCCAGCTCCAGGCACATATACCATTTTACAAACGTAATTAAATAGTAATGGGACAAATAGTAAATAAAACAAAATCAGATAAATAATACTGAAGCATATATACAATAAGCAAATAAGGGTAATATCAACCCATTCTCCAATTCAGCCCTACATGGTAAACATTGGAACATGATATCTTCCATTTAAAAAGAACAAACAAAACTTCCTTCGCATGGATTCAACCAAACCTCAACGTCAAATCATCAAAATCAGCTTACACCGTTACTGTGTCAAAATTCCTGGGCCTTGGAAAATACCTACCAAACACTCTTTCCAAAACAAACCAAACAAAAAGAAATAAAAGGACACTTACATCATATACCAAACAAGTTCAACTTTATCTCACTAAAACAACAAATAAACCCAATTCATATAATGTACTGAACCAAAGTGAAGACTACAAAAGCTCTCACCACCATTTCTCTCCTCTCACACGAATCCCCAGTATACACACTTCGCCAGAGGGTCAAACATAAAGTAAACACCCAGCATTATTAAATGCTTTCCTAAATACCATTTAGGGATTAAATCCAATGCACATGTAAACCCAAAGGACACAGGCCAATTCACTCAGATAATTACAACAGCTCCCCCACCAGCCTTAACGGGGAAATGACGCTAATTCCTGCTCATACTTTTGTAACAACTTGATTGTGTCAGACCGCATCTCTATTAAGTTTGCAGTAATGTCGGATTTCACAGGGCGCCCTATTGGCCGTACATGTGAGATTTATGAGAATATTCCAGACTTCCGTTCTGATTTTAATGCTGTTTTGAAGAGCAACATTGGATAATGGACATATTTTAACGTTGTTAAACTCAGAACTTCAGCATAAGTTAAAGATAAACATTTACCTTTGTTTGTTTTAGAAATGTTGCCAATCTTAGCTTGAAGACAATTATACAATGCTGTGAATTAAGAGAACCGAATTTGCTTGATCACATTCTGAGCAGTTAACGTGCCAATATAATGATGATACACATTAATGCAAAACATTACAGATCTTGGGAACTTAATTTTCCAGTATCTAACACTGTGATGTACACTGTAAGAAAAGTCCGTAAATATACGGCACAATGTACCGTGTAAGTGTGAAGGAATTTTCCGTAATATTTTTTTACAGGCGTTTTAGCCATATTTTTTAAAGACGCAATGCATTGTGGGAGCATGAAGCGCCGTTACGTGGTGACGTCTGAATGAAAAAGCGGTCAGCGGAGGCATCAACGTACGTTTACCTCAAGTTTCATCTTCGAAGTTGTGTAAACCAATTGCTCCTCTGTGGTACAAATTTTATTTTATTTTACTATAATAATATAGCATATATATAGTTCTGTGTAGTTTTGATTATAACGAGTTATCCAGTCTGTGTTAACCTGTCTTTGACGTTACCGTTAACATTAACGGATGACTTATCACAATGCTAACTTAGCCATTAGCCTGTAAGAGTTGGGTCTGGCACAGTAGCTAACCAGCTAACACAAATTAGCGAGACAACGTGCTAAAGTTACCATAGCCTCAGTCGATCCACCTATTCGGTCATGATAGAGAAATGATATTTTAGCCGTCTGTTTTGGCTTGCCAACGTTAGCCTGCTAACCGGCTGAGTCCAGTTATCTCTCAGCAGCCTGGAACCCGGTAGTTAACGAGTGCCGTCATGTTGGCTTGTAATGTCTGTGCATTTAAATGCGTCTCATTGACAGAATACATGAAGCACTGCAGATCACACAGACATCTTAATAATGTACTTTTATCCTGTGGCCATAAAGATTGTGGAAGAAGGTTCTCGTCATTTAACTGTCTTGCTGTTCACATGTCACGAACACACCCAGATACAGGGATCAGACAAACTTGGAACCAGAGTGTGTCTGTGCAGTTGAAGTGTTTGTTCAATTTGTGCAGCGGAGAATATGCAGATGTTAAACGGCTTGTGTCTCACTTGAGTGACCACATACAAGAGAGTCTAACTGTAACATGTCCCTTTGATGGATGTTCTAAGACATTTAATGTAAAGACATCCTTTTCATCTCATCTATCCAGATATCACAGAGGATGGAGTGTCACCCAGATAGCACCTGTTCATCTGTGCGAAGCTGCAGAACAGTATTTTCCAGGTGAGAGGGCACATGTTGCATGGAAAGTAAGGATGTTGATGCAGACCAAAGTAAGGATGTTGATGCAGACCAAAGTAAGGATGTTGATCTAGACCAAAGTAAGGATGTTGATGTAGACCAAATTAAGGCTACTTCAAGTGATAAAGTGCAAGATGCCTACACAGAAAATCTAGCTCTGTTTTACTTGGGTTTGCAGGCAAAGAATTTAGTCCCAGCCTCCACAATTACAGAGATAGCAAATGAGATGAAATCTCTTCAGGATATTCAACAGGAGTATACAATGGATGTGCTAGCTCAAGAACTTGAACAGTATGGTGTTCCAACAGAAACATTAACATGTCTGGGGAAGAGTTTATATGAGCGGAGCCCTATGCATGAGGCTTTACATCTAAGCGGTCCTTTAACTACACACCATCGAAGGCTGCAGTATTACAAGACGCACTTTAACTATGTTCAGCCTATTGAAGTCACACTTGGCTACGATGATAAAGGGCAGAGGAGACACTATCATTACATTCCATTACTGGATAGCCTCAGAGCAATGCTGAAAAAGGGAAGTGAAACTCAGCACAGTTTTAACCCTATACATGTTGAAGATAGTACGCTTCGTGATTTCACTGATGGGCATGCCATTAGATCTAATGCAATGTTTGCCACAGATCCAGATTCTTTAAAGGTGATGCTTTTTCAAGACGCTTTCGAGGTGGCTAATCCTCTTGGATCTGCCAAGCAAAAACACAAAGTTTTAGCTGTGTACTTCACTCTTGGAAATTTCTATCCTCACATCAGATCAACTGTTGATCAGATCCAGTTGGTACTGCTCTGTACAGAGAAAGACAGTAAATATTTTGGAGTGGATAAAGTTTTCAGTCAGCTTGTGTCAGACTTGTGTGAGCTTGAGAAAAAGGGCATATCTTTTGAGGATAAGATATACAGAGGTACTGTTGCATGCATAATGGGAGATAATCTGGGCTCCCACATGATTGGTGGGTTTACAGGAAATTTCAGTTTTGCTCAGTATTTCTGTAGATACTGTCTAGTCACTAAAGATGTGTTTCTGTCTAACCCTCTCACAGTTTTTACTCATAGAGATCCTGCTGATTATAATGAGTCTGTGGAGTTTTTGGAGAGTCACCCTGAAGTGAACATGCATCAGGGCATTAAAGGCAACAGTGTTTTCAACAAACTGGCACATTTCCACGTTTGTCAGCCTGGACTGCCGCCCTGTTTAGCACATGACTTGTTTGAGGGTGTTGTGGACTATGACCTGGCAATGTGTTTGCAGTGCTTAATTAAAGAAGAGAAGTGGTTCAGTTACGAGTCATTAAATGACAGACTCAAATTATTTCCAGGTGAAAGCAGCAACAAGCCAAATGCTATTCCAAACAAAGGAAAAAAGCTTGGAGGCCATGCAGCCCAAAACAGGTGGCTATTGCGGTTTTTTCCTATTTTGGTGCATGACAGAATTGCAGATGCTGACAATGCTGTCTGGCAGCTGGTACTTCTTCTGAGGGAGTTAGTTGAATTTGTATGTGCACCTAGCCTCTCAGAGTCTCAGATTGCTTACATGAAAGTTCTGACTGAAGAGTATGTGGAAATGAGGCAAGAGTTATTCCCGCATTCAAATCTGAGACCAAAACACCACTATCTTCTTCACTATGCAGACTTGAGTCTACAGTTTGGTCCCCTCATACATACTTGGACCATGCGCTTTGAAAGTAAGCATAGCTATTTCAAAAGATGTATCAGGTCAAGTAAAAACTTCAGGAATGTCACTAAGTCACTCGCTGATAGACATCAGCTGTTTCAGGCTTATCAGAGTCAGGGCAGTTTTTTCAGCCCTCAGGTTCAGATGTCAGACTCGACTACCTTTTATCCAGAGCTCTATGATGGTGGCATGAGGGCAGCAGTTGCAGACTTTGGACTTAACTCATGTAACTCAGTTGTTACAGATAAAGTGCAAGTTAAAGGCACTTCATATGCAAATGGTATGCTTGTTGTACAGAGATACACCAAAAGACAACTGCAGTTGGGGGAAATAGCAAGCATTATTATCAAAAGTGAAACAACTGTCCTGCTTTTGCTACGGGGGAAAACTGCCAGCTGGATACCTGAGCTTGGCGTCTATGAAATCGACAAAAATAGTTCCGATAAGCTTGTTTGTGAAAGTCTTGACAAGCTTAATGATTATGCTCCACTTTCATTTTACCACAGAGGTGCAAGGTTACTCATCCCACTTAAGCATATGCCACTATGGAGCTTGTGAAAGAATTAGTTCAGAAAGCTATGCCATCGCTCAGTAATCATGTAATGGACTCACTCATGGCAAAACTGGAGGAGATTGGAGTAAACAATGTAGATGACCTTAACTTTGTCAAGACTGAGGATGTCGATGGAATTCTGCCACCTATTCAGCAGCGAAGACTAATTCAAGCTTTCAAATCAGGTAAGTATTTACATTTATAAACCAAATCTTTCTGCACTGTACCATTTGTAGGTCCTATAATCCACAGGTTACCATTGTTACAGACTTGGAATAATTATTATATTTGTTTTTCGGAAGTGAACATTTTTGGAAGGAGGGATGGAAGGATAGAAGGTGGGAAGGAAGGATAATAGAAAGTAAGGAGGGAAAGACAGAAAGAAGGAAGGATAGATGGAAGGAAGGATCGAAGGAGGGAAGGAAGGAAGTATAATAGAAGGAAAGGAGGGAAAGACAGAAGGAAGGAAGGATACATAGATGGAAGGATGGATTGAAGGAGGGAAGGAAGGAAAGACAGAAGGAAGGAAGGATAGATAGATAGATAGATAGATAGATTAGAGGAGGGAAGGAAGGAAGTACAATAGAATTGAAGGAGGGAAAGACAGAAGGAGGGAAGGAAGGAAGGAAGGAAGGATAGATAGACGGAGAGAAGGACGGATAATAGAATGCAAGCAGGGAAAGACAGACAGACAGAAGGAAGGAAGGATGGATGGATGGAAGGACGGATTGAAGGAGGGAAAGACAGACAGAACGAAGGAAAGGAAGGAATGAAGGATAGAAGGAAGGAAAGACGAAGGAAGGAAGGAAGTAATTCAAATTCAGAAGATGTTAAGGGTATATTTATATTTTATATGAAAGTGAATATTGTTTCTAGTGCAGCAACAGTAATGTTCACAATAGCATATTCACTATTAACACTCGGTTAATTCTCACTGGAAACAAATGTAAAATGACAATAAATATATATATACATGTAACATCGGTCATATCATTAATTTTTGGTGATGTATGTTATCCATAGAGTCACAAGCTGTACTTTCCTCTGCTTTGACATCTCTGCAACACAATGTCCATCTGCCCCAAAATCCACCTCCGACAGCTGATCCCATGGAAGATTCTCCATCCCGGGAGTCATATGATGTACCATGGCACAAAATGCCCCCAAACCTCATGCTTGCCATAAATGAAAAGAAGAGACCAAAGCCTAAAGAGAGAAGAGAGCTGGTTCGTATAGTAATTGACAATGTACTCAGTAAAGAGCGTGGAAGGCCAGGAAGAGCAAAGCTACGGGAGATTGCCAAGAAAATTGTAGAACAATATCCCTGCTCTTTTCAAGACAGAGAGCTCAATGGAACTAAAGTCATTGGAACAGGATATGATGCTCTCTTCATACAGCTAGAAAACAGACTTGAAAATATTAGAAGGCCATTTACTTTCAGCTCAACAAAGAGGCCAGCAGAGGGTGAAGACGCAGTGAGGAAAAAGTCCACACTCTCAGATCGCTATGGGTGTGTGGAGTGGCAGCCTGCTCTTCAGGATCTAGCAGAACTAGAGTCTAAACAAAATGACTTAAAAAGTGCCTTCAAAACCCGTCATCTTCAGGAGTCGTGTGTTCGCAAATTGATGACTGAAACATATTCCATCCAGCGTGCAACTATCAACAAAGGAAGCACTGTAAAAACAGTACTGGACGAATGGCCCTTCCTTTTTGAAGCTGTTCACCTGTTTGACCACACATGTACACTCCTTGGCTTACCAGTGCAAACGAAGCTGGCAGAAGAAATGTCCAGAAAGGGAAAGAGCATCAAAGACTTCCTCGACTCAAATGGGATGAAGATGCCACCAGGTGAAGATCCAGTACAGCTTATCTCAGGCATTGCGAAATTCTTCAAGGAAAAGCCTAATCTCCTTTTCTACCAAAGTGAGGTAAGTTTATAATTTTCATTGTTGTTGTTTTTGTTTTGCACATATTTATTAGACCAATTTTTTGTAATGGCTTGTATGGATTTAAACCCCAGATAATGAACACAACATGCATCAGTATTTTCACAGACTTGACACACACCCACAAAAAAAAGAAAATGTGACTTTAATTTCCCTTCACTAAAAAAATTAAAAAGCCCCTTTATGTATGGGCTATGGTTCTCTCACCAATCTCTCTCACCTTGTTTAAAACAAATTTATAAAGAAATCAGTAATATCCCACTTATTTGGTTTGTTGCCTGACAAATGGAATTCCTTAGATGCGTTTTTATTTACGTGCCTCCCTGCTCCTTATATTTCACGAAGAGATATTGTTGTTAGGATGTTTCAATATTCATGATCTGAAAACAAAGGGTTCTAATGTTAAAGGTACACGGTAACTTTTTTTAATTGGCCAAAAAACTAACATTTTTCTGTTTTAGATCTTAAAGTATCTTTTCGCTCTGACAGAGCTCTTGATATAAGGATTATCAGTTTGTATAAGAGCTAAAAAGAAGTTTTAGATGTACTTTAAAGCTACAAAATTTGCTTTCGAGGTTTAGGCTTATTGTTGTCACTACTACCTAGTAATTTATGATATAAGTTTTAATGTACTGTATACAATATACATTGGAAACATAGTTCATGACATTCATGATTATTTGATATTTTATTTTCCAACAACAGGAGTCAACTGCTGCTGGACTGAGCATCCCAAGCAACCCTTGCATCCTTATCATGGGTATGTAGTCTGTTTAATATTTAGGCATGCATGTTATGGATTTCACTTACTCTTACTCTTACTCCTACTCTTTACTCTTACTCCTACTCTTTACTCTTACTCCTACTCTTTACTCCTACTCTTTACTCCTACTCTTTACTCTTTACTCTTTACTCCTACTCTTTACTCTTACTCTTTACTCTTTACTCCTACTCTTTACTCTTTACTCCTACTCTTTACTCTTACTCTTTACTCCTACTCTTTACTCCTACTCTTTACTCTTTCTCCTACTCTTTACTCCTACTCTTTACTCTTTCTCCTACTCTTTACTCCTACTCTTTACTCTTTCTCCTACTCTTTACTCCTACTCTTTACTCTTTCTCCTACTCTTTACTCCTACTCTTTACTCCTACTCTTTACTCTTTCTCCTACTCTTTACTCCTACTCTTTACTCTTTCTCCTACTCTTTACTCCTACTCTTTACTCTTACTCCTACTCTTTACTCTTTCTCCTACTCTTTACTCCTACTCTTTACTCTTTCTCCTACTCTTTACTCCTACTCTTTACTCTTTACTCCTACTCTTTACTCTTTCTCCTACTCTTTACTCCTACTCTTTACTCTTTCTCCTACTCTTTACTCCTACTCTTTACTCTTTACTCCTACTCTTTACTCTTTCCCCTACTCTTTACTCCTACTCTTTACTCCTACTCTTTACTCTTTCTCCTACTCTTTACTCCTACTCTTTACTCTTTCTCCTACTCTTTACTCCTACTCTTTACTCTTACTCCTACTCTTTACTCTTTCTCCTACTCTTTACTCCTACTCTTTACTCTTTCTCCTACTCTTTACTCCTACTCTTTACTCTTACTCCTACTCTTTACTCTTTCTCCTACTCTTTACTCTTTCTCCTACTCTTTACTCCTACTCTGTACTCCTACTCTTTACTCCTTCTCCTACTCTTTACTCCTTCTCCTACTCTAGTCAGTTAAGGACTACAATGATTTAAACACAAAATGGCTACCCTTGACCTCTGAATCAGCCAATAGGGAGCCGGCAAGGGTGAAGTCAGACCAGCATGGCACCATTTATGCATGAATAAATTACAACATTACTTAATTCAGAAAATGAGTGTTGAAACCTGTCTGCCTACCTTTCCCTGATTTACAACTGTAAGTTTATAATACTGATTGATATATTGAGCTGTACGTAACTTGCAATTTCGTTTTTTAAACCAGAGATGTCGACAGAGATGCAAAAGTAAAAAGTTGCAGTTTCAAAAATGCAAATATGTATCCATTATGGCTCGGTGACGTACACTTTAAGTTGAATTTTAACAATTAATATAAATAATTAAACTGCTGAGGCACACCGTATTGTAGTATATAAAGAAAATAACAAAGGCGCAGATCTTTAAAAAAAAAAGTAAACTTTTTTTATATTATTATATTATTTCATGTACTCCCTGAATCATTCCAACACATTTTTTCTTTGTTGTAAAGTCCATGGTATCTCCTTCTGTTCTGCCATCTTGTTATTCTTAACTAGGTTAGGAGACCATTTTAAATAATAGCTCTCCTAAATAATTTAGGAGCTGAGACCTAGTCTTAACACTTATGAACGTTTATAAATAACTATTATTCTAAAGTGTAAGAATAAGAGTAAAATTATGTCATTCTTAGAATTTTGACACACTTAAAAGTAAACTTTTTTTTTAAGGATGCTTTATACATACCGGCCCAGATAAATATAAAAACCTCCAATAAACTACTTAACTAAGTACTTGTACTTAGCTTAAATATTTGGGACACTTTTTGTTTTTAGCAGTCAAAATTAAAAAACAAATTGAAATGCAGCACTTTGTTGAACAAAGGCCACACCACTCGTAAAAAGAATAACATAAGGTATAGCCAGTTATAAATAATTATGTTTGCAGTGGTTTTTCTGAAGTGGATGTGCATTGTTTTTCTTTTTTTTTATATTTTCTATCTTCTAATATCTTAGTTAATCTATGTTTAAGGTGATCGAGGATTCAAGATTGCTGTCGATCAGGAAGTTGTCAATGACCATATCAACTCCCTCATTGTGGCCCTGAGCTACGCTTTCTCTTTGTTTTATGTATTAAATATAAAATACCCAAAGGAGATGGCAATCACCCTGGAATTCATACAAAGGTAAGCAACTCTTTGTTTATGTTTTAAAATGTTATGTATAGAGCATGTTGTGTTGCTGATTATTAAGTTGGACAATGTTAATACATTCACTAGACACTTCATTAGTTGCACACATCTGTGCAATGTAATATACATTCTTCTTTTACAAAGCTTTTCCATTTTCAGTTTTTGTTTACATTGTCAGAAAGGTAATGATTATACTGTTTATTATTGAGGACATAGTGAATGTTGGTGGTGTACTTGAGTGCATTATATTGAATGTTGTCCTTTTACTTTATACATTGTAATGGTCGATCAAAACTATATACTAAAATATATAACGGCTGTATAAAACCTGTTTATATATTTTTGACGGACCATTAAAAAATGGAATTGTGACATCCATCAAAGTGTGGACATTCCTTTTGTCGGATCAGTGTGCAAGCTTTTTCTCGTACTCCAGTATACCACCACCACCCACTACTAAGTCTTATAATTATTAATGCAATAGCTGAATTCGAAAGTATTAAGTATGGCAATTTGATCATTTCATGTTCAATTTATTGGTCACGACCGGTGACTGTCTGATCAGTTTCTTATATCAGATTTTTAACCAGATTATTAATGAATTAAATTATTTACAAATGTTAATCTTTTCTAGTAGTTGTCCTGTAATGGAACAATACACTAATTGGATTTACAAGGATTTTCCATCTCAACTTGGTCTGCATGTTACTCTGTCAGTTTCATTCATTTCATTACTAGCTAAAAAAATCTATTTCTTTAAGAGTTTTCCTGGGAATCAATCCTGAGCGAGGGTCAAAGGCCGAGAAGAAGGGGACCAAACACCAGCACATTCCTCCAAGACTGCTGAAGTTCCTGGTTGAAATAAACAACTTCGAAAATCCATGGATGGTAATTTGAACTGTTTTACTGATGATGATTTTTGCCATGAATTTGGAAATATTTATAAAAAAGTTTAAAAGCTGTTTGACTTGTTTGTGACCACCTTTTTATGCAACACCATTATTGTCTTGTTATTTATGAATGTATCGTTGTTTAATCTGTTTGTTGCTGTTTAAACAATCTTCTACAAAATGAGCACTTTTTAATGGTGCTTTGCACATAGTTCAATGAATTGTCGTACAATGTATTGTTTTTATTCTGTTATGATATTATATAATCTTCCTCTCCATTCTCCTACAAAAAAATATTTATATATTTATGTTTTTTTTTATTCTGTTTGTTGCTGTTTTAAAGCAAACTATCTGATCCAAAAACATGGTGCTTTGAACATTATTAAAATAATTCCTAAAACTTGTCATTTTAAAATGTAGCCATCGAATGCACTTTAATGCATATCCTTCATGGCATAAAAAATAAATATGTTCAATTGATATATGTTGTGGTGATTGTACTTGAGCATCTTGCTGTATTATACGTTTAGTTATTTTACTGCATTACATTGGTCTGGTGATGTATACCATTTGTCATTGTATTTAAGCATGAGAGTGGAAGAAAATACATGTTTATTTACCAGAAAATGTAGGCTGCTACTGACTATTCAGAATTTTATGTTTCAGATTTAAAGAGACTGTCCATAGCAATGGTACAGATTTTTCAGTGGTGAAGACATTTCTTGGTAGAAATTGCTACTGAGCATATGATGTAAATTATCCGTTTTAGGATTTACAGAAGTGTCTGTGAATAAACTGCTGATATACTGTAAATCTACAGAATTATCCGTTTTAGGATTAACAGAAGTGTCTGTGAATAAACTGAGAATAGACTGTAAATCTACAGAATTATACGTTTTAGGATTAACAGAAGTGTCTGTGAATAAACTGAGAATAGACTGTAAATCTACAGAATTATCCGTTTTAGGATTAACAGAAGTGTCTGTGAATAAACTGAGAATAGACTGTAAATCTACAGAATTATCCGTTTTAGGATTAACAGAAGTGTCCGTATCATTAACGGATAAATTCCTGGTAATTTTCTGCCAGGACTTTATCCGTTATTTTACGGATTTTTTTCTTACAGTGTATGTTTTTTAAGGCTGAAAGGTTTTATTGTTTGTTTCGGTGCAGAGAGTTGTTTTAGTTGCTGTTTAAAGGCAAGGTGATCTTCAGTTTAGAAAGGTCAAGATGTTTACTGTTGCTCTGTAAGCAGTGCTGTTTATTGGTCACGTTTTGTATCAAATCAAAATATTTAAAAAGATGAAATGTGTATACTTCAAAAATCTGCTCCCAAAGTATCCATAATGCTGGGAGTTTAAATGTCTTGGTTTTGGATAATCAAAATGTTTCTGTATTTCTGACAATATGTAGAGAATAGCTGCACTGAATGGATCTCTTGGAGCATCCCATCCATTTTCTTCCATTAACAGACGACACAGATCAAAAACTGTACCTTCACAATTGAACTGACCCTTGGGGGTGCACTCTTCCTGACACAAGGCTGCTTCTTCCATGTCAATTGATTTTAGTCTATCTTCAGCATTGTGGAATCATGGAAGAGAGTACATCACTATTGGGCATGATGATGCTGCATCCTTTCCAGATTGTGCTCTGATTTTGTGAGAATTCCATGTATTTTTACATCCTCATCAAGTTTGTCCTGTGAGGATAGAAATATCATACATTTATAGAGAATCAAAGCTTTTTGTTGGTAGGTATATGGCACATGATTGTGTTGTAAATGTAATTATAAAGCTATTCGGAGTTTAGCAAGTGCTACTATATTGAAACACTGTGTTGCCCTTTAAGAAAATTGACTTTCTCATATGTGCTTTGTTTTTGTATTTACATACACTCAGGTGAAATGAGAACATTATAAGTAATTTTCTGTGAATTTACCTCATTTGTAAAATTGTTATTACGTCATGCGATGAGATCACTTCCTGTTAAGCTACTTCCGGTGAGTTCCGGTTAGCGCTTGCAGGTTCGCAAGTAAACAGTGAGACAGCCACATTGTTTTCATTTAGATCGATCGCATCCACTTCAATCTGTCATAGAGGTAACGCCGTAAGTTCATCTATGTGACTTTAAACATGTTAAACATTGTATATGTGTTAGGATTTTGTTATAGCGATGATGTTTGATAAGTCATTACATACGAGCTAACAGTGATGCTAATTTCCGTTATAGCTATTACAGCTGAGAATGTTACATTCATTTATATTTGGATGATTAAGAAATTTGTAGTCATTGAGTATTGTTGTATTGTTTTATTTCAGTTTTCACCATGCATCATGCAACATGCTAGTGATAAAGAGTGACAGTAAATGATAAATCTTACTACGGCTCTGTCTTAATTGGCTACGGTTTAACTTGGTGTTTAGTCAGAGTTGCAACACACTGCACGAGAACACTATAGTGAAAAGGCGCCGTTTGATATTTGAAGTGGTTAAGATGGCATCAAGCAGAAAGTCGTCTGTGTGCAGCGCTAAAAGCGGCAAGTCAGCAACGTCATCTGCAAGCGCAGCCCATGCACGGGCTAGAGCAGAAGCTGCCAAAGTGAGAGCGTCATATGCCAGCCAAGAGGCTAAACTGAAAATAGAAAAGGATAAGAGAGAAGCTCACAATCAAATGGAAAAAGTAAGAATAGACACAGAGTTAGAAGTGTTAACGCTAAAAAGAGAAGCTGAAGCAGCCGTTGTAGAGGCACAAGTTCTGGAAGATGCTGAAATATCAATGCATGCTGCAGTTGAAAGAGTAAGAGCTGAATCTGAGAAAGTTAAGATTGAAGGTACCAGTGAATATGTACATTCGCAAATCAATCTTCAGAGTCATTCTCCCTCTCCATCCTTATCAGCCTTACCTTTCGGCCCTCCATTCCATGCTGACTCACATAACAGCTTCAGTACATGGAGTACTTCTGTGAAAAACATTTCACCATCACAGTCTTTCAAAAAGTCATAGTCTGAGAGAGCTGATAGTACAAACCTACCTGATCTGTCTGCAATGAAGTTTGAAGTCAGAAAGCCCATCATAAACGAGCATTCTGAGCGACATGTTCCTCGATACATTCCTCCAGTTAGTACGCCACCTCAACCAGAGCCTTTGGCACAGTATTTAGCACGAAGGGACCTTGTCAATTCAGGACTTTATACCTTTGATGATAAGCCTTCATGGTATTCTTCATTCACCAGTGCAGCACGTGAAGTTCACCTCACAGCAACCCAGGAATTGGACCTCATGACTAAATGGCTGGGAAAGGAGTCTGGCGAACAAGTGAAACGCATCCGCTAAGTGTATGTCAGCAACCCCAATCTCGCTTTACACAAAGCATGGGAGAGACTAAGTAAGTGCTATGCTGCTCCAGAAATCATCGAAAAGTCACTATTTCAACGATTGGATGGTTTTCCTAGGATTTCAGCTAAAGATCACATCAAACTACGTGAACTTGGGGATTTGCTTATGGAAATTCAAGGTGCTAAAGAAGATGGTTATCTCACAGGTCTGTCATACCTCGATACTTCCGTGGAAAATCTCCCTTGTGAAAATGTACCCCAAGGGTTCTAAAGACATGGCCATCAAAGCCTACGTAATTCTGGATGTTCAGAGCAATAGATCATTGGCCAGACCAGAGGTCTTTGAGCTGTTCAATGTAAAGAGCAAACCTTTCTCGTATAATCTCAGAACTTGCTCTGGCATGATAGAAGAACTTACCATTTAGAGAACCACGCCAGCCCTTGCCAAACAACAAAGATCAAGTGGTTGGTCGGTTTACATCCCTGCAACGTACTCTGAAGAGGAAACCTGAGATGCAACAAAAGTATCTGGAATTCATGAAAAAGATCTTCGATAAAGGAAGGAAGATGAAGAATGCTGGTATCTTCCAACATTTGGGGTCTATCATCCACAAAAACCCAATCAGATCAGGGTGGTCTTTGACTCCAGCGCTCGATACTTCGGTGTCTCTCTCAATGATGTGCTACTCACAGGCCCCGACCTCAATAACTCCCTCTTGGGCGTTCTTCTACGCTTTCGGAAAGAGAAGGATGCAATTCTAGCAGACATCCAGCAGATGTTTCACTGTTTCTTGGTACGTGAAGGCCATCGCAACTTCCTACATTTTCTACGGTACCAGGACAATGATGTGAAGAAAGAAATTATTGAGTATCGTAAGAAGGTCCATCTCTTTGGAAATGGGCCATCTCCTGCAGTTGCCATTTACGGGCTACGGAGAGCCGCCAGAGAGGGGGCACATGAGCATGGCGCTGATACTGTCAACTTTGTGGAAAAACATTTCTATGTTGATGATGGTTTGGTATCGGTTCCATCTGAAGCGGAAGCAAGTGACTTGCTCCAACGAACACAGGCCTCACTAGCTCAGTCAAATCTTCGCTTACACAAGTTTGCTTCGAATTCTCAGACCGTTATGGAAGCTTTCCCACCTGAAGATTGTGCTCCAGTGATCAAGGACCTAAACTGAGTGAAGAGACTTAACCTACACAACAGAGTTTAGGTCTGCTGTGGGAGATAATGACTGACACTTTCACCTACTCAGCATCAACCGTTAACAAATCATTCACCCGCCGTGGATTCCTCTCCACTGTCAACTGTTTTTTTGATCCTCTAGGTCTACTGGCACCTGTCACAATCCAGGGAAGAGCCCTTCTCAGAGAACTTACATCTGAACTGTCAGATTGGGGGACACCCCTCCAAGGAAAAATTAAGCAAATGGGAAGCCTGGCGAGATTCTCTGCAAGACTTAAGAGCTTCATGTTCGGCGTACATACACAGCAACATCACTCATTGAAACAGTACACACACAATTGTGTGTGTTCTCAGATGCCTCTTCGAAAGATATGTGCCGTGGCATACCTAAAAGCACTCCAGAAAGATGGGCAAGTTGAAGTAGGATTTCTTATGGGCAACGCAAAGCTTGCACCCCTGTCCGAACCTACTTTCTACTTCCCAAGGCTTGAGCTGTGTGCTGCTGTTTTAGCAGTAGAGATGGCAGATCTTATCCAGGACGAGCTGGATCTACAGTTGAAAGATGTAAAGTTCTTTACAGACAGCAAAGTGGTGCTTGGGTACATTTATAATGAGTCAAAACGATTCTATGTTTATGTTCAGAATAGAGTCCTACGTATCTGTCAGTCCTCAAGGCCTGAGCAGTGGCACTTCGTGCGCACGGAAGAAAACCCTGCAGACCATGCGTTGAGATCCTTACCTGCATCCTACCTGACGCAGACTTCTTGGTTTACCGGTCCCTCCTTTCTACGGCAACAACCTGCAAAGAAAACGCAAACAAGTGATTCATACGAGCTAATTGAACCTGAAAAGGACTCCGATATCCGGCCACACGTACAAACGTGTGCTACTTACCTGGAGAAAACAGAGCATTTCTCTGAACGATTCCAACGGTCCTTCACCTCCCTGGTAAGAGGAGTAGCTTTTCTAGTTCACATGGCAAAATCCTGCAAGCGCACAACCCAAAACAGTAAATGCAAGGGTTGGCACAGATGTGACTTACTTCGTACTCCAGATGAAATGGACCAAGCAAGGAACATTATCATCAAAGCAACACAAAAGGCTAAGTTTGCAAAAGAACTGTCAGCCCTCCAAGCTAATCAAGCAGTATCCAGAAATAGTTGTTTGCTGAAACTTAGTCCAATCAGGGAGAATGATTGAATTTGTGTTGGAGGATGACTGAAGCACTATCAGGTAACTGCTGCAGAAAAGAACCCAATAATTCTGCCAAAGGATATTCACAACTCTCTTCTGATCACTTGGCACTACCATGAGCAAGTGAAACATCAAGGCCGTCACTTGACGGAAGGAGCGATCAGGGCAGCAGGATTTTGGATCTTGGGAGGCAAGGCGCTTATCAATTCAGTACTCCACAAATGTATAACCTGTGGCAAGCTGCGTGGAAAGATGGAGGAACAAGGCTTGGCAGACCTGCCATCTGAACGCCTTCAAACCTGCCCTCCTTTTACGTATGTGGGGCTAGATGTATTTGGACCCTGGTCTGTCACAACCAGACGTACCAGAGGAGGACAGGCAGAGAGCAAGCGGTGGGCCATCATGTTCTGCTTTATGAGTTCGAGAGCTGTACATGTGGAGGTCATTGAGTCTATGGACACCTCAAGCTGCATAAATGCGCTCAGGAGATTTTTTGCACTCAGAGGACCTGTGAAACAACTCCGTTCTGATTGTGGGACCAACTTCATTGAGCATTCAAGGAGCTAGGAATGGACAAGATGGTGAAGCGGTATCTCAGTGAACAAGGATGCAGCTGGGAATTCAATCCACCACACAGTTCTCACATGGGAGGCTCGCGGGAGCGCATGATTGGCATTGCCAGAAGAATCCTAGATTCTATGTTTATGCAGAAGAACACTCGCTTAACCCATGAAGTTCTTTGCACACTAATGGCAGAAGTTACTGCTGTTATGAATCCACGACCCCTCTTACCGGTCTCTGCAGACCCAGAACAACCTTTCATACTTTCACCAGCAATGCTCCTTACACAGAAAACAGGAGCTCCACCTCCTCCTGGAGAATTCTCAGACAAAGACCTGTACACAAAGCAATGGAGACAAGTTCAGGCTCTTGCAAATCAGTTCTGGACGTGCTGGAGACGGGAATACTTACCTTGCTTGCAACACAGACAGAAATGGACAGGAACTCGAAGAAACCTTCAAGTTGGACATCTTGTTCTGCTTAGAGACAAGCAAATAGCCCGCAACTGCTGGCCTATGGCCAGAATCTCTGCCACAGTCCCTGGAAAAGATGGACATGTCAGAAAGGTAGAGGTAACTACAAGTGATCAAGGCAATTTAAAAACCTTTTTAAGGCCAATTGCAGAAGTTGTCCTAATTCTACCCAAAGAATGACTTTGAAGTTAAGGTTCAACACTCTAAGAAATTTCTAGTGACCTCACATAGGCCTTTTAAGAAAATTGACTTTTTCATATGTCCTTTGTTTTTGTATTGACATATATTCAGGTGAAATGAGAACATTATTAGTAATTTTCTGTGAATTTACCTCATTTGTAAAATTGTTATTACGTTATGCGATGAGATCACTTCCTGTTAAGTTACTTCCGGTTTGTTCCGGTTAGCGTTTGCGGGTTTGTAAGTAAACAGTGAGACAGCCACATTGTTTTCATTTAGATCGATCGCATCCACTTAAATCCGTCATAGAGGTAACGCCGTAAGTTCATCTATGTGACTTTAAACATGTTAAACATTGTATATGTTTTAGGATTTTGTTATAGCGATGATGTTTGATAAGTCATTACATACGAGCTAACAGTGATGCTAATTTCCGTTATAGCTATTACAGCTGAGAATGTTACATTCATTTATATTTGGATGAATAAGAAATATGTTGTCATTGAGTTTTGTTGTATTGTTTTATTTCAGTTTTCAACATGCATCATGCAACATGCTAGTCATAAAGAGTGACAGTAAATGATAAATCTTACTACGGCTCTGTCTTCATTGGCTACGGTTTAACTTGCTGTTTAGTCAGAGTTACAACACACTGCAGGAGAACACTATAAACACGTTCAAAAAAGTTTTTACTATAGTACATTACATATACTATAGTCCCATTTGCATAGTTTAACTCTCTCGGGCAAAACTATCTCCATGGTTTCTTCGTAAAAATCTTTGCATTGCCGCCGTACCCCTCTGCACACCCTCTTATGCTCCTAACCGTTTATATAAAGTAACTGGCTTTTACTTTTGGATCGTTATTGGTTGTGTATGCCTCCATCCAAAGAACAAAACGAATGTAACCATCTATACAACCATTAATGGCAATGCCTTAAGGTTTTAGTTTATCATAGCTGTCTATGTGCCACAGTGCATTTGGGCCAGCGCACCTGTACTGCTGTCTTCTCAAACATCTCGTTAGGGGATATTCCACACCTTGAGGATCAACAAGATAAATGAGGCGTCTTATAGTATCCTGGGAAACCACAAAACTTGAATGGCGCATTGGTGAAGCCAACGATAACCTTGTATTTATCTACTGGTTGTCATTTCATGTCGGACAAAAGAGAGTACATCTTGTGACTGTTTTTTCCTTCTAAAGAGACCCAGTTGCTTGCAAATTTTCTTGAACGTTCGTATGCTAACTATTACTCTGTTACAAGTAGCTAAAGCTGATAGCATTTCTTTGTTACTGAAGGAAAACCTAAAGTATAGCTTGACTAAGCGGTTTAATTTTGCATTATAATGACTTTAGTCTCGACACGGTTTCATAATTTTTTAATTGCTTGGCCCTAATACTCTTCCATATTTTTTATGTATTATTTTTGTGTAAAATCGTATGTATTTTTGCTCAACTATTTTTTTCTTTTGCAAAAATTATTTTCTTCTTCAAATATACAGTACGTTGCATTGAATTGACTTCATACAAAACAAAATGACACCATGTTTTACTCACCTTCACGGCATCCTAGGTGTATATGACTTTCTTCTTTCAGAAGAATACTGTCAGAGTTAAAATATTTATTTATCTTGGCTCTTCCAAGCTTTAAAATGGGAGTGAATGTAGGATCATATTTTGAAGTTTCAAACAGTCCATCCATCCAAAACAGCTTTACACTCCATGACCTTCTGAAGCAAATCGATTTGATTATTTAAGAGAAATGTCAATATTTAGAAATTTGATAATGATGATGTCTAACTTCCTTTATCCGTCAGCGGTGCGTGCACGAGACGGTTGCAATTCCAGCAAATGATGCAGACGTGTAGTAAATTCCAGGGCGGAGCCATCAGAGCATAAATCTTGTGCAAATTAGGGAGCCTGGGTGGAGCTGGCAAAGCAGACGCAAGGGGCAGGATCTCAGGGACTGTCTCAGCAGGTACATCCGGAACCACCGAACCACTGGCATGGCGTGGTGCCCATGACAGCTGGAGAGGAGAGCATCTGGGCTGGCAGCCATGTTTTGAGAGGGCTCAGGAGTGGCAGCCATTAACACCGGGGGTTGCCACCCTCACTGTGGGGCATGCTTCCACGATAGGCCAATCTCCAGGCCCCATGGAGCCTGATGACTACTGACTCCCAAAAAAAAATCCAGGGTAAGCCTGGTTCTCCACCACACCCACGACGAAGAGAGACCTTGTAAACACAGAGAAAAATCCAAAAATTGCCTAAGCGACCCAAAAGGACAATTGTAGATAAGATGAGTTTTAAATGGTTCTTTCAATCCATATAGGTCAATGAGGTCAAAGTCAGGGTAGTGTACATCGTGAGCAATGTCCAAAAAGTTTCTGGTATGGTCCTCAAGGGTTTGGTGGCCTTGGTGCAAACGGATGAGGGCGACTGCTGCATCTATATGGGTTTAGTCGTTCTGATAGACCAGGTAGGAAGTGGAAATTCCAGTCGCCTGGTCTTCTTAGATGCATCTTTGTGTTTGATACCAGTGGTGTAGTGGTCCCTGGACAAGTGGGTATGCTCAGAGGTGTAGTCCAGGGTATACGCGGATATACGGCGTATACCCACTTATTTTGCAGTCAGCATTGCGATCACAATTCAATTCAATTCAAGATTATTTATATAGCGCTTTTCACAATGTGTATTGTTTCAAAGCAGCTTTACAGGGGCAAACAGGAAAAACAGAAAAGTTAAAACACAGCAAAGTGCATGGTATTTATACAACGAGTGAGATCATTCTAATAAATAATATCTAGTTTCTAAATAAAAAAAATGCAGTCTCCCGGTAAGCAGGCCAACACTGCCCTGCTGTGGCGAAGAACCCAAACTCCAATGGTTAATGGAGAAAAAACCTTGGGAGAAACCAGGCTCAACCGGGAGGGCCAGATCCCCTCTGACGTGTCATAGCTGCACTCAAACTGGTGACATGTGATTTAAGTTTAGCATTTAATACCAAATCAGTCTGCAGCTGTAGCTGAAGGCATCAACTATGGTAATTTGGCGTGGGCACATTTTTTATTGATGGACCTTGTAAATGATGTTAATAACATGTCAGAGCTCGACAGTCACGGATATAGCTACAGCTACATCATTTGTAATTGACGGAGCCCTGGAGTTGACATGACTTTAATTTTTTATCTCGCGCAAAAATTGAGAGTATACCCACTTCTCACTACACCGCTGCGCACCACCTCCACTCCGCCAACGAAATGGCCCGCGTTTTGATGCTTACGCATGTTTCCCTTTAAAAATGAACCAGACAATCTAGATAGCTGTGTACCGTCTGAATCCACCATAGGGAACATTTGGGTGACACTCTCATTCTCTGCATTTCTAATCAAGTGCTTGCTTGCTTGCTTAAGCTCAGCAGGGCTTTCAAGTTTCCGCAAGTAATTTCAAGAAGTTCACATACACCGCACCATAACAAAACATGATTGGTTGCTTTTCCTGTCAGTCATATGGCCTCTTGGGCAGACCTGGCCAAAGAAGCGGCGAAATATCCAAGACCTAGCTGTGTCCCAAATGACATAAACTAAACTTTGCATTATGCTCTCAACCATCTAGTGTATGAGTTTGAGAAGACTAGTTTCTGTCATGGTTCTGCCTCATCTTGTTGTATGTTCTTGGTCTTGTGGTAGAACCAGGACGGGATCCGATGTTTCATGTAGGGAGAGAGGTTTTGGCCCTTGTGGAATGCCATACTCTCTCTCTGAGTCTCATCTGTGTTTCCCGCCTTTTCGTCTCGTTATTGCTTGTTAATTTGTTCATGACCTGTCCCCTCTTGATTTTGATCCATGACAGAACCCCCGCCTTAAGGAGCAGCAACCTGATGCTCCTAAAGGCACAAACAAGACAAGACAGACTGTGACATGAGCAAAAAAACAAACAAACAAGATAAAACAAAACCCATAAAAAATTGGGGGGAAACAAGAGTCCAAGGGGAGGGAGCACAAGAGTCCGGGGGGAGGGAGCACAAGGGTCCGGGGTGTAGTGACTGGATCATTGAGTAAAAAAACAATGAACCCCCTTACTCCCTTTGTCCTGGTTTCTAGATACCATCATCAAAAGACCACAGCAAGCCTGGCTCCATGGGTCTGGTTTTAGGTTTTGAACTCTCACCTAGAGTGTGAAAACCCTTTTGGTTCCTCTGTAGGATAAAGCTTCAAAGCATTGGTGAGAAGTGTCTGTGTCATCTCTAACTTAACATCTGAGGCTAACCAGAGAAACTTCTCTGACAAATAGGAACTTATGTGATTTAAACTATCCTTTTCTCTAAATGTATCTAAATGTCTAGGCTGTGTGTTGCAGACACTTTAAATAGTCTGTAACTGTTAGATATACAAGTTTAGATTTAGGGTTCATTTGATGTATTCATACGTTTGGATGATTCCCAGTTCAATGCCTTGCATGTTTCATATTTTACTACTTCTCTTTGAATTCCCTATATGATGAGCAATGTTATAAAAACATAGCATGCATCATACTATGTCCATAACTAAGTTTAGATATTAAATGCAAACTGACCATCATGTCAGAGCTATGCAAATGAGGCGCCATGAGAAACAAAGGAACTTTCTCTGGCAAACACACTTTCATGGCATTGGCCCGAAGACCATCTGGGGGCAGGGCAGGTATGCATTTAAAACACCATCACCGATCCACTTCGGGTTATACCTTTTAGGAATTAGGAATTGGAAGGTGAAGAGAGAGGACACGGAGGACACTCCAACGGACACCCCCGCTTGGGGCTCCCCTCTGGGGAGTACGATTAGGCCATGGACCTTTGGACTCAGAACCCAAACTCAGCGTTTCAACAGGACTGCATTCTGAAACCATTCAAGATTTCCATCCATTCGCATACGGATATAGGTCCAACAACGAGATTGCAAGTATCCGTCTCTAAATATAGAGTAGCTGCGTTAAGAGCGTGCCTCTTTGTTATAGATGATTTTATTGGTTTTCAGACATATTTTACCTGCATCGCGGCCATGCCCTCTCACACTCTCTCTCTCTCTCTCTCTCTCTCTCATTCTCACTCTCCCTCTCTCTCTGCGCTTCCTGCCACGTTTGTGTTTCATGTATTTGTTTGTCGTCATTACTTATACCATGTAGAGTAGAGTTTAATAAAAACCATAAAGGCATTTGTGATGGGTTCTCTGTGTTCACGCTCACAAACAGGTCACTTAAACTGTGTTTCGATCTATGCTACCTCTGCTCTTAATTCTGTTTGGTAAAGTCACGTTACCTATGGTCATGAGATAACGTGAGTGTAAAAAATGCATTTGCTGGACGAATACATACAGGATTTGTATCACTATACTGCTAATCAGAATTGTAAAATATGTATGTGTAATGATGATTATTATACATATTTTTCTTTGAGCTAAACTAATTCCATGACTGAAATTGACGTTTTAAATAACTCATTTCATGTATGTGATCTTGATAGATCTGGTGGAAAATCTTATTCTGGTGAGTTAAATAATAAATTGGTGGAGGGAATGTTTTAAACCTTGTTTTGTGAGCAAAACTCAGTGACTATTCATTTGTGTTTTTATGTGTGTTTATTGAAACCGAATACTCTTTTAAATGGCACTTTGATATGTATGAATGAAGGTGTGGACCCGCCCACCTATCCTTGGCAGACTCTTAAGCTTCTCGCAGAGAAAACCTCAACCTCTGTCAAAGATTCAGTGACAATATAAAGATGAAGAAATCTCTTTATTAGCGCACTATATTATTATTTTACCGCCCTAAATTGAGCAACGAAATCCTCTTTTAGCGCGAAGAAGACAGAACGAGCGATGTTCCTCCCTCATCTTAACAAAGGCCTTATTGTTAATGCATAGTTATGTGTTACTGATGTGTATTCCAGTGCTAATGAACTAGGCTATTGCGCTCCCTGGGGTGAACAATCAGTGTAGCTGACTGATAATGTTCCTCCCATTCGCTTAACCCAGCGGATTTTATTAGTAAATAACTCTGGAAATTGCGCATAAACACAAGTGTAATTCCACACAGAATTGTGGAACCGGAAGTCCGGCAGAAGACATATACCCTTCTACTAACACTAGAGGTCCGTTTGTCTTAAAGTGTCTTAACACTTCTCCTGTCTCATCTCTGCCTGACTTTTCCATTTTGTTTGTGCAACGCTAGGTGTGAAATCTCCGCCAGTCTCTTCTTTTGTTTTGATTTTATGATTTCATTATTCTGCTATTTCACCGTTTACTGTATTTGAGAATATTTATTATTTATTATTATATACAAACTATAATGATAATTAATATTATTCCGTTATTGTTTTGATGATTTGATTTTTCTTTATTTGAATCAGGGTTTCTTACATTCTCTCCCTCGCAGTTAGAATTGTATTTGATAATACTTAAATTTTAATTAAACCAACTTAATTGAATTTAAACTTAAATCAAAAACAATCAGATTGCACTATATGAAGTGTTTGGGATTAACTCCCAATTGCCTTATTGGTTTTGTTTCAATTATTCATTTAATGATTTTAACTGACTTCACGATGACTCCATAGCGCCCCCTACCTACGGGCCCTGTCATAGACCTTAGTGTGGAGCCAGTTAACCCCCGCACCAGAAAGACGAAACCCTCCTTCTCTATCTTAACCTTTCTTTCTCTTAATTTATGTGATTTTGTTTTTCTTCGTATCATAGACTGAACCTGTCTGAATATCAGTAAAATTCTTGGTAAATATGTTGATGAATCGAAAAGCCTAAGTCACAGAATGACCTCATAGGTAACACTCTTCAGCAATATTGTTCATTATTTTCCTGTTTTCACCCACACCATTATCCGCCCCCGCCTTCATGGCTAGGATAATAAGCGTTTAGTTTGCGTCACTAACGGACCAACTCAGTTAAGCATTCAACACATAGCCCACATATTTAGCTCAGTAGATCTATACCGACTTCCATCTTGCTGTTTGTGCCTTTCTCTCTCCCCTGTGTCTCAATATGTCTAGACCATCCAATCCTGTCACCTGCCAGTCCAGCTAGATACCAGGCAAAGCGCTGCAATGGACTCCTGCCTGGGACCAACATTGGCGCACGGCAACTGCGCTGAGAGCAGTTAGTCGGACGACCTAATCCGGCGAAGGGACCACGATCTGAACCAGAGCTACAACTACAGTGAGCCAAAACTCATCTGAAGTGCACAGCCAGGATCATCGGTGACCACGCCCAAGATGAAGGATGAAGAGGACCAGGAGTTCCAGGACGAGATGAAAAGCTACAAGAGTCCTTGCAACACAGACTGAGCGAAGAGAGCAATTGGAGCAGACACCAGAGAGGAGCTGGCAGGAAAACTCCAAGATGCAGAAGCTCTCTATAATGGCCCGGTAGACAGCAACACAAAGCCACAGCCAAGGCCTATAAAGGCCCAATGCAAGCAGTCCATGCTGAAGTCCAAGCCATGGAATCGAAATGAACTGAACTTAGCTATTAGACTACAATGTGAACAGACAGGAGAATGCAACAGAATCTCTCCAATCCAGTCCCCCAGCTAAAAGCCCAAATCTGCGGGGGTGGGGAACCCTACTGTTCACACCTTTCTGGCCAGCAAACACAGAGGGGTGGGGCAGGAACCATCCAGAAGAACCTGCAGACACACACGCTACATGGCCCCGCAGACCCCAGCAAGCTGGCCAGAAACATGACAGCTTTCACCACTAAATGCTGTCACCCTGAACACTAACATAGCGCTGCCTCCATAAAGACTGTGTAAATCCTGCCTATTTCTGCATATCACGAATAACTGACTATGGAGGTTGCGCCACAGTAGCAGATCTTCAGGAGAGACTCATCAGATATTACAGCCTGCCGAGAACAGCCAAGCACCAGACAGGATGCCCTGAGACAACACAGTTTGACCACTTTTGTCGGACTCGAAAGAAGGTGCCCCGTGGAAACCCAGCTGGCAACCTAGGAGCCACTGACCTGTTCCGGCCCAACAGTCATCGAGAAATTCATCTCAACACCATGGATGACACCCATCCAGAGAGCAAAAGAACAGTGCAACTACATCTAAGAGAGCAGAGATCCTGGGGACATCAAAGGAGCTGATTCCACAAGAAACCTCAACAGGAGGATTTAAATCCAAATCAGACTCTTTTGACCACGAGTGGAATGTGAAACAAACAACCCTCTTGAATGCCCTCCTACTAAGAAAAATGTTCAGATCTCTGTAACCTGCTGGTCGACCACAGAGACAGTCATCCTAACACAAGATGAGCATGGCACCCTGGTACAGGAACCATGGGCAGATATCTCAGACATCAGCTTTACACTGTTCACATGCTCTCCACAACAACACCAGCTTCAGACATTTCCTCTTCTGTCAAGTGCGCGCAGTTTCCATTGGACTCATGCCTGTCAACCACAGCAACGCCCCAGGACACCTGTGCCTTGAACTTGAAAGGGAATAACCAATGCTGAACCTACTACTTCCTGGTTCTCACAAATCTCACAGCCCCATGGGGGGCCCTCTCAACTGTGAGAACGTTCTACAACCTACTAGAACAGCCCAGAGCTTTGCACTCTGGTGAATAAATGAGACTGTTGCACCAGCATTCACCAAAAGGTGTCACCTGTTCAGCTCAACACACAGTGTGACCAAGCTGACAACCACACATATTCAATGGAATAAGTAGCGCATGGTCCACTCTGGAAGCCACACCCAAGCCATCAACTGGCAGTGCTAGAGCTTCTCGTCACAAAAGACAATGATGCAGAACTAATGTCAACTAAGTGGCCCCACTCACAGAACCACATGACATTTACATCCCAAGCTAGCTGCATCCAGGGCTACACAGAACACCACCTACAAGGTTTGTGAACTGTTATAAAGAACTGCCCACTCATGTCAACGAGGACTCAAGAAGGTGCCATGTACACACAAAATGAAACCTGCGCTTCAACACATGCCTGATTTACCCTTGCTGAATGGAGTTCCATCTGAAAGCTGGACTTGCCAAACACTGCCTTAACACTGGTCTAAACTGACAGTGTGACCAGAACGAAAGGGGGGTAAGCCAAGCACCAGCAGAACATGGCTCTTATGTCTTATTGTATCATCAATGACTGCTTTGCATCTCTGTGGAGACAAGAAACACCCTAACCAACCTGTTGTAAGAACCAGCAAACAGGTACAGGGGTGCTCTTCCTTGATGTCTAAGCAGGATGGAAAATATGAAAGGTATCCAAGTAAATACAATGCCTGATCACTCAGGAGCATTCTCTGGCTGTATGTCGAGATCCTGTGGACCAATAGGAACCTCCAGTCATCCCGCCATAATGATCCAACTATCCATCGTCAGCTGAAGTTTGCATTCGCACTTCCTCTTCCATAAGGGGGGATATGTAGTGACTGGATCATTGAGTAGAAAGCCATGAACCCCCTTACTCCCTTTTGTCCTGGTTTCTAGATACCATCATCAAAAGACCACGGCAAGCCTGGCTCCATAGGTTTGGTTTTAGGTTTTGAACTCTCACCTAGAGTGTGAAAACCCTTTTGGTTTCTCTGTAGGATGTTTACGACTCTAAAGCTTCAAAGCATTGGTGAGAAGTGTCTGTGTCATCTCTAACTTAAAATCTTAGGATAACCAGAGAAACGTCTCTGACAAATAGGAACTTATGTGATTTAAACTATCCTTTTCTCTAAATGTATCTAAATGTCTAGGTTGTGTGTTGGCACTCGTGCCACTTTAAATAGTCTGTAACTGTTAGATATACAAGTTTAGATTTAGGGTTCATTTGATGTATTCATACGTTTGGATGATTCCAAGTTCAATGCCTTGCATGTTTCATATTATACTACTTCTCTTTGAATTCCCTATATGATGAGCAATGTTATAAAAACATAGCATGCATCATACTATGTCCATAACTGGACACTCCAACGGACACCCTCGATTATGCCATGGACCTTTGGACTCAGAACCCAAACCCAGCGTTTCATCAGGACTGCATTATGAAACCATTCAAGATTTCCATCCATTCACATACGGATATTGGTCCAACAACAAGATTGAAAGTATCCGTCTCTAAATATAGAGTAGCTGCAAAGAGCGTGCCTCTTTGTTAAAGATGATTTTATTGTTTTTCAGACATATTTGACCTTCCTCGCTGCCATGCCCTCTCACTCTCTCTCTCATTCTCACTCTCGCTCTTTCTCTGTGCTTCCTGGTGCGTTTGTGTTTCATGTATTTGTTTGTCGTCATTATGTATACCATGTAGAGTAGAGTTTAATAAAAACCATAAAGGCTTTTATGATGGGTTCTCTGTGTTCACGCTCACAAACGGGACACTTAAACTGTGTTTCGATCTATTCTACCTCTGCTCTTAATTCTGTTTGGTAAAGTCACATTACTTATGGTCATGAGATAACGTTAGTGTATAAAATCATTAATGCATTTGCTGGACGAATACATATAGGATTTTTATCACTATACTGCTAATCAGAATTGTAAAATATGTATGTGTAATGACGATTATTATACGTATTTTCCTTTGAGCTAAACTAATTCCTTGACTGAAATTTACGTTTTAAATAACTCATTTCATGTATGTGATCTTGATAGATCTGGTGGAGAATCTTATTTTGGTGAGTTAAACACATCCTTATTTTAACATACAGCTAAAATCGCTACAGGGGGAAGGGAACACAAGAGTCCAAGGGAAAGACTGGGGATGACAGACTTGAATGTCCGGCAGACACGGGCTGGATGGCCGGCAGACACACGGAGTGGATGGCCGGCAGACACGCGGACTGGATGGCCGGCAGACACACAGACTGGATTGCCGGCAGACACACGGACTGGATGGCCGGCAGACCCATGCACCGGATGGCTGGCACCACCGGCTGGGCAGGAATGGATGTCGACAGGACAGGATGTCGGTGGCTGGGTAGTCTAATCCGACGGCTGGGCAGTGCTCTCTGGCAGCTGGGCAGCACACAAGAAATCTGGCTGGATCACCGGCAGGACAGGGAATCGACTCACAAGCCTGGGTACCAGCTAGGATGCCGGCAAGGATCTGTGGCGGGAACAGGACACCGGAGGCCTCGACCCTGGAGGGGAAACCGACAGCCTCGACCCTGGAAGGGAGTTCGTCGGCCCCGATCCAGGATGGGAACACGGTAGCCCGGACCCTGAAAGGGAGACCAGCGGCCTCAACTCTGGAGGGGAGCCCGTCGGCTTCGACCCTGGAAGGGAGTCCGGCAGCGTCGACCCCTCCCGCAACAATCATCTGCCTGCTGGGTCCTGATTTGGCTGGTCATTCTGGGACATGGACAGAGGACCCAGACAACCGGTATTATGATGTCAATCTCACAATGAAAATAGATTTATCTTTATCTTTGCTAAGCTTGACCTCAGTCAGCATTAATTTGAAGCATAATCACTCTACACGAGAACTGACACAGCCTCACTTCTGCCACATAAGCGAAACTGCAACTGTTGAGTGGGTGAAGTGTCCAGAGTTCCACAAATCATATTTTCGGTCCAATGTGATAGATCCAACTATGAGATATGGCTTGTAGATCTTATAGATCTAAACTTTGAGTCCAGTTTCACTAGATCTCTCTCCGTCAGGAACAAATTACACCTGGAGATATCAACTCCGATGTGAGTCAATCCTTTAACCCAACCACCAGGGAGATATAGAGCTGAAGGGAAGAACAGCAGGCAGGAGACGAAGTGATGTTAAATAGACAGACAAATGATTTATTGAATAATCTCAGTTGTGCGTTGATGCTCAGTCAAGATCTGCCAAACTTCGTCTGACTAGAAACAGATTCAATATGTGTTTTTAACCATTCAAGATTACAGTATCAAAACATTGTCTCATGACATTATTATGAACCTTGAGATGGAGACCAATGGATACTCATATCAGCATAAGACACAATACAACTCCCAATGAGGTTAAACAACAGGAAAGTAAGGAGCAAATAATATGAATAGAAGTGAATAATAAAATAAAGGAATGAGTACATATGATGAATATTGTAATAAATGGGATAAATGAAATAGAATAATAAAATGAATTAAACAAGAAACAAGTGTATGTTTCTATCCAGATCTATCATTACCCCCTCTTAATCATATAAGAAATAATTAGATTATGTATGATTATAAATCTTGATGAATAAAAGCAAGCAACCTCTCATAATCATGACAAACCAAAAAAAAAAGTTGGTTGATCAGGCCAGACTTTTCCCTTCTCCATGCCCTTTAAATGGACAGGTCATTTCCTCTTTCATACCACGTACTAGCATGAGAAAAGGGGGTGTGACTAGTCTCAATGTGCTGTCGTCTGACCAGCATTGTACTTTTGACAAAACAAATAAACAACTTTAAAGTAATGTACAAGAGCAAGATGATTAACACCCCTGACACTACAATTGTTACAAATGCTTTCAAATGATTCCAGATTGGTCCAAATATTGATCCGAACCCTGTATCCCACTCAGATGAGAATATACCATGATCTTTGTTGATTTTAGCAACCTGTTCATGTAGAACTTGAGCTAGATTGTGGACTACTTCTTCAGAATTGTCTTGAATGTAAGAACAACACTCAGTACCAATTATTTTACAGGCTCCTCCCTGAAAGGCTAACATTGTATCTTAAACCATTCGATTTTGTAGAACAACTTTTCTCATTGCATACATTTCAACAGAGATGTTGGTGATAGACTGAAGAGTACTGTTTGCTGTTTTCTCAAAAGCTTCCTTTAATGCCTGTACTTCAGTTTGTAGATCAGTCACTCCGAGGAATGGTACAAATCGCCCTAAGCACTTTTCAACCTTGGAAAGGGAAGGCCTAGTACGTGTCAGGATTAAATGATGTCTAACATAATCTTCTGACACTACTCGAACTGCTGGTAAAACATAAGCCAAACAACACCTTCCTCGGTAACACTTTATAATGACTGCACGCTATGAATCATTAGTTAAGCATCATTACATAGTTAATTAATCATTTATGAAGCATTGGCCCCATATTAATAGACATTAGTAAGCAGTTTATAAATACAGCTATAAATGCTTTGTTCTTGATTTATAAGCATGTATATAATATGCTTAATAATCAAATTTTCATACTTTATTAAAGATGAATTCATCATTTCTAAATTAAGGATTACATTACTTACAAACCAGTTAGTTAGAAGTTGTCAGTGGTTCATGCGATCATTTAGAAAGTGTAAGTAAATGATTAATAAACTCTTTGAATGCACATTTATCCATCTTATTATTCTGACATATAGTAACAGTTACTTAATTTGTTAATAAATGCTTTTTTAACACACATTCCTGCTGTAATTCATGATTAATTAATGTAGTTATAAAACATTTACTAGTTGTTAGAGAACTATTTTTTTGTGAGCTCATCTAAAGTGAGGACTATGTATGCCTTGTAAAGCATTTAAATATGAGAGTTGCATATCACTTCACAGTTATATTTTTTCTGGAGGTGTGCAGGAATTAAAAAAATTCAGAAGTTTATTTTTCATTTTATATCAATTCATTTAATGTTAATTTATATGTTCGGTTGTACAATTTTAATTTTTACAGAGGTTTATTTTTTATTTTTGATTAAATCGTTTTATATTCATTAATATGTACAGTTGTACAGTTTAATTTCTTTTGCATCTTGAAATAAATATTTCTATGTTCTGTATCCCTCTGTGTTGTGTTTCTCCTATTTCTGTTTAGAAGATAACTGAGCCTTTAACTCTCATTTGTAGATGCTTTACAAGGCATATGTAGGATCTTGGCCGGATCAAAGGTGACCATTTGTTGTCGTAAAATACTACGACCTCTCTGTAGTGGTCTAACCGGTGCCAGCAAGTCTGATCCAACTGCTCTCTCTTAAGCATCCATCATTTGGTCAGGATAGGATCTAACACCTCCCTTGGACTTCGAAGAAGTCCCAACGGGGAGGATGGGGTGCTTCTCCAACGATGGACAATTTGCTCTAAAAGGAATGTGGCCTAGGTTTCATCTCCTCTGGAATTTGTCTGTCTTTTCTCCTTATCCACAAAAGAATGTTCTAAATGGATATACCTCTATATCTCCACATTGTATGTTTGTCCCCATGTTATTCGGCCTCGCCTATAACCTCAAAAGCATGTGTTTAGTTGTATTCTGCTTATATTTTCATTCTGGTACAAACTTCAGGTCAATGTACTTATAATCCTGGCATGTTTTATATCTAAATGTTTCTCTCTTCATTCCTTGAAAGATTATGTATAGCACAGAAATGTGTTGTATACAATACTCCTTTTATGTAATTCAAGAGATTTACAGCACCAAAAACTCCTAAGTGATCCAATATGCAAATGAGCTAATAAGCGAACAAAGAAACTTGACTTCGCGCCAAAATCAGCTCATCACATTGGACTGCTCGCCTTGGAAGTGCGTGAACCCTTCAAGCATAAAGCATCCGTACACAGAGCTATCGACGCTCATCTCGTGTCCTCGCGCTTCTGCCCGGCACGTCATCGAGACCTGTCTCTCCCCTGGAGACAGCTTCATCCGGCAGTTTACATCGGCTAACTTCGACCTACCTTCGTCAGCCAATCCTGCTCCAAGAAAGAAGTAGACGGACTCACCCGCTTGCTTTGAAACCATCAGGACTCAAAGAACCTTTTCAACGAGCACAGAACTTGTCCCAGCACACTCAGGGAACCAATGCAAGTATCCAACTATATCCTAAATAGCTGCATTTAAGCATTAACCCCTTTTTACAAGGAGATTTTCCTTGATGGTTCATGCAGATGTGAATAGCTGTTTGTAATACTGCCAATCTTTACTTTGTCTATTTCTTACCTTTCTTTACTGCATTTATGTTTCATGTTTCGTTTGTTAGTATTTGTTATTTCTTAGTTAGTTGGTTTGTTTTCCCTTTAGTGTGGTCAATAAACCTGCATTTGTCTGCACGCTTGAACTGTTGCTGTGTTTCTTTATCACATGTCAACGTCACTTAAACTGCTTGATTTCGTTATAATTTCTGGAGCGGTACTGTACTACATACAGTAAGAGTGTTATGTTTCCAGGGCCAGGAAAGTAATATTTCTTAGATTTGATATACGATCTGCGGATCACTCGCTGGACGAGTGAATTTAGTTTGTCGCTATTATCAGGTCTGCCGAATCCGATAAAGTGTATAAAACAGGTATAGTTAGTCATCATTAATTATACGTCTTTTACTGTGATCAAACTCATAGTTTCCCCCGAAATAACCTACATAATTGGTGGAGAATGCGCGGGCAGTTTTAAACGTTGTTTGTGAGCAAAGCCCAGTTTCAGTTTCATTTGTGTTGGCATTTGTGTGTAACGGTAATGCGCGCTGAGCGAAACTTGAAACTCGCTCTTTGTATGAATGATTGAATGGTTAAGTTACTGCGCCGAAACACACTCTTGAGTTTCATTCCAGGAATCTCCAGCCACTGTTAATGATGGTCGAGCTAACTGCCATTTCAAATTTGACCCTATAAAACGAATAAATCTTTTTTAGTGAGTCACGATATTGTTGACCGCCCTAATCTGAGCGAAGAAATCCTCTGTTAGCGCGAAGGAAATATTGGAGCGGATTTCCTCCCTGTTTCATGTATACGGCCGAATTTTGTGTATTTTAGACTGATGTAAGAGCCATTGACGCATTTTCCAATGAGGGTTCAGCTAAATATACACCCCTTCCCGAAGTTGAACCATTAGCCTAGCTAGCTAATGCGTGCTTTTTGTTTCCTCGTAGACAAGGCGTAAGGATATTGTTTTTGTGCTTTACTTTACTGGATGTTGTGAAGTTAAACAATAGATGACGAACGTTAAAAGGGAAGTGTTTTAAAATCTTGATCAAGTTAATTGTACGACGGCGAAGAAATCCCGTTGTGTGTTTGTTTTGAATGTTACTGTGTGTTTTTCAACTCAGTTTGGGCAGCGAAGAAATCCTACCGCACGCGTACAGGTAGTGAACTGACGCGTAGCTTAGATCCGCCGAGATCGAATGTCACCATCCGTGACGCCCCCAAAGCGGGCGATTTGATTTGAATTTATATCAATCTGACGTCAAATTCTGTAGCATAATTGTCTTGTAGACCAGAAAGTTATTGGTTGACTTGTGTTTTGACGTATATTTTAGATGTAAATTCTTTTCTACAGCAATTGCCGCTTGAATGTTCAGATTAAAGTGATTGTTAAAGTCTTTGTGTAAACGAGACGGTAATCATGTTGAAGTCAGAGGATATGGTGTTAGGACTTACTAACACCAGAGGGCAGTGTAGCGTGTTGTAGGTGACTAACACTTTTCTAACTCCACCCCTTCCTCCCTGAATTCCTTTTGGCGTGGCTCAACCACGCCCACCTTGTGGGTCCTCTGTCAGTCACTTCCTTCTTTACCTTCACTCATTTCCATTTTGTTGTTTTGACTTCTCAGTTTATTTTCATTTATTTACTTATTTGATATTGAGTTTCGGTTTAATTAATTATAATAATAATTAGTTTTCAGGTTACTTGTTTTATTTTGTTTCAGTTTTCAACATTGTAGGTTTATTTGTTTTCATTTCCTCATTAGGTAGCACTTCCCCTAGCACACCTGGGTAGCGAAGTGACGGCTCTCCTCAGTGGTACCTTGTGAGTGGATCCGGCTCTCTTGGCGTGCCTGGCACTGGTGGTGGATTGCTCAGATACCTCTGTCCCCGACTCTAGGTGACGGCACGCAGGGAAACTTTCAGACACTGGCACTCCTATGTTTAGTGGGGGACCAACAACGTTGGCTGGTGCACTGCAGCAAATTTTGGGGTATATAACGCCGGGAAGTGCCATTTAGCGGGAAGAAAAGCCTACGGGCTATGTCTGTTGCGAGTGGCACCCCCGGGTAAAACCCCAATTTTTCTCTGTGCCCACCAAACGGTCACCCACTCGGTACGGCCATGTTGTGCTGAGAGTTGTAACTGTTTGAGTGGTCGCACCTGAGTGGCGCTTGGGGCGAGGGGTCTGGGTTGTTTGCCACTGTGTGTCCAGAAGGGCTGGAGAGTTGGATTTGTTTACCTGGGACCCATCTGGAAGCCCTCACTTCACGCCAGGTCTATGCAAATAAGGTACAGCCCCTACAGATTTTCTATAGGCAGAAAGAGAAGTAGGAATGCTCCCTTCCCCCGCGTTTAAACTGTTTAGTTTCTTCCCTGTTATTTTGAGCTTAGCTGCCTCCCTAGGCTATATGACACCATAGCGCCCCCTACCTGCAGGCCCCGTCATAACCCTAGGGTTCCCAACCAGCAGAGCCAAGTTAAGCAACCCTCTCTTGCGCCTTTTCTATCTTTTTATTTTGATTTCTTTTTGATTTAATTTTGTTGTACTTTTGTTTTCTGGAAGACTGAATCTGCATGAGCCATCAGGGAATTCTCAGTAATATGTTGATGAAGTAAACTCCCCGGTCATTAGAATGAGACACTAAGTTTAGACCCATCGAAACATTTACTCCAACAATTTCCCTGGGCCCACACACACTCACTCACACACCTTCTATCCAGCCCTGCCAATTCACCGCTAGGTTAAATAGGTGTTTGAGTTACGCCACTGACTGTTCATCCAGTTAGCTGCGCAACACATATCATAGAAGCGTTATAGAGCTCACTGAACTTGTAGGGACTTGCATTGGCCTTTTGTGCTCTTCTTTCTCGAACCAGTGTGCCAGCATGTCCAGAGTATACAGCCCTGCCACCCACTGGGACCATCTAGAGGTCTGGCTGACCGCAATGACGGAGGCCCTCCTGCCCGAGGCGACCAGGGATCTACAGGACCTGAGCTGTGAGCAGCTGGATGATGACTTGAACCGGCTGATGGCCCCCGATCCAACACAGAGCTACACCCACAAGGAGCTGGCTAGGATCAGCGGTGCCCTCGCCCACAACCTCATCGTCCAGTTGAAGCTGAGCGACGGAAACGTCACCCTCCTGGAGCAAGAGACAGCAGCACTAAAGCTTCATGCTGAAGAGGCACGCAGGAACCAGGAAGACATCCAGAACCGCCTAGATCAACTGACCCTGGAGGCCCAGGAGCTGGCAACGGATGAGCGGCACCCAGAGCTAAAGGAGGAGGTGCAAAGGCTCCGGGATACCGTAACCGACCTCCGTACAGACATCGAGCACAGAGAACGGTTGGAGAAGCAGGCCCGCAAGGACCAAGAATGCAAGCTCCAGGAAGCAGAGACTCTATTACGACGGGCTGAAACCGAACTGAAAGAGAGGGAGGCAAAAGCCAAAGCCTCTGAGAAACACTTTCAAGCAGCCCGAGCAGAAGCCCAAGCCTTGGCTCAGCAACACGACCAACTCCAGTCGGAATTTGATACCGTGCAAAGAGAACTAAAGTACGCCTATATGTTTCAAGCTGAACCAAGGGGGAGAAGAACCACCGCTGAACTTCCCCCGATAAGCAGGACCAGACTTCCCAGCCAAGCATCATCCGGGAAAGAGGAAGCTGATAGCCTGCGGTTTAAGACATCACCTGCCAGTTTCCAAGAGCCCTTAACCGCCACTGAGGGATGGGAGCATCTCAAGAGAATCCCTACAACAACCCACTGCATGGCTCCCAACGACCTTGACAAACTGGCCAGAAACATCCCCACGTTTACACCAGACCCTGCAGGAGGACACGACGTACATGCCTACCTGCAGGATATTAACTTTCATCTTAAAAACATGGCAAATGTTTCCACCAGAGACACTCTGTACTTGCTCAGGATTACCTCCAGCCGCGAGGTGCGCAGCTTCCTGGACCGGCAGGCAGACACTGTCAAAGGGGATTACAAGCAACTGCAGCAGGCTCTAATAAAGGAGTTTTCAGACCCAGAGTTTGAACATGGATTGGTTGCTGCCATGGACCTTAAACAGGGCCGTCTCGAAACCCCACAGGCCTATTATAACAGACTGAGACGAACCTACTTTGGTGCCAGAAATGAGCCAGAGATGGAGGAGGATTTTAACTTTAGAACTCTTTTCCTGCGCAACCTGAATCCTTGCGTGAGCCACCACTTAGGAGTCACGGCATGCCCCCGCACCATGACCACTCAACAGCTGCGGGATCTAGCCCATAAGGCCTATGTAAAGCACAGGACTGCCTCTGAAAAGACTGTTAAAATTCCTTTTATTCTCCCTGTCTCTGAACACTACCCAGAGCTGACTCTAGAGGGCACCCAACCGCATCACAATGACAGGCCTGTCAACAGAGAGGCAAGGGACTTTACCGCCAGTCGGGAACGGTATGATTACACTGGTGCTCCTACCATGCATCCGACGGGATGCCCCGAGAGACCTTGGAGCAGACCATGCCCGTCTGACGACCCAGAGGGCAGCACTGCCTGGGAAACTTACCTCATCGAGATCGACCCACTGCCAGGGCACCACATCACTGAGGACGAATAAGACCCACATGTCACTTTGACTATTACGATCCAAATAATCATCGTCTGACTAAGCTTCTATGCGAACCCCGTCGGCCGAAGGGGGGAATATGTAGGATCTTGGCCGGATCAAAGGTGACCATTTGTCGTCGTAAAATACTACGACCTCTCTGTAGGGTCTAACCGGTGCCAGCAAGTCTGATCCAACTGCTCTCTATTAAGCATCCATCATTTGGTCAGGATAGGATCTAACACCTCCCTTGGACTTCAAAGATGTCCCAACGGGGAGGATGGGGTGCTTCTCCAATGATGGTCCATTTGCTCTAAAAGGAATGTGGCCTAGGTTTCCATCTCCTCTGGAATTTGTCTGTCTTTTCTCCTTATCCACAAAAGAATGTTCTAAATGGATATACCTCTATATCTCCACATCGTATGTTTGTCCCCATGTTATTCGGCCTCGCCTATAACCTCAAAAGCATGTGTTTAGTTGCATTCTGCTTATATTTTCATTCTGGTACAAACTTTAGGTCAATGTACTTATAATCCTGGCATGTTTTATATCTAAATGTTTCTCTCTTCATTCCTTGAAAGATTATGTATAGCACAGAAATGTGTTGTATACAATACTCCTTTTATGTAATTCTAAGAGTTTTACAGCACCAAAAACTCCTAAGTGATCCAACATGCAAATGAGCTAATAAGCGAACAAAGAAACTTGACTTCGCGCCAAAATCAGCTCATCACATTGGACCGCTCGCCTTGGAAGGGCGTGAACCCTTCAAGCATAAAGCATCCGTACACAGAGCTATCGACGCTCATCTCGTGTCCTCGCGCTCCTGCCCGGCACGTCATCGAGACCTGTCTCTCCCCTGGAGACAGTTTCATCCGGCAGTTTACATCGGCTAACTTCGGCTAACTTCGTCCTACCTTCGTCAGCCAATCCGGCTCCAAGAAAGGATTAGACGGACTCACCCGCTTGCTTTGAAACCATCAGGACTCAAAGAACCTTTTCAACGCGCACAGAACTTGTCCCAGCACACTCAGGGAACCAATGCAAGTATCCAACTATATCCTAAATAGCTGCATTTAAGCATTAACCCCTTTTTACAAGGAGATTTTCCTTGATGGTTCATGCAGATGTGAATAGCTGTTTGTAATACTGCCAATCTTTACTTTGTCTATTTCTTACCTTTCTTTACTGCATTTATGTTTCATGTTTCGTTTGTTAGTATTTGTTATTTCTTAGTTAGTTGGTTTGTTTTCCCTTTAGTGTGGTCAATAAACCTGCATTTGTCTGCACGCTTGAACTGTTGCTGTGTTTCTTTATCACATGTCAACGTCACTTAAACTGCTTGATTTCGTTATAATTTCTGGAGCGATACTGTACTACATACAGTGAGAGTGTTATGTTTCCAGGGCCAGGAAAGTAATATTTCTTAGATTTGATATACGATCTGCGGATCACTCGCTGGACGAGTGAATTTAGTTTGTCGCTATTATCAGGTCTGCCGAATCCGATAAAGTGTATAAAACAGGTATAGTTAGTCATCATTAATTATACTTATTATAGTCTTTTACTGTGATCAAACTCATAGTTTCCCCCGAAATACACTACACATACATAGTCCTCACTTTAGATGAGCTCACAAAAATAGTTAACTGACAACAAGTAAATGTTTTATAACTACCTCAATTAATCATGAATTACAGCAGGAATGTGTGCTTTTATTAACAAATTAAGTAACTGTTACTATATGTCAGAATAATAAGATGTATAAATGTGCATTCAAAGAGTTTTATCTCTTATTATAGTTTTAGTAATTAATCATTTACTTACACTTTCTAAATGATCTCATGAACCACTGACAACTCCTAACTAACTGGTTTGTAAGTAATGTAATCCTTAATTTAGAAATGATGAATTCATCCTTAATAAAGTATGAAAATTTGATTATTAAGCACATTATATACATGCTTATAAATCAAGAACAAAGCATTTATAGCTGTATTTATAAACTGCTTACTAATGTCTATTAATGTGGGGCCAATGCTTCATAAATGATTAATTAACTATGTACTGATGCTTCACTAATGATTCATAGCGTGCAGTTATTATAAAGTGTTACCCCTTCCTCTCCATCCCTTAGGAAGGAACGGATAAGCTTTGTTATCACAAACAAAGTTTGTGCCATTATAGGAGCAGTGAGTGGTGAATTTGTGATAAATGTCATATTACATTTAGAAACCTGAAAAGTCAGGTTTGGGTCAGAATTACTTCCTGCACCATTCCTTTCAAAACACCAGAAGGAAATGCCCTCAGATTTTACATTGAGTGCGAATTGGGTATTGGAGCCAGTATTGTCATATTTAGGCAATGCCAAGAGTTGTAATGTGGATAAGAACAACCTCTGTAGTAGCACATAGTGCTTGTAACCTCTAGGTGAGTATTCCAAGGAAAATCGACCATCCTAAAGACACATCTGTGAGAAATTGATGTTGTTAATGGTCTAACAACTGTGCATTTAGCACCAGCTTTACCTTGTGATTTGGAACAATTCGAATTTCCAAAAACTATAGTATAAGTGTACCCATTGAGGCCCCCCTGTTGTGGCTGTATTTCTACCTCTTCCAAATATAACACTTTTGGCCATATATTCTTAACATCATCTTGATGTTTCAAAATTAAATAAGCATACATTTGCAACAAATGAGCCGATAAAGTTTTTGATTTGTCAGAGGTTTTCGGGTTTCCAATTGGAGCACAACACATGGATTTAGGAACAGGTGTTTTTTGTACTAAATTTGCCAAAATCTCACCTATTTCGCCCATGTCATCTTGTTTAGCAATAGATATCAGATCAGGTAATAGTAATGGATATTCTTGCAATTGCCATGAAGTAGCAGCTTGTGGAAAATATTGACAAATCCAGCATTCAGATGCATTTATAGTTCTGGCATAGACGTTAGCCAAAGTCATTGCTGAATTGACTTCGTTCTTAACTTCTAGCTCCGAATAATAGACAGAATTTGGACTACTGCTTGGTAGGAAAACCAACACAAAGAACAAAATCCCTGCCATTTTAATTTGGTTCATATCCTTCAGTATGATAATTAAAAATCATCCATTTACCTGGCTTTGATCTAGATTCTGCTTTAAATTGTGTATGACAGTTATGTGATTTAAATGTCAAAATCCCTGTATCTAGATTAATTGAAGGTCAAACCAAATATTGAGTGTACACAGTTAAACTCCAACTTGGTCTTATTTCAGGATGTTGTACCCATTGGTCAGCTTGAGTTGAAGTAAAACCTACAGCCAATACAGCATTGTCATATGACAGCAGTCTCAGAGTGTCTAACAGTTGTCTGTGTAGTTCAAATTGGCTTTTTTCTTGAAATGCAGACACCAAAGTTCACAAACTCTTGATAACGTGGTCTCTCTGCGTACTGATCTTGAGGTTGAAAATAGAGTGACGCCCCTCTTATCCGGTCTGAAGGTGGTTGACGCCACAGAGTGTCCTCTGTATGATAAGGCCTGAATCTCTCTGCAAACTGCTTGAAGGCTGCTGACAGGCTGATTTTTGGGAGTATGAGCTAAAGCTAATTAACAATGACTAATGTGTGTCCATTTAGTCTTGCCTAATAATTTAACTGCAGAAGGTGTTACCAGTAAGACTACAAAAGGACAATCCCATCTTGATTCTAAGCCTGAATGTTGCAGCTTCTTGACATAGACCATTTGCCCTGGCACAACACTATTCCCCCCCCCCCTTGGGGCATTTTCCAAGCTTCCTGAACCAGTTTTGAGTCTTTTGTATAGCCCCTGTCAAAGTCATGCAGTACATTAAAAGTGAATCCGACATCAAAAGCACATCAGCCTCAGCAAGATCCTCAACATTTTCATGAGCTTTTCGTTTCCATCTGCTAATCTCATTCCAGTCAACCTTTTGCTGTTGTGCTTTTCTGCACCACATCTTAAGCCTTTCCCATCCTTCTATCTCTGATCTTGGGTTTGCCATGCCCTCATCATACAAAACATCACCAAGAGCTTTCTTCACATTCCTTAGATCTGCGGCTGACAGATCTTTTCTCACATCCCCAACCTCCTTTGACCATTTAAACACGTCTTTGGCGTTTGCAGGCACATAGTTGTAATGGACTTCATCACGACCCTCAATCTCACGATCCATTAACACGTTTCCGTCCTTTGTTTTCTGAATATAAACTTCAGTTTTCTTTTGGCCTCTTTTAACATCAACCCTCAAGTGTCTGAGTCTTGCCTTTGCTCCCAGAAAATTCATCAGAATCAGTGTCTGTGTCATAATCAGTATCACAGGATTTAAGGATTTTCCGTTCTCTAACAGAAGGAGGTTTTTGCTTCTCGTTCTCCTATTTACCATGTTCAAACTGATCTTTGAACTCCTTACACCCGTCCTGTAGAGTTGTTATTTCTACAGTCATAACTTCCTTCAATTTGTTTAAATCATCACACCCATCTTGTAATTCCCTCAGTTTGCTTTCCATAACATCTTTCTCCCTGTTATGGGTATCTTTGTCTATTTTCATTTCCCATTTCCTGCATTTAGACAAGCTAACAAGAGTCCAAGGAACCTGCCTTGAATCTCTTTTCCTCATTCTCTAAATTTTTTTCCATACTGTCCTAATGTCATTAGGCTCCCAAATGCCACCTTTCTGAGCTTTGATCTTAATTTTTTCAACTATTTCTGCCTCTGTTTGTTTAGTGTCAAAACATTCAGATAATTTATCTGACAATTCCCCAGCTATTTCGTGTAGTCTAATCTCTGCATCACCCTTAGTTTCATACATCTTTTCGTCTTTAGTTTTGTTTTCTGACATTGCCATACCCATAATGAACAATTAGAATCAATCCCCTAACACACACAGTGTTAAACCACGGTACCGATTTACTTTTGATTCTTTAGATTCTTTAGATGGAGATGACAAACAACCAACTCACACTGCTGTAGGCGCGCCCCAGGTGCAGAAGCACGCTAAGGAGAAGACTTGCAGGGTTTCCCTTTGTACCTCTCGTCTGTCACAAGTCCGGTTGTTCAGCTGTCATTCCATCCTGCTGACAACGCCATATGATAGATCCAACTATGAGATATGGCTTGTAGATCTTATAGATCTAAATTTTGAGTCCAGTTTCACTAGATCTCTCTCCGTCAGGAACAAAATACACCTGGAGATATCAACTCCGTTGTGAGTAAATCCTTTAACCCAACCACCTGGGAGATATAGAGCTGAAGGGAAGAACAGCAGGCAGGAGACGAAGTGATGTTAAATAGACAGACAAATGATTTATTGAATAATCTCAGTTGTGCGTTGATGCTCAGTCAAGCTCTGCCAAACTTCGTCTGACTAGAAACAGATTCAATATGTGTTTTTAACCATTCAATATTACAGTATCAAAACAATGTATCATGACATTATTATGAACCTTGAGATGGAGACCAATGGATACTCATATCAGCATAAGACACAATACAACTCCCAATGAGGTTAAACAACAGGAAAGTAAGAAGCAAATAATATGAATAGAAGTGAATAATAAAAAAAGGAATGAATACATATGATGAATATTGTAATAAGTGGGATAAATGAAATATAATAATAAAATGAAATAAACAAGAAACAAGTGTATGTTTCTATCCAGATCTATCAAATGAGTGTATCAGCTGGGTACTTATAGTACACTTCTTTAGAGAAATGTTAATGTGAATGCACTACTCACACTATTTATACTCCAAATGGCGAAGAATATTCCATAAGTGCACGATTTGGGACACTCCTCTTCAGTATGAAGGTCAGACCATGCGGGACTAGGGTGTATGCATCCCCTGCCAGCTTTAATGCTACTTTTACCCATTTGGCTCCTGAACATGCTCATTTAACTCTGATGCTATTTGTTGCAGGGTGCATACTTTCCCTGCCAGCTCTACTGCTAGTTTAACCCAGTACTAATTAGGCATGTTCTTTATGCAGTTTAGAGATGCTAATTTGTTTGGGGGAGTGATTTTGTTTCAGTGGCTATTATGTTATTTTAGGGGACATGTATTGCTGCACTCCCGCTATATCCATGCAAGGCTGCATGGACGGGCAGAGAGTTTGCCCAAAACAGTTTAATTCCACTAACCTTAAAGACTGAGTAGATCGTTTGGAAAATGCTAACATTTGCCTGCTAGCAGTGCAAACATACTATCCCTCCCTCACCTGAATCACCATCCAAAGCCACGCCTCCTCCAAAACACATGAGATTGCGCACGGACCAGAAGCTGTTGGCTCGGTTCCAGTGAAGTCATGTCAGAATACATGCCTGCAGCAGATGCGTTAAACTTTATGGTTTATGATTTAAGAGACGCTCGCGTTCAGAAAACACTTTCTTAACACTTAACTCTGATAAGACATGAGTATAAGCGAGTATCTAGCAAACGCGAGCGCCTCTTTTATTAATAACACTTTCGACGCGTCTGCAGCAGGCACATATTTTGACATGACAGGCTAAATACGTTACATGTTTTGCCGAGCTTCGCATTACTGCTTCCCCTGAAGAGGAGTTACGGATCGCCACTGGTGAGAAAACATTACAGTTAATTACATTACTTCAATAACGAACATCTCCAGGTACCTGCTCTCTGTCCGTCATTGTCCCGCTGCCTGCACATGAGGGTGCGGATGACGTGTGATTTCTGTGTGAACAGGATGCACAGTGGAATGCAAAATATGCTGACTAGAATGTACACACGATTATCATTATTATCATTATTATAATTATTACTATATCACACCTTTCACAGAACATATATAATTATAAAAATACCAATTTTTCACATAACTTATTGATTGCTATCAGGATGTTAAGGGACTTCCAACCAGCATGTCAAAAAACTTTCTTTAAAGGACTGCCTACACAGCCTTTAAATATATGCTATGTTAAATATTTGACAACAATGGTCCTGACAGAAATCAAACATGGCATTAGTTCTGGCAGGTCACGTGAGTCAAGCTTGCATCAGCCAATCACATCAGGTCATACAACACACATTAGACACATCCTATTTAAGTTTGATCGTTTTGAATGGGCGTTCCGCCAAGTGGACTTTGGTAGAAAATGCCCGCTGCTATGATTGGATAGAAGTTTGCGTAGTAAACTTAGTTGGAGCCTTCTGTGAATTTTGTTAGAGATGTAACGTTAGTTTACACATTTGTCCTATTCGCACAGGATTTGTATAAATTATGTTATTGGACGACTATCGATTAACAAAGTTCGGGAGGAGCCAGAACATATAATTAAGATCGGCAGGTTCGCAATCAGCAATCATAGACTCTATCCTATCAGCTCAAGCGAACCGGCAAATAAGTAGACAAGGATTCTTACCTGAAGCCATCTCTAAAGGATTACACATTCCACCATCTCCCGGCTCCTCTACTTGAGCTCTTGTTGATAGAAGGACTCCAGGGGGTGAGTTCTGGGTTTGGCCGTTTCCGAGCTTGGCGCACCCCATTTGGGGGGCAGGAGCGTTTCCGGGATCGGATGGAACCGGCGAGCTCAGAACACGCTCCCCGGACATGACGCCAAACACGCATACTTTTACTACCCTTGCTATCTTCATTATCTGCTCGGGTGAACTCGTGAATCTGGGGACACTGTGTGATTTATAAATTACCTCTTTTATCCAAAGCGACTTACATTGCATCATCCCATACATTTGTTTCCAAGTATGTGCAATCCCCTGGGTTTTAAACCCACGACCGTGCTCTTACCACTGAGCTACAGGAAAGTCACAGGACCTCTGTGTTCGTCAAAATATGGTAGGTCATTTGTGGGGGAATATTTACTTTACAAATTACAGACATGGCCTATTCACTCGTGATTAGACAACCTATGCAATTATTACAAATGACTAGAGGTCCCCAGGTTAAACAAATCCTGTGCGAATAGGGCTCAGAGCATATCAGGCGAAAAATAAAATGTTGCACTCACATTAGATTGCTAAGCCTGCGCCATTCCAATCGGATCCAATATTGAGAAACAGACTTAATTTAAGTCTCTCTGCAAATCCATCATCAACGTACGCCTTGTTCAGAAAGGAATGTGCGTTAATATTTTACCTGCGTGAGCTGGAACCTCTTTAAAATAAACCATGCATGATTAATGTCGGAGTCCGAAGGAAGGTTTATGCAGTGACAGTGCTCTTCCACAATCAGGAGCTGACTGCACAATATTTTGTGAACTTTACTGGTCTTTTATTGCTTGCTTTGTCTATCTGGTTCCGCTCAACTTGTGTTCTTATGCGCAAACAAGTGGGTGGGGCTACAGAGGTAGTCATTATATTCTCCTGTGGACGCTGTGTTCAACTTATCATAGTTGCATTCAGGACCTTGCATGCACCGGGCCTGGTATCAACAAAAGTTGTAATCTCAGTAGCAAGGGCGTTTTCAGTTCTGACACTTACAGGATGTTTGCTTGAATACGATTACCTCTTATATAACAAAAGCACGGGTTAAAATGTATGTCTTAATTCATCGATCCTTTAAATATTTGACGACAGTAGTCATTTACATTTACATTTAGTCATTTGGCAGACGCTTTTATCCAAAGCAACTTACAGTGCACTTATTACAGGGACAATCCCCCTGGAGCAACATGGAGTAAAGTGTCTTGCTCAAGGACACACTGGTGGTGGCTGCTGGGATTGAACCAGCAACCTTTGATTTACCAGTTCCGTGGTTTAACCCACTAGACCACCATCTGCACATCTCTGTAGTCCTGACAGAAACCAACTTAAATATCCTAATTTAACTAAGGCATAGTCCTGGCTTAAACTAAGCCTTGTCTGTGAAAAAGGTATGCGTTTTTGTTGCATTTGATATTGCATAGCTAAATATCAGATTCTTACATTTTTTATTTTACTCTACAAGGCTCTACAAGTTAGCTGAATCTCACAAAATCCTAGAGGTAAACCAGTTGATTTACATCCTCTAATTTACAGATTTTTTATTGTATTGATCTTTTTTTGATAATCTTTACTGTTAGGGTGAAATAGTAGAGAATGAGTGTTCATCTGACACACACTTGAGCTGACATGTGACCAAATACTAGTGTCTTGTGTATGACTCACTATATAATTTGGCATCATTGTGGCATCATTTGTCATTGTGTACTATAGGGGCATGAAAGAGTGAAATGGTAATATGTTCTTTAACCTATAGAAAACTGACTCGGGCTTTAAAACTAATTTAAATCTCATGAAATTCTATCTCGTATGAATACACTCAAGTTATTAAATATGAAGGTTCAAATAGGAAGTTTAAGATATGAACACCTTGGGAGATATACAGCAGTCCTACTTTTCACAGACTCAAGGACTGGCATAGAAAGTGCCTTGAATTCAACTCAACTTTATTTTATATAGCTCTTTTTACAAATCACCTGTACATAAGACAATTTGACCATAAGCAAAACAATTAAAGTTGTACCTGTAAAACAAGAAGAAGGTAAAATCACAAAAGACCGACATACCCACATACAAACGCTCCACACACACAATATTCACATGTACTAACACACAGAAAAGCATGCAGGCAGACACACCTGCACAGACACGCACTTTGAAAGAACTTATAAAAAATAATAGCGAGAGAAACACAGGTCAGATATTAATGGACTATAAATTCCATGCACAGTGTAAAATGTGACATTATTTCGTAGTAAATTATGAAATCGATTTACTGTACTGCATGTGACTGGAGGTATACAGCTATGATTTTTTTTTAATACAATTTAAGTTTAGTCTAAATTCAGGGGAAGTTACTCATGCATTGTATGCTGCTTTGGTGGGAAGAGGAGCAGCTAAAGAGAGACATCTATGTTGAACATAAAAGTTTTTTTACTTGGCTTTTTTAAACATTTATATATTTTTTCTTTACAGCTGCTTTAATACGGCACAAATTGTAAGAAGTGTTATAAATATAAGCCATGGATAACAGGGTAACAAAGCAGAAACATGTATAATGAGGGTTGGCTAAACAGTATTAGATCGCACAAGGTTTAATAAGTCTTGAAGTAGAGCTCTTACCACTTGACCAGTAGGGCATATAGAGGTTTGGTTGCTCTCGAACTTAAATCAACTCCTGGTTAGTAAATTAATTACTTTAAATACCTGGGCGCCAGACAAGATAAGTAATTTTAAAGCAATTTTGCCTGAAATCAAAACACCAGTGACATACAAGGGGAAACTCATGTAGGCCTATGCCAAATTTGCTTGTTTAAATGGGAAAATATCAGAAGACAACAGAAAAAATAAGTTTCTTAGATATATTTAAATGACTTCAAACAAGATCAATCAATTGAATTTTACAATAGCTAAATGTTTTATTAATAAAACTAAATTTTAGATTTCTCCCTCAAATTAAAGCAACAATATAGTTTTACGACCTTAAAGAAGTAGTTCACTTTCAAAATAAATGGTCATGATAATTTATTCACCCCCATGTCATCAAAGATGTTTATGTTTTTTTTTTTCTTTATTCAAATAGAAATTAAGGTTTTTGATGAAAACATTCGAGGATTGTTCTCCCTATAGCCTAGTGGATTTCAATAGACTCCAAACGGTTGTAGGTCAAAATTACAGTTTCAGTGCAGCTTCAAAAGGTCTTTAAACAAAACCAGGCAATGAATAAGGGTCTTATCTAGCGAAACAATCTGTTGTATATAATGTATATGCTTTATAAACACAAATGCTTGCATGCTCTGTTCTGCGATGCGCATACATGACTTCATGTAATAACGTAGAAAACTTGCATGTTCAACTTGCAAACACTGACTCTGTACTTTCACCAACGTCAAGCACAACCTTTTCAACGTAATTACGTATTTTGAGAAGTCATGAATGCTCATCGGAGAAAAGAGCAAGGCGAGCATTTGTCTTTATAAAGCATACACATTTTAATGACCAATGAATGACCAATAATGACCAATCGTTTCCCAAGAGGAGACCCTTATACATCTTCTGAGGGCTGTTCCATAAAAGGCTTTAAAGAAAAGTGGCAATTAAAGCCAACACCTGACATTAATGAACTGAACTCATCAGTTAAGCTTAATTCAGTTACATTATGGTAAATTCAAGAACATTTGATTTGACTAATTTGAGTCAAGTTCACCTAGTTCACATAATTGCGTGTGCACGCTAATATTCAGCATCCCTACAAATCAAGCTTTGATCAATCGATCTGCTAAGGAAAAGAGAGTAGGGAATTGGTGCTCTTCTTCTTATGTGTTGAACGGTGGATGACATTCAGTGTATTGGTGCATTACCGCCACATTCTGCAAAACGTGTGAAGAATTTAAACCTCAAATGTACGAAACTGTGGTACTACTGCTGCAAATAATGAAACCAGAGGGAAAGATTGGCAAGACATTTCTAAATGACTCAATGCATGCAGTAAGCACAAAGTGTTCAAATATATTCATATTGTCAAGAACGTGGAAGGAAGAACCCAAGTGGCGGCAGCAATTGACGGGGGTTAACACAAATGATTTATTTACATGCAAAAAAGCAAAACAATGGCATGGGCTTTGGTTATGTGATTTGTAAGGGTGTAAAGGACTAGCATTCGATGCCCCAAGGTTTTTACACAAAAATAAAGCATAATTATGCCAAAAATGCTGGGCAGAGATTTGTTTCTGTGAATAGTTCATGTGTATGAAAAGTAGGAATTTAATAAAAACCTGAATTGGGGAATGTACCAATAACGAGTGCTTTTAGGATACAAATATGTGGGTTTGTCATACGAAAGTTGTTTAAAGTCTTAAAATAAGCCATTTAAAGTATTGTCCAATGAAAGCCTACGAGGCCACTGTCAAATAAGTTATGACTGTCACTTCCGGTCTTTTGATACGTCACAGGAAGTCCCAGTTGTAACTTATTTGACGGTGGGCGTAGGTATCTCATGTACACACCATTTCTATGTTATGAATATAGACTTTGTCCATTATTTACTTATAAGGGCCCCATTGGATAAGTTACGATTGGCATAACACTTTTGGCATGACTCCCATAGATAAATGATGGACACACCAATTCTAATCTAATCGAACACAACTCTGAACCTTAATGCATGTCATTGTGAAGGGATGTGACTCTTATACACTCCATTGTTATTTGAAGCTATATAACTCCTTATTTAGGCTTATGAACCTTAATAGGCTTTGTCCATTATTTACCTATGAGGGCCCCATCAAATAAGTTAGAGATGTAAGAAATAGCCGTGTGTTACAAAGTCCTATGGATTCAAACTGTAGGAGAAAATAACAATTCACAAAAGTGCATCCCTCTCATTAGTTTCACAGAATAAATGCTTTATTGCATATCAGTGTGAGGAATTGTGTCTAATATGCACTATATTATTGGTTTTACCTGAATAGCTCATTGACAAGGTTAATTAATGACTATTTATAGGCTTTGTCCATTATTTACCTACGAGTTCCCCATTAAATAAGTTACGAATGTACATGGCACACATAACTTTTTTGACAGGGCTTCCATGGGCAAATGATGGACACACCATATTAAGCTAAAGAAACCTGTTATAAAGCTGTAATTAACTGGTAATGGCCAAAAAAGTAAAATGCATCCAACTCATAACACTTTTGACACATTACCCTTAGGTTTCAAATGTACACACCTTGTTTAGGCTTATGGGGCACAACTGTGAGCTGTAAAGCACATCATCACGAAGGCCAGCGTATTGTGTGTGCTCTACAGATGGTTTGAGCTGAATAACTTATTGAATAATAACACATAGAGGCATTGTCCATTATTTACCTACGAGGTCCCCATTAAATAAGCTACTAATGTACATGCCACACATAGCTTGCTTGACAGAGCTTCTATAGGTAAATGATGGACACACCGTTATTAAGCTTAATAAACGTGTTATAATGCTTTGATTAATAGATAATAACAGATATAGGCATTGTACATTATTTACCTACGAGGTCCCCATTCAATAAGTTACTAATGTACATGCCACACATAACTTGTTTGACACGGCTTCCATTGGTACGTTATGGACACACCATTATTAACTTAATAAATGTGTTATAACGCTGTAATTGACAGGTAATGGCCAAATAAGTCAAATGCATCCCACTCATAACACTTTTGACACATTACCCGTAGGTTTCAAATGTACACACCTTGTTTAGGCTTATGGGGCACAACTGTGAGCTGTCAAGCACATCATCAAGAAGCCCAGTGTTTCTTGTGTGCTTTACAGATGGTTTGAGCTGAATCACTCATTGAATAAAAACACATATAGGCTTTGTCCCTTATTTACCTACGAGGTCGTCGCACTGCCGCTCGGGGCCTCTGTGCTCGATTCTGCCCAGTCGGCACCTATACGGAGTACCTCGCATCTCATGTTTTTTGGGGTGCCGGGCGGCGTCCGGGGCATAGGGTGGGCCTCCGATACGTTTAGGCTGCAAGGGGGATGTTTAGGTGTTGTGTGGACGGAGGCATGTCTACTGGGACGCCCCCCCAAAATAGGCGCCAAGGGGGACGCGCAGGTGATCCGCGTACGCCGGGTGCGGAGCCGGACCCTAGGGTGCAAGAGGACGTTTAGGCTTAATTCGGACTGCCTGCTCGCCACCTGATCGACGCACGCGAAATAGGTTATGTGCGTACGTGCAGTCGCCCCCTGGTTGATTCGTACATATTGCCCCTAACCTTGTTTCCGTGGTGCGCTTTTCGGGCATTTTTCACGTGGTCCCCAGGTGGCGTGGGCGCGCCGAGTCACTGCAGATCGCGTTCGGGCGATGTCCCCTTCATTTCGGGTCCGTGGTGCTTCCTGGGAAAAATCTGGGGGCGCTGGCGCGCAGCGTCCATTAGGTGCCGTCCAGCTCCCGTCATTTAAGTTACCCGATACATCTGATGGTCTAAGGCATGAAAATGTTTGTTCCTTTCAGGTAAAATCCTCTGGCAAGACTGGTTTACTTGTGAACTTCCTTCCTAGGGCGTAGTCCTTGCCTTTAATCTCTGTTCACCATTAATCAGTTTAATTGCTCCTTCTATTACATCAGCATATTGACTTTTGAAACTCCCTATAGATTATAGGGACTATAGATAGATTACAGGTGATGGGAGAGTTAATGGTATGTTGAGAATGAAGAACCTGGTGGACTTCCATGAGCCCTGAAAGTCTGACCCTCCCAACGTGACGGATGATCCCTTTTCACCAGGGACAGGGGACAAGGATGTCATCTCAAGAAACCCATTGTATACTTCCGGCGTCACTTCCTGTTCCCTCAGAGTGCGTGGTTTGAGACAGAGCTCGGTCAAACTTTTTCTTAATATATCTAATATCCTGTTGTTCTAAATTGATAATTCCCCTAGGGGAAAACTTATCCTTAAGTGTATCCCATACCAAAAACGTCATTTAACACACAGATAAATTAGTTTTTGAGATCATTCGCTATTAGCATTCCCAGCCTTTAGCCTCACTGTTCTCATTATTACATCACTATTGGCTGATGTTTCCGACATGTGTTTAACGTTACCTCTGAGTGCAGATGATGAATTTTGCTTCACACTTCAGTCAGAACTGGAGGCATTGGAGAAGCAGATCCACGATCTTCTCGAGAGGCAAACACATTTGCGAGAGAACGTAAATCGCAGCTGGAAACATCCCGGGCTGACGCTCGCAAAGCTGCTCTAAGTTTTTGACGTGATTGTAATACTACCACTTCTACTCCGCGTCTTTCTGTGCACAGTGCCCAGGCTTCAAAAACATGACAAGCCCAAAAGAACTTCACTCCTGCACCGCCACCCACACGGCGAAAGGCGCAATCTAGGACCGGAGCGATGACCTCTCCCGCCACCAGTCTTTGAGATCCCAACAAGGAACAGCTTTGCCACCATCTGCGTAGTTTTGCATGCAGGGGTGAACGATATGAGTAAGCGGCAGTCGGAGATCCTGAAGAGGGACTGGTCGATAGGCATCGCCCACGGCGAGGATCATCATATCAGGGCCGCTTCCTACCTACCAACGAGGGAATGAAAAGTTCAGTAGACTATTTAGGCTTAATAATTGGTTAATGTCATGGTGTATTGAACAGAAGCTGCTCTTTGTAAATCATTTTGATCTGTTTTGGGAGCGACCAAGGCTTTTCCGCCCCGACGGCCTGCATCCCAGCAGCGTTGGAGCGGAACTTCTGTCTGACAACATCTCAAAGACGCTACGCACCATTTGACTAGCAAGTACAAACTTTAACCATAGTCTGTGTTTCTCTCACTCAACTGTTAAAAATTGTACTGCTTCCAAATGCATAGAGACTGTGCCTGTCCCCCGAATAATACAACCAAAAAATAATTTATGCAAAAGTCAGAGAAAAAACCTAATCGTCATTTAACCAACAGAAACTTATTTAATTAGCAAAACCAACGCCAAAAGTTTGGGCTACTTAATATTAGATCCCTAAATCCAAAGGCAGTTATTGTAAATGAAATGATCACAGACAACAGTTTTGATATATTATGCCTTACTGAAACCTGGCTTAAGCCAAATGATTATTTCTGTCTAAATGAGTCTACTCCACCAAGCTACGGTTATACAGGTATGTGTGAGCCACGTCTGGTTGGTCGAGGTGGTGTCACAACAAGCTTTAGAGACTTTCTTACTGTAACTCGGAGAACAGAGCATACATTTTAATCATTTGAAGTGCTTGCGTTGAACATAATTGTTCCAAACAAAAGTAAAAAAACATTGCATTCTCTTACATTGGCTACTGTGTATAGACCCCCTGGGCCCTTAACAAATTTTCTGATAGAGTTCGCAGACTTCTTATTGGTCGATAAAGTACTGATTGTCTGTGTTTTTTAAAATCCGTAGATAGTGCTAACGATTAGCAGTGGCGTTTAAAGAGCTACTACACTCTATTGGTGTAACAAAATACATCAATAGACCTACTCATCGACTTAATCATACACTAGACTTGATTATATCTCACGGAACCGATCTAACCAATATCGATATTATACCTCAAAGCGACGATGTTACCGATCACCCGTATTATAACATTGTGGTGTGGAAGGCATGACGAGAGCCGTGATGCGGGGCCGGTGGCGTGATAGATAGTTGGAATCAGCTGTGCGCACACCGGTCCCGCATATCTCACGGAGGAGTTCGGGAGCATAAAAGGACAAATCGTCAAGACTGCCGGCAAGAGAGGAACGGACCCGGACATACAGTTGAAAGAAAAAGTATGTGAACCCATTGGGCTTATCTTGATTTCTTCATAAATTGGTCATAAAATGTGTTCTGATCTTCATCTAAGTCACAACAATAGAGAAACACAGTCTGCTTAAACTAATACCGCACAAACATTATACGTTTTCATGTTTTTATTGAACACAACATGTAAACATTTATAGTGCAGGGTGGAAAAAGTATGTGATCCTTTGGGTTTAATAACTGGTTGACTCTCCTTTGGCAGCAATAACCTCAACCAAACGTTTCCTATAGTTGCAGAGCAGACCTGCACAAGGGCAGGAGAAATTTTGGACCATTCCTCTTTACAAAAGTGTTTCAGTTCAGCAATATTCTTGGGATGTCTGGTGTGAATCGCTCTCTTGAGGTCATGCCACAGCATCTCAATCGGGTTGCGGTCAGGACTCTGACTGGGCCACTCCAGAAGGTGTATTTTCTTCTGTTGAAGCCATTCTGTTGTTGATTTACTTCTATGCTTTGGGTCGTTGTCCATCGATGCCCGTTGTGCATCGTCCATCCTCGGTTAAGCTTCAGTTGGCGGACAGATGGTCTTAAGTTTTCCTGCAAAATGTCTTGATAAACTTTGGAATTCATTTTTCCATCGATGACAGCAATCCATCCAGGGCCTGAGGCAGCAAAGCAGCCCCAGACCATGATGCCCCCTCCACCATATTTCACAGTTGGGATGAGGTTTTGATGTTGGTGTGCTGTGCCTTTTGTTCTCCACACATAGCGTTGTGTGTTCTTTCCAAACAACTTAATTTTGGTTTCATCTGTCCACAGAATGTTTTGCCAGTAGTGCTGTGGAACATCCAGGTGCTCTTTTGCAAACTTCAAACGTGCTGCAATGCTTTTTTTGGACACATACCGTGGACACATCGCCATCAAGGCTTTTAGATATACTTTTGTACCCCTTTCCAGCTTTATGTAAGTCAACAATTCTTGATCGTAGGTCTTCTGAGAGCTCTTTTGTGCCAGGCATGGTTCACATCAGACAACGCTTCTTCAGAACAGCAAACTCAAAACTGGTGTGTGTTTTTTATTGGACAGGCCAGCTTGAATCAACACATCCAATCTCATCACATTGATTGGACCCCAGGTTGGCTGACTCCTGGCTCCAAATAGCTCTTGGTGAAGTCATTAGCCTAGGGCAGGGTTCCTCAACTCTTACCCTGGAGGTCCGGAGCACTGCAGAGTTTAGCTCCAGCCCTGATCAAACACACCTGAGCAAGCTAATCAAGGTGTTCAGGATCAGTAGAAAATCAGAGGTAGGCAAGTTTGATCATGGTTGGAGCTAAACTATGCAGTGCTCCGGACCTCCAGGGTAAGAGTTGAGGAACCCTGGCCTAGGGTTTCACATTCTTTTTCCACCCTGCACTATGAATGTTTACATGTTGTATTCAATAAAAACATGAAAACGTATAATGTTTGTGCGGTATTAGTTTAAGCAGACTGTGTTTCTCTATTGTTGTGACTTAGATGAAGATCAGAACACATTTTATGACCAATTTATGAAGAAATCCAAGTAAGCCCAAAGGGTTCACATACTTTTTCTTTCAACTGTATGCTTTCAGTTTGTATGAATGTCCTTTTGGCATTTAACTTCCTATATTTGTTTGTTTATTTTATTAAAACTTTATTCAAATGTTCGCCGGTTCCCGCCTCCTTCCTTCCTTTTATTGAACCTTATTACAAACATGTACACTGCGCACTGCAGAAATTAGTCATATAGCTCGTTATCGACAGGGTTGAACAATCACCTCAACTACTAAAGATAGTTTCGTAAAGAACTTGCCAGATCTGACTCCTTTATTAACCTTGCCAATAAAAACAGAATCGCTTGAAGACATGACCAGCAACAAAGGCACTATTTTCATTAAAACATTAGAAGCGGTCGCACCTATGAGGTCAAAAAAGATTAATGAAAAGATCATAGCACCATGGTACAATAGCACCACTTGCGCCCTAAAAAGAGAAATGCTTAAACTGGAGCGCAAATGTAAACAAACCCAGTAAGAGGTCTTTAAAATTGCATGGAAAGAGAGTGCAAACTGTTACCTCATTGATAGATCTGGATAGAAACATACATTGTTTCTTGTTTAATTCATTTTATTATTCTATTTCATTTATTACAATATTCATCATATGTATTCATTCATTTATTTTATTATTCACTTCTATTCATATTATTTGCTCCTTACTTTCCTGTTGTTTAACCTCATTGGGAGTTGTATTGTGTCTTATGCTGATATGAGTATACATTGGTCTCATCTCAAGGTCCATAATAATGTCATGAGACAATGTTTTGATAATGTAATCTTGAATGTTAAAAACACATATTGAATCTGTTTCTAGTCAGAGGAAGTTTGGCAGAGCTTGACTGAGCATCAACACACAACTGAGATTATTCAATAAATCATTTGTCTGTCTATTTAACATCACTTCGTCTCCTGCCTGCTGTTCTACCCTTCAGCTCTATATCTCCCTGGTGGTTGGGTTAAACTCACAACGGAGTTGATATCTCCAGGTGTAATTTGTTCCTGACGGAGAGAGATCTAGTGAAACTGGACTCAAAGTTTAGATCTATAAGATCTACAAGCCGTATCTCATAGTTGGATCTATCATCATAGAAACCATGTAATTAGCTTCCACTGTTATACAGATGATACTCAGCTATATATATCATCAAGACCAGATGAATTCTTCAAGCCAGCCAAACTGTCAGAGTGCATCGAAGATATAAAACATTGGATGACTAGCAATTCCTTCTTTTAAACTCTAACAAAACAGAAATATTACTTATAGCACCAAAAACACATAAACATAATATCTCCGATTATAACCTGCAAATTGAAGGCTGCACTGTTACTCCAACAAATACAGTTAAAGACCTAGGCGTTATATTCTATTGCAACCTGTCATTTAAAAATCACTTCTCAAATATCACAAAACAGCCTTCTTCCACCTTAGAAATGTAGCCAAATTACGAAATATTTTATGCGTTGCTGACACAGAAAAGCTTATTCATGCATTTGTGACCTCAAGACTTGACTATTGTAATGCTCTACTTAGTGGTTGTACTGTATCATCAATAAACAAACTACAGTTAGTTCAGAATGCAGCGGCCCGAGTTCTAACCAGGTCAAGAATATAAGATCACATAACCCCAGTTTTATAATCGCTTCACTGGCTACCCATTAAGTTTCGTGTTGATTTTAAAATCCAAATTATTAATTACAAAGCCTTAAACGGTTTAGCCCCTACTTACTTAACAGAGCTTTTATCACATTACAACCCATCACTCACACTAAGATCTCAAAATTCAGGACTTTCGATGACACCTAGAATAACTTAATCCACCAAAGGGGGCCGAGCTTTCTCATACGTACCACCTAAACTCTGGAAAAGCCTTCCCGATACTATTCGAGGGTCAGACAAACTCTCACAATTGAAATATAGATTAAAGACACATCTTTTCAGCCAAGCTTTCACTTGCTATGCTACGCTAATTATTCTCTTTCTGCCGCATCCCGAGGTCTGGTTTGGTCTTGTTTTGTGGTCGATGTCGAACAACAGAGGAATAAAGTTACAACAAGCCATTACTATTTTCCCTGGTTGTTCCTCTGTTTTCTGGTGTTGATCATGGAGTGGGACCGGTCGGACATGCACGGTTTTCGGCAAGTGGGACTTTCTGGGTCGTGGATGGTGGGCTCTCCATCTTCCTCGTGGATATTTGCTCGGTGGCTTTTGGTCGGGGTCACTGAGCGCAGCTATGACACGTCAGAGGGGATCTCGCCCTCCCGGCTGTGCCTGGCTTCTCCCGAGGTTTTTTTTTCTCCATTAATCAATCATTGGAGCTTGGGTTCCTCGCCACAGCAGGGCAGTGTTGGCTTGCTCACCGGGAGACTGCATTTATTTATATGTTAATAAGATATTATTTATTAGAATGATCTTGCTTGTTCCATAAACACCATACACTGTGCCATGTCTTACCTTTTCTGTTTTTCCTGTTTGCTCCTGTAAAGCTGCTTTGGAACAATGCACATTGTGAAAAGTGCTATATGAATAAAGTTGAATTGAATTGACCATGGACACAACAAAATATTTTTTTTCAGAGCTAACATTTACATGACATTGAGGCATTCAGCAGACACTTTATTTCAAAGCGATTTAAAAGAGTTAGATAAGTGATATATCTTAGCGAGGCAATCATTCGAGGAGTGCAATATCAAGTTAGCACTTGCATGCTCGTATGGTGGAATCATCATCAAGGGCTGCAAATAGAATTAGCAGAATTACGATGGAAGATTTAGACTCTGCATTTGAACTGCACATTAGGTCACACTTTATTTTAAGGTCCAATTCTCGGTATTAATAAACCATTAACTGTGACTTTTGCCTCAGTAAACTACTTATTTGATGATTATTAATAGTTAGTAAGGTAGTTGTTATGTATTAGGTAGGATTATTGAAGTAGAATATGGTCATGTTGAATATGTGATTTATAAGAACTAATAAACAGCCAATATGCTAAAAATAGGCATCTAATAAGCAACTAGTTGATAGTGAGAATTGGTCCCTATATTAAAGGTTTAACGCACATTCTAACCCTGTGTTGCATTCCGAAGGGCTTATCCCTTTGCCCTTAGCCCATTGAAGAGTTGATCCTCCGGAGTGAGAGCTTTGAAGGGTTGAACGATGTTGGGGACCAAACAACTATTTCCTAAAGTCCCTTCTGCATCATCATCACGTTCCCATAAGGCAGTGCCGTCGCCATGCAAAGAATCTGCGCAGTTTCAGTAATCAGTTTTTACACGTGCAACTATTATTTTACTACTATTTTACTACTTTATTATTTACTACTTCTTTGTCTTATTTGAATTTTTGGTTTCTGGGAAGTTTGTAAGAAATTTAATAGCCTTAGAATAAAATAAAATTAGTATAGTATAAAATGCATTACTGTGCTATAAACCATCTTTAAGGAATGAAGAGTGAAACATTTAGATATGAAAGATGAAAGGATTATGAGTAGTTTGTACAAGAATGTAAATATAAACAGAATAAAACTAAGCACACATAGCATACAAGTACAAGCATACAAATGTGGAAATACATATATACAGTTGAAAGAAAAAGTATGTGAACCCTTTGGCTTACTTGGATTTCTTCATAAATTGGTCATAAAATGTGTTCTGAACTTCATCTAAGTCACAACAATAGAGAAACACAGTCTGCTTAAACTCATACCGCACAAACATTATACGTTTTCATGTTTTTATTGAACACAACATGTAAACATTCATAGTGCAGGGTGGAAAAAGTATGTGAACCTTTGGGTTTAATAACTGGTTGACCCTCCTTTGGCAGCAATAACCTCAACCAAACGTTTCCTATAGTTGCAGATCAGACCTGCACAACGGTCAGGAGAAATTTTGGACCATTCCTCTTTAAATGAATAACAAATAACAACAAGTTAGTCATTAAGACTCAGTACTGAGAGCAAGCTCACCCTTTCCTCTTCTTCCTGGGTTTATAAAGGGTGAGCTTGATTGGGACCAGGTGCTGACGATCCGCAGGTGTGGCGGCTTGATTGCGCCGTTGCCTTGGCGACGCTGACCTGGTATTGACCTGCTCGTCACAGTTTTCAAAATGTTGCCTATGTTGGAAGCTACACTGGATGAAATAGAGGGTAAACTACTTAAGTTATCCGTGTCACAACTGTGTGGTCTCTGTGAAACGCTCAAGTTAAATGTGGGGGAGGGTGAAACACAAACACCTCGCGTGCTGAGAAGATGCAATATTTGGAGGGAAAAGATGTGGTTTCACTTGAAGACGAGGGATTGTCTGTGTTGTGGATACGAAAGGATAAAATTGACAGCTTGAGAATGGGTGACGAAGAAGAAATCGATAGTGCATCCAGTGTAGAACGTAAAACAATTACCAAGAGGCAGCGAAAAGTTGATCTGGAGCGTCACCCTATAGACGTGATGGGTACAGCATGAACCCCAAAGAAATAGAGGCAGTACATGCACTAAAACTGGAGACACCCAGCACCGTCCGCGAGGTGAGAAAAGTCTTGGGTTCTCTTGGTTACTACGGGTTGTATATTAATGACTTCGCCAGAATAGTCAAGCCAATATATGACCTATTGACAAAACCTGCATACATGCAAGATAAAAGGAGCAAGAAAGACCAGAAACTCTTATTCTCTGGCACCTCCTTCTCAGCCAGTAGAGTGGACAGGAAGACATCAGGATGTGCGGGGAAGCTCATTTTGGAGTTGTCAAGCCCACCCATTATGGCCTACCCAGACTTTGAAAAGCCCTTCGTCCTTCACGTAAATGCCTCAGAAGAAGGGCTAGGAGACATATTATACCAACGTCAGGATGGCAAACTACAGTTAGTGGGTTTTGGGTCGCGCACATTGACCCCTGAAATACAGAATGCACTCTGGAAAACTTTGAGTTTTTGGACTCAAAGGGCAGTCACAGATCGTTTCAGAGACTACCTGTTTTATGCGGCGTCTTTCACTGTCTACAGTGATTACAACAACTTGACATACGTCATGAAGTCTGCAAAGCTAAATGCAGCAGGACAACGGTGGGTTTCTAAGATGGTGGACAACCACTTCACTTCCAAGTAAAGACCAGGCACAGCGAACCGAGAAGCAGACTTCTTGTCACGGAGACCACTGCCTATTGAGGTCACAGTGAGAGAGTGTACCCAACAGTGGCAGCCAGAAGTTTTGGAATCAATCGGAGAAGCTCTGAAAGCAAAACAACAGGGAGAAGTCGATTGGATACCTGCAATCACATGCAATATTGATGTCTTACCTGAGGAGCTGAAAGGTGAATCTGAGATCAGTCGATGTTTAACATCTCAGGATATCCGGAATGCTCAACTCAGTGATCCAGTCATTTGCCGAGTAGACGAACTGAATGAGAGAAATTTTGTCGTTGCCTAAAACAAAGGAAACCAAACCGGATTACCAGAATTCCAATTCAGAGCATCGAGACAACAGCTCCGCCTGAAATTATTTCGATTGATTACCTGCATCTGGAGAAAAGTAGAGGGGGAGCAGAGTACATTCTGGTGGTTGTAGACCATTTTTCAAAGTTTGCCCAGGTCTACACCACCCGAGACAAGTTTGGGAAGACAGCGGCTCGGAAAAACTTTGAGGATTTCATTACACACTTTGGTTCCCTTTCTGTCGGTCTCTCGACGTTGTGTCGAGAACGACAGATGGGGTTCGCCCTTGAGAACCAATCAACTCTGACTACTATAGAAAAGGCCAATGAAATTTGGCGGATGCAATTTGCATGCCGGGCTCCGCCCCCGGAAATCCGGTATAAAAGGAGGCCGGCGTGCAGCATTCACTTACCTTTTGTTCTTCAGAGCCATCGCTCATGAGTACAACTCAGGATTCAATCCTCTACAACTACACGCTGGTGCTACGACGTGTTACAGCGGATCGTCCCTTCCTGCAGCGACCTTCCCCTGGGCGTCTCGGCGGTTCCGGAGGTGTTAGAGATTTTTTCTAAAAGGAGATAATGCAGGATCTCTGTGCCACCGCTGACAGCGCTCTACGGGCGACTAAGGCGGCGGCACGGGCCCTGGGTCGGACGATGTCCACGGTAGTGGTCCAGGAGAGACACCCCCGGCTATACCTTGTGCAGAAGAGTGACAGCAAGGAAGTCCGCTTTCTTGATGCACTCATCTCGCAGGGTGGGTTGTTGGTAACACCGTCGAGGACTGCGCTCAGCAGTTTTTTGACGGCGAAGCAGACAGTGGCAATTAACCACATTTTTTTCACGCCGCGACTCGGCCGCCTACAGGCCTCCGAGATCTCACGTGACGTCTGATTCCCTGCAACCCAGTACCCTTTCGACATCGGCTCCGGTTCCTGTGCCCCCACAGGCGGCACCCCGGAAGCAGAGGTCGAGGGGGAAACCTCCACCCCGTCAGCAACCTCCTCGCGAGAAGGGACACTGACGGGAAGACCCCAGGGAGAACAACATCGGGCCCGAACCTTCACAGCCACGGCTCTGATCGGTCGGTACGGGACGACTCCTGCCTCGTCACCAAAGCCGGGCCCTTGTTAGGGCTTGGCGCCCACTTACTCACTGAGTTTTCTGTTCTCCCCGGGTTTACTTGCAGCCGATCGCACACTCCACTGGACTGTGCTCGGCGAACCGACCTCACACCCTGGCGAGGCGTGAGGTCGTACACATACGACAGCCGTCACCACTCTCAAACCGACAGTGCGTGCCGTTGTCCCGCCAGGCAGGTAAGTAGGCGGAGCAAACCTTCCCTCCGGGGACTCCCCACGACATGGTTAGCTCCGCCAGCCGACGAACCACCCTCCGTGGGAATGATGAAGCAGACCGTCCCCTTGGTCACCCTGTCACAGTCCCTGGGAGCTCGAGAGCTGCCCACACTGTCTCGCTGGCTAATGAGGGCGGTCCGTCTTGGTTACTCGATCCAGTCCGCCAGAGACTCACCCAAGTTTCGGGGCATCATCTCTCCCTCTGTCAGAGGCAGGGACGCATCCGTACTTCGGGTAGAGGTCACCACCCTTCTGGCAAAACAGGCATCGAGTTCGTCCCTCAAAACCAAGATGTTCAGTGGGTCACCACCCGCACTTCATCGTTCCCAAGAAAGACGGCGGGTTGCCCCCAAAGGCTGCGTACCCTGAACAGAGCACCTTCACAAGCTGCCATTCAGGGTGCTCACACAGAGGCGCGTCCTGACATCTATGAGGTGTCAGGATTGGTTCGTGGCAATCGACCTGAAGGACGCTTACTTTCATGTCTCGATCCTCCTCGACACCGGCCGTTCCCACGGTTCGCGTGCGAGAGGCGGGCATATCAGTACAGAGTCCTCCCTTTCGGTCTGTCGCTGACCGCCCTTTCTCCCTGAGAGGAGGAAGGCGAGCGGGTACTAAACTATCTCAGCGACTGGCCTATCTTGGCACACTCGCGAGATCTGTTATGTACACAAAGGGACCTGGTGCTCCGGCACCTAGGTCGATTGGGACTCCAGGTCAACCAAGAGAGGGGCAAGCTCTCCCCAGTGCAGAGCATCCTCTTTCTCGGTATGGAACTCAACTCTGTCACCATGTCGGCACACCTGTCCGCAGTTGTGCCCAACCAGTGTTGAACTGTCTGAAATGAACATTTTAGGCAGACAGCGGTCCCCCTGAAACAATTCAGAGGCTCCTGGGACACATCGCGTCCTCGCGGGTTAATACCCCTCGAGTTGATGCACATGACACCGCTCCAACACTGGTTTCAGAGTCGAGTTCCGAGGAGAGCGTGGCACACCGGCAGCAGGCGCATGGTGATGCCGCCCTGCTGCCGACGCACCATAACCCCTAGTCTTTATGACTTTTTCGACGGACTCAGGTCCCTCTGAGCAGGTTATGAGGCAGGTCGTGGTGACGACTGAAGTCTCCCTGCAGGGGTGCGGTGTAGTGTGCAACGGGCACGCAGGTGGGGTGTTGGACGAACCCCCGCCTGCGCTGGCATATCAATTGCCAAGAGTTGTGGGCTATGCTACTTGCACTGAGCAGGCTACGGCCTCTCGTGCGAGACATGCACGTGCTGTTCCGAGGACAGCACTATAGCTGTAGCGAATACAGATCGTCAGGGTGGCGTTCGCACACAGCAGCTAAACACAACTTGCTCGACGCCTCCTCCGGTGGAGTCAACAGGTGACTCGTTCCCTGCAGGCCACACACCCCGGGCAAACTGAACTAGTAGGCCCAGGTAAAACCTGTTCACCTCCCGTAACACCACCATTTGCCCGCTTGATAGTCCCTGCCCTCGGGACGGATATCCTTGCGCACAGCTGGCCGCGGGATGGGCGGAAGCACACCTTCCCCCCCCCAGGAGCCTTCTTGTACAGACTCTGTGCAAGGTCAGGGAGCAGGAGCACCAAGTGTTATTGGTTACACCACACCGGTCTAACCGCACTTGGCCTCAGAGCCGATGCTCTGGACAGCGACTCCCCCTGAAGCATTCCCCTGACAGAGGACCTGCTCTCTCAGGGGAAGGACACGTTCTGGCATCCCAGATCAGACCTCTGGAACACCCATGTCTGGTCTCTAGACGGGACGAGAAGATCCTAAGATGGCTACTCCCCCTATACGGCTGAGACCATCACCCAGGCTAGGGCCCCATCTACTAGGCGGTTACACGCCTCTAGACGGTGCCTCTTCTCGTCCTGGTGTCTTTCTCAACGAGAAAGACCCACTGAGGTGCTTGATCAGGATTGTGTTCCCCTTCTCACGAGACTGGAGACTAACATCTCCCTTCCACACTGAAAGTGTATGTAGTCGCTATTGCCACTCATCACGACTCAGTCGGTGGAAAGTTTCTAGGGCAACACGACCTGGTCACCAGGTTCCTAAGCAGCGAGAGGGCGGAATCCGCCTCATCTCCGCTCCATACCCTCTTGGGACCCTAAGTGGTCCTGGGGAGACTCAGGGCCCCCCAAAGAGCCCCTCGGAGGTTCCGATCTTCCTCATAGAGTAAGACGGCCCTCCTGACGGCGCTCACTTCCTTCAAGAGGGTAGGGGACCACCGAGCATCCTCCGTGTCCCTGGATTGCCTTAAACTCGGCCCTGGAAACTCTCACGTTATCTTGAGACCCAGGCCCGGATGCGTGCCCAAGAAGTTCCCACTACTCCCTCCGGGGCCAAGTGGTGAACTTGCAGGCGCTCCCCATAGGGGAGGAAGACCCAACCCGACTAGTGTTGTGTCCAGTACGTACTGGACCGCACGCAGAGCTCTGAAGCTCTGACCAGCTCCGTGTCTGTTGGAGGACAGCAGAAGGGGAAGGCTGTCTCCAAACAGAGGCTGGCGCACTGGGTCGTGGACGCCGTTACGACGGCATTCCGATCTCAGAATCTCCCATGCCCATTGGCAGTGAGGGCTCACTCCACACGGAGTTTAGCCACCTCCTGGACACTGGTAGAAGCACCTCTCTTGCAGACATCTGTAGAGCTGCGGGTTGGGCTATGCCCAAACACCTTCGCAAGGGTTAACAACCTTCACGTAAACCCGGTGTCAGCCCACGTCCTGCGTGGCGACATGTAGGACTGGCATCCGGGGGGGCGTATGCCTGCGAAAGCACCTTTCCACCCTCTAACAGGTTGGGTCAGTGTGCTATTTACCTTTTCTTCTTACCCGAACACATCGCTAAGAAACTGGTACCTCACCAGCCTCCCTTCTTACCCAGACACTGGTTAAGAATAGGCATTCCATCCATCACCAAACAAGCACCCCCTGGGGGCTGGCTGGGCAGAGCAGCCTTCCCCCTTAGGCCGGGATACCATGTGAGCTATCACAGATAGCTCTAACCGGACCTAGTGCTACCGGACGTCTGTAACACCCCCTCCGTGGGCTGTTCCGTCTGATGTATCCTCATGAGAATGGTTCCCACTCCTGGTAACCCATGAGCTTCCCCAGGTGGGCCTCCACCTCGCGGTTAACTACGTTCCATGCGTTCTCCTCCAAGGACGAGACCATACCTATATCCACCATATTCCTCCCCACGGGTAGGAGGTGGCCTCTGTAGCGCTTCCCTGATTAAGAGTCGCGCTTACCCGGTGTAAACTGATCTGGACGGCCTCTCGCCTATAGAGAGCTAAGGCCCCGTCCGTGAAAGTTACCGGTCAGGGCTGTACCCATCTTTCTCCAAGAAAGCTCTGGAACCCCCCGACCACCACACTGGAAGGTTACAGTCTCACGAAAGCTTCGAGATGACACGCCCAGGCTTGTTACCGTCGCTTCGCTAGAGATTGTGACGCGATACAGCGTTGTGGCGTTTTCCATAGGCAACCCCATCTGTCGTTCTCGACACAACGTCGAGAGACCGACAGAAAGGGAACGTCTTGGTTACGTATGTAACCTCAGTTCCCTGATGGAGGGAACGAGACGTTGTGTCCCTTATGCCACGAATACGTATCGTATTCTGCTGCAGTTTGAGAGGTCTCAGGCTCTTCAGAACAAAGGTAAGTGAATGCTGCACGCCGGCCTCCTTTTATACCGGATTTCCGGGGGCGGAGCCCGGGATGCAAATTGCATTCGCCAAATTTCATTGGCCTTTTCTATAGTAGTCAGAGTTGATTGGTTCTCAAGGGCGAACCCCATCTGTCGTTCTCGACACAACGTCTCGTTCCCTCCATCAGGGAACTGAGGTTACATACGTAACCAAGACGTTTGCCTGCAAAGATTCAGCATGACCAAGGGAGAGAGTTTAAGAATAGCCTGTTCCAGAAACTTCAGAGTTACTGTGGGATTAAACATTCACGTACCACGCCCTATCATCCACAAGCTAACCCTGCAGAGAGGCTTAATTGGACATTGTTGGGGATGTTGAGGACTCTAGAGAAAACAGAGAAGTTGAAGTGGGCAGACCACTTTAGCAAAGTTGTCCACGCCTATAATTCTACGTTCCACGAGTCAACATGTCTCCCACTTCTTTCTTCTCTTTGGTCGAGAGCCAGTCCTTCCTATTTTTCCCAACCAAGCAGGTCAAAAACATTCAGTCTCACGCGGCCTATGTGGAAAGATGTAAACAATCTATGCAGGAAGCATATGAGGTAGCCACCAAAAACATGAAGAAGGCTGCAGTCATAAATGAAACCATTGATGAAACGATGAACCTACCTGACCAAGAGGGGAGTCCAGTAGAGTCCGAGGAAGAGGTGCTGAGAGACCTTCAAGGAGGGCAGGAGCAGAAGGAAGGATCTTTGGAAGAACTCAAGCTGGTGACTTGACATCAGAACCTAGAAGAAGAACGTCTGCCAGAGACCCCTGTGAGAACCCAGACTCCGACCAGCTGATGGGAGTGGTTGTGGTAGGAACACTGATGTGGTAACCTGCCGTGTACGACCCAAGCTGAACAGCAGTGACCTTAACCTATATCCTTTATGTTAAGAGTTGGAAAAGTCAAATAAGTAAGGTTTACAAGTTACATGTTTTAAGTTAAGACGTTTTCAGCGGCTTTTAGAATAATTAAGACTATGGCGAGAACGAACCGTCGTCATGTGGTACATAAGAGTTAAAGTTAAGCCAGCTTAAGGTATTAGTTGAAAAGCTGAGTAGAACATTAATAGTTTTATACAATACTGAATTGACGTTTAAAATGTACTTATTGCATTGTGGAGATGTATGTGGTTGTGGTTGTGTCCACTTGTCATTACTGATTTTATTGTTAAGCTGTGCTATAGCCTGAACATTTTACTGTGAATTTATGCCCTGAAGTGTTTCACAATGATAGTAAAGCCTGAAAAGAAAAGGTTTTGGGATACCTAATTCACTTTTTTGGTAGGGGAGGGTGTAGAGACCTCAACAATAACTATTTTATTTTATTTCTGTGTTCACGTGATTGTAAATAATTTTATGATCATCATCACCACCATCACCATGGGGTGATATTAAAGAAATAAAGAAAACATGTCTTTAACAAAGAAACAACAAAAATGTATTTAAACAACCGTTTTTATTGGATTGATAAAGATTATGGCTTTTATATAATTTTAGACTTTGTGGTTCAGGCAATGCACATTCCCAAGCCCCTCCAAAGACCCTGTCATTGAGATGTTTTGTTTAAGAAATTAATAAACATAAAATGTACACAATTGCTTTTAAGTTTAAAAAAAACGTGTATTTTGAATTTTGCTTTTGAAAAATAATCTGTTAAATTTAAATCTAACAATTTCATACATTCTTAGTTATTATGACAAATTAAAGTAGCCTCAGCACGAATAACTTAATAAACAAACGGACAGCAGGAAAAACAGACCCAGGTTTACTTTGCCTCAAAATATGTGAAAATAATAATAATAATGTACAGTACCAGATAATCTATTGACTATTTAACCTTATCTATTATCAGTAGTGTAAGTTTAATAAAAAAACAAATATATATGTAAAATAAGTAATATGTTTTTTATTTACCCCACCTTTCATGACAAGTTTTACCCCGAATGTGCCATATTAGCGTTAATGGATTACGAAAACATGCATAGCTGGGTCATTTTCATATAATTATTTACAAAACCTGCACGTTTGACACCTTTTTCCAGTATCATTTTACATGTTTTCTTTCGTTCACATGTGTACTCTGTTACAAAAGGTTGCTAAGTGCAATTCAAAATACACACAGGACATGCGAGTTAAAAACAGTGAAAACTTTAAACCCAAACCCAAAAGACCAATGGCAGAGGACATTTAGAGGTGTTTGCCTATATGGAATCCTTTTAAGACTACAGCACTTGCACCGTCTTTATCAATGGAAGACATGTCTGCAAGAGGAATTTATATCGTGATTGACATCACCCAGCTTCTATGTAAATTGTAAGCTGTTACTCTAAAGTACACTCAAAAGAGAAAACATGGCACTTGGGTTCCAAAAGTTGAAAGGCATGGATTTCTTACATCATACAGTATGTCACAGAGAATAACAATTACACATTTTTATCTAGAAATTCATTGTCTTAGAGATCACCATATTTGTCACGGAAAAAATACACGGAAGACATTGATTAAGAAACCCTTGAGCAACGGCTAATACAATGATAGATTCCACAAGGGATTCAAATATTGCAAATAGCAAATTCAATGTTTTGCTTTTATTATTGATTGGCCTTATGATGAAAATGTAGTTGATGCACCCAAACAGTTTTTTTCTTTATAATTTATTTCTTCCTCACCAGGTGTTTAGTAGTATATTAGTCTCCACAGAAGACACCAACGTGTTGTTTGTGATGCAGTATGCTTGTGTTGTATCTTATAAAGCTTATGGATGGCACGGGTCAGCAAAGTATCTAGGGTTTTCAAAATGAAATGACATAATGGCTGTTTTTCCACCATACACCACCCTTGGGATATTGCACGAGCCTAGCACTACCACATCTTAACCAGGGTACATCTGCTTGCACAAGGGGCAATACTTTTTAATTGTGACCAAGTGGCAGTACTTAAAAAAATTATAGGATGACCTCGATTTTATGAGATCACATAATTCCTCTCTTAGTCTTTAGAATAGGGAAGCCACTTACCATCTGGTGGCATAAATTGCGGTAGATTTGGCTTGCAGCTTCAGGATGAGACAAGTCTCTGTGGGTGGTAAACAAATTATTAATGTATATGCCCAGCAGGCTGCAATGTCTGTGCTAGGGAGGACACAAATTTTTTTCAAAAAAAGTTCATATGCAAAAGCCTCTAAGTGCCATCTGAAATATTATTCTAAAACGAGCATTTTAGCATGCTTGTAAATGTTGTTCCAATAATTTCACTCTAATAGCAATGAATAGGTTATTTTCGTTACCATTCAAGTGAAATAACTAAACATTAAGGGACTGTGTCTGTCAACCAAGATGTTTCTGCTGTCTTTTGCTGTTTTTTTTTTAATTGTTTCCAATGGAAACGCAGCGTTTAAAAAAATGGCAACAGCTGGCATTCTTTTCCGCAGGCTCAGCGCTGGTGCTCAGAGTACCATAGTATCCAACCGATCGCTTAGAAAAGAAACCCGGTTCAAGTGCCCACAACTGTTTTTTCAGTAGCATAAAAACACCTCTGTAGATTTGGAGCATCACATAGAATCCTGATAAAAACACCCATTTTAAAAGAAAGTTTTAAATGGTGCCTAGATGCTTTTGCATCTAGACTTAACTGATCATAACTTTTCTTCTCTAGTCTTTGTTTATGTGGATGAAAATAGGGGTATTTCCGTTTTCTAGCTGTAATATGGAGGGGATTACTGCAGTCTGCCCTTTTAGAACTGCTCTATGGCTGCCTGCAGAGCAATGATCCAGTATCTCTCTTTGACCAGGACCTCTATTCTTTAAAATGATTCACTTGCCACAAGGCAACTAGGACCTCATGATTGGATGCGCTTGTAACAGTCGACTGTAACTTTTGCGTGACTCAATTATCCCTGTGACTAGGATTCTGGACACCAGATATTAAGCTTTAGGGCTTCTTCAGGGTCGAACACTCAGACACAATCCTGTAGTGAGTATAGTAACAATCTTGTTGCGTTGCGTTTTTGCGTTTAACTTTGGCATGAAAATGTAGATACACAAATATGAACGCTATACCATACATACATAAACAATTTTGTTTAAAGGTCTCATGAACTGGCCTTGTTTATTGTTTTATACTTTTATATGAGGTCTAGTTATGACGTTTGTGTGATTTTTACATTAAAAAACATCAAAATAAAGAAGAGCAAGGGCCATTTTCTACACTGGATTTGAGGCCAGCTCTGCAAACGCTCAGTTTTAATGGGCGTGCCGCATTGAACACTTTATAAGTAAACTCCCACTGCTTTGATTGGATAGCAGTTTGCGTAGTGGGACTTATTTCCCGGATGTGATGGCAAGGCATTGCGTATAGTTTGTATAGCCTATAGTTGTATGGTGTTTAATGATATATGACCGTACCTGTCAGTATTTGAGACCCGTGATCGCGAACCGGACAAAAGATCACCGCAATCGTTGGTCTCAAATCTTACGAGAGTTTCCATGATAAATAAAATAACTTTTAAAATAACTTTTGGATATCAACCAGCACCCGAAATAATACCAAAACACTTTAAAACAGCCTCCATTATTCGCAAACGGTGGATAAACCTTGAAAATTGATATATGAGCCCGCCAAATCGCAGAGATGCCGATTCGCACGAGTTTACAATTACAGTTAACCTATGTAATTAATAGAAAATTACTTTTAGTAATACTAATAACGTGCTAATAGTAGTACGCAGATCTAGCGATCTCTAACAAAGCAATAGTATTGTATAGTACAACAATGTTTTACTCACATAAGATTGCTGCACCATTCCTATCGGATCCAATATTGACAACACAACACAGCACTGCTTATTAATTTTTGTCATTCTTCAAATCCAGTGTCGATTTCTGCCTTGTTCACGAAGGAATCCTCTGCGAAATGAAACAAACAAACGCTCCATGTTTTTCCCACATGAGCTGGAACGTCTTTAGCAATGCGTGGTTAAAGTTTATTTATAATGTCGGAATCCGAAGGAAGGTTATGCAGCGACTGTATTCTTCCACAACCATGGGTTGCACAATATGTAGCTATATTTATATATATATATATATTTTATTTTTTTTCTCTTCTGAAATGACTGTAACAATTGCATACAGCCGTGCTTTAAGTGCTACTTATGAGTTGCACGGTATTTGTCAAGTGCTGAAGTGTCACCTGACTATACAAAAGCTCGTAATTGTAACAACCACTTGTTTTCAACATGTTTAGGCTAATTATTTTCACCCAATGTTCACTATTGTTTAATCATATCTCACACGTTTTAATTATTTCTTGTGCTATAATATAATATGTTTTATAATATATACTATAATATGTTGTCCATCTGTAGATAGGACTTATGTAATTGTGCACTGTCTTTTACAAGTTCCAGGTGAAAAACAAATTAAAATCACCCAAAACTATTTTGATTCAATGTTTGAGAGGCAGTTTCATTTGCCACTGGAAGGAATGGAGAGTTATTTTGAAACCCTTTTAAAAAGGGCTAATATACGCGTTGCTCTTCGCACAGTATACACACTGCACACGGAGTATGAGTGAATCAGGCATTAAACTGGCACTGCACTACTGAAGTTTGACAACAAGCTTCATTATTAAGATGTCATTAATGAGAAGCGTTAGGGTATGTCTTTGTCTGCCAACACGACAAAGATACCGATTTTTCTTAGTTTCAAAGTTCATTTAAGTATTTTATTTAACTGTAACTTTAAATGTACACAATAGGTCCTTAGGCCAGCGGTTCCCAATCCTGGTGCTCGCGACCCCCTGCTCTGCATATTTTGTTTGCTTCTCCTACCGCTTCGGAGGTTTGTTTAATACGCCCATAAGAGCCCTGCGAAGTAAACATCACTAGATATTCTGCCATAAATCCCGTTCGAAATGTGGATAATGTTGCGCAAATCTCAAAATTACGGTTAAATTACCCTTCAATCTTCCGTAGTAAGTTTTGTTCTTCGTGTTCTTAAATTAACGTCAGCCGATTTCATGTGTGCAGGGAGTAGAGAGCAATGAACACAGTTCAGGGAACACGTCAATCGGAACGCGGTTCATTCATTAAGCTCTCTTCTAATGAGCTAGAGATTTAAATCAGGTGTGTTAAACAAGAGAGATACACAAAATATGCAGAGCGGTGGGTCGCGAGGACCAGGATTGAGAACCGCTGCCTTAGGCTATAATAACATACCAGGTTATAATAAGGGTATCAGCCCAGCACAGTTTTGAACCGTTTTTTTGACTGTGCAGGAACGCTTCATTGTCCAACACTTGCTAAAACGGAATGCAACTTCTTTAGCTAGCTTCGCTACCTATGTACAAAGTAGATGGGAACTAGAAAGGGGCAGTATAACGCCATATTAAGAGACTACGTTTATAACTCGAAGGTGACACAGTTTCAGGCTCAGATAGCCCATAACAACTTGGCTGCATGTTTCCTTTTCAACATTTCGATGTCCCCTTTAAGGAAGTACAGTACAGTGGTTTGGTTGCCTCACAAGGTAAAACTCCTGTTCAAGGCATGAGTGCCAATTTTAATTATTCAATATGTAATTTTTAATGTGCCATTTGTCACGTTTAATTAATAAACAATCAATTTATATATTTAATGTTTGCTATAGTGTGATTACTACTAGGCTACTAGGTTTAGTGTAATGGTGCATTAAGCTGAATTGTTTTGTTTGTGGTAAATTTTGTAAAAAATATACAAAAGGAGGATACAGGAGAGAGGATACGAGGAAGCATATTGACAAGCATGGACACCCCAGCAGATTGGGAAAGGTTTGGTTGAGTCGAAGTCTATCTGTCTGCATCCTAAGAGACGTCTCATTGCCCTATGTGGTTTTCTCTGACTCCACCTTTGGGACTGGACGCCATGGTACAGACATGGCCAAGACGGCATCTGTATGATTTTCCCCCAATCGCTCTGCTTCTGGGAGTTCTATAGAGGGTTCGACAGGAGTCTCGTACTAATTGGCCTTTTGAGGCTAGCCCTGGTATGTTTTTTTAGACTTTCTTACTCTCCTGGAAGGTCAACCATGTGAGATTCCCCTCAGGAGGGACCTTCTGACTCAAGCCGGGGGCACGATATATCACCCCGCCCAGAAGTATGGAAACTCTTGTCTTGGCCGACTAGGGGGTTGAATTGTTTAATCAGGGTCTCTCTACTGAAATTGTTAACACCATCCATAACTCTGGAGCTCACTCCACCAGTAAATTTTATGCCTTCAAGGGAAGATTGAGGATTAGGCCTCCTTTTCAGGTTAGAGTTCCAGAAAGGGATCTAGCCGTGGATTACCGGGGGGTCCTTTAAACCCATTGAGTCCAGCTCGGACAAACAGTTGTCCCTTGGGAGCCATTACCTCTCTTAGGAGGGTAGGCGACCTTCAAGCTTTATCGTTTTCTCTGCGTGTTTGGAGTTCGCTCCAGGCAGGAGTAAGGCACGGGTATGTTTCAAAGGTACTTAGTAATGTGGACAGGACCTGAGTTCTTCAGGCCTTTAATCCTCTCGGGTCAGCAGATACCAAATGTTTAATTTATTATGCCCTGTCAGGGCGTAAGAAGAGTATGTATGAAGATCTTCTTTAAGGTGAAAATCTGACCATCTGTTGGTATGTTTTGGACCTCAAAGTAGAGGTCTGCCGGCCTCAAAGCAGACCATTGGCAAATGGATCGTAATTTCTTTACCTTACGAGGTACATGGATGACCTTCACCTCTGCTAATTAGGGCACATTTAAACACACACTCAGCTTCCTCACAGGCCCTTCTGTCAGGGGCTTCTATACAGGATGTTTGTGAGGTTGCGGGCTGGTCTTCTCTGCATACTTTTATTAGGTACTACAGTCTGGACCTCTCTTCCTTACCTGGATCCCAGGTTCTTTTGAGCTGAGATGTGTGTAGACACATTCACACTTGGACAGACACCATTCATTATAGTGTAGTGGCCATTTCATTCCACATAGACTCATTCATTGATGCAGTATAGAGTTCCCTCGAAAGGGAACCTCTCAGGTTAGGACTGTTACTGTAAGTCCCTGAGATAGAGAACGAGACATTGCTCCTCCTTGCCATAACTCCTTGTGCCTGAAACATTTTCTTCTATTTGTTTTACAGAAGCTGATTTGCATTGCGTCCACATCCTATTTGTACCCTCCGGTATCCTTGTCTCTCGTGACGTCATCGCTGCGCGACTACAAATTGTTCAAGAAAAGCAGAACTTCAAATTAAAATACTGCATGCATTACATCTGGATTATGTTATTTTTTGTGATTGGTAATTTTATTTAATATTCTTGGTGCTGACATACTGTATATTGTCTTGGTAAGGTTAATTGTAAAAAAAAGTATGGATGAGTAGTGCATGTGGTTGAAATAACCACAACTCTAACATATACTAGAACAACTCTAAAACATCTAAGTGCCTAGTAGGCTTGTGTCTGAGTGTTTGTTCAGAGAGCCGGGCAAACTAGTAAATGATTTACTGAGATGTGTAAATCCCCTCTGACACCAGATAGAATTTTAGGAAAACCACCCAACACAATTTTGAATGCTGTTGGTTAATTGGAATGGCCCACTTCTCATTTCCCCTTGTGCTGGTATTTCTATCCAAAATGCTGCTATTTTAGTCTCTAAAACAACCAAACCTGTAAACCGTTTTTTTCTTTTGACTGGCCAATCGCTCTGAACAATTTCAGCTAAGCATAAGCATGCACCTTTCGATAGGTTTCCATTTTACATTATCCACAAAACCCAATTTGCATTTGTTTCCAGGAGTTGCTTCCATATTTCCTGCCTCTAGTAAGCTGTGGCTCCAGTGAGAGCATAATCAGTGTGGTCAAAGCATAATTTGCAGGGTGTGTGAGCTCATGCTAGTATACTGGCTTTGGCTGACTTGGTCTTTCATAGATTTGCAAATCCAAAAGTAGAGAAAGGTGTCAAGGGAATGGTCCTCCGACTATTTTTTGAGTTTTTCATGCATTTCATGCAACTTCAAGCTCACTTCATCCCTCGTTTTAACCCTGAAAGACAACACATTTGGTGACAGCTCAGTTGCAACTGACCAAGATGATTGAATTCCAATTGTTCTTAAAGAATAAAGAAATATTTCATAAAGAAATATAATATGCTCTTCCCTAAAATAACATATAATAATATATCTTCCCAAAAAAGGAAAAGTTTGCACAAAAATAATAATTTCTTATGTTCTTCCAGACCAGTGTGACTTCTATGATATACAAAATTGTATATTCTGAAGAAGATTCAGTCCTTATGACCCGTGCTCTATATTTTATGTATTCTAATGCCACTTGATAGCTTAATAACTAAAATACAAGGCATTGTTCACTAATAGAATATTAGTATAGAAATAAAGAAGTTGAAATAAAATTGTTCTCTCCTCCACAATCCCTGCAATTTATTTTTGTGTGTCTAATAATTAAATGATGCCAGGGAATTATACAAATTCAGAAATACAAATTGAAATTTGTGAGCTGTGGTGTCAGATATCTTCATGATAAATAAGAAAATAACTTTAGCAAATCTATTGTATGACTTGTAATATACAGTTAATAAGTCCTGTTTGCTACTAATAGTGTACACGTATGTTGCCACTTTTGACAAAAGCATAAGTACAGCATCTTAAAAATATTTTAATATATCTAGAGATATTTATACATGGCTTTTACTTTTAGTAATGTCTTATCATCTTTTACGTTTGAAAGTGGGGCAATCTTCACTAAATAAAATTGTACAGCCTTATCTTGAATAGCTGGCATCGTTATTCAGTTCTTTATATTGTTTCATTTTGCTGTATTTGTATGCATTGATAAGTGTTTATGGTTGTGTATTATGGTATAAACTAACTGTACATGCATAACCTAAGGTGCAAACATATTTTTCATTCCATAATATATGTCTCTGGCAAATTTACGATCCAGATCGATGGCTTGACACCAGCTGAAAATACACATATGAATGAAATTTGACCATAACACAAAGTATATGTGGTTGTGCTAATAAAAATGTTGTATATAATGGCTCAGATTATCAGGAGGATGTCACTTATTGTACATAGCTGCTGTGTGTAGCACAAGTGAATCAAAGTCACTAATGTACTGATCACGATAACATGCAATAACATGTCTTTCACCTGAAGAGAATAGATTGTTTCCAGTAGCAGAATAACATCCGTTTCACAAGATTGTCTTTTTCCTGATGTTGTTATTTGAAATGTTTATTAGTAGAAAATAGAAGCTACAATTGAGGAAAAAGGGGACTGTGAAAGAAATTGGCTATCAAGAACAGTGCCAGGGTCAACGGGGGAATTACTATGGATCTGTAGGATTCTCGTTGCATCTTCAGAAAATTTTAAATCTTGTGCTTTGTGGAAGGCCTTGTGCTGTGAGACGCCCTTCACCTGCCGCCATGATATCTGCAGTGAGAGAAAGAGAGGAAAACAAAACAAAAAAGAGAGATGTGATAGAAGTAGGGCATGGGTCATAGACTGATTCCTATGTTCCCCAAACAACCTAAGAAGTTTGTTTGTCTGTGATGTAAAGTGAGTCATGGCTGTTTCGGTGATGGTTTGTCCAGAAGACAAGAGATGGTGACCAACCTTTGAATTTGAACTGGCTGTCATAGATTAATAATGACAGCGATCTCCGCTTGGGGTAATACCATTTTCAGATTCAATTAAATCCATTGCAGAATGTTCATATGTGTATGAACCTATGAACATTCTCAGGTGGATTTAATTAATCATGTGAAAAATGTGGTCTTTACACTCCTGAGAGGTTATATGTTGGGCTTTCAAAAGGAATCCTTAAAATACACAGAACTGTATGTTGCAACAAAATGTTCCTTGTTCTTTATACTATACATAGTACATCAAAACCAAAAGCTGTTGTTTAAATGGCAAACACAAAAATCTTTGTGTGTACCTGAAACAACTTTTACAAACACCTCTCATACAACTAGCTTCAACCACTCTTTGGTTGTCTTGGCAATATGTTTTGGGTCTTTGTTATTTTATAGGCACATCCACGACCCATCTTCAGTGATCTTGTTAGGAGGAGAAGGTTCTCGTCCAAGATTTTACGGTGCATGGGCCTGTCCCTCAGCCCCCTCAATGCGGTAAAGTCATCATGTACCCGTAGCAAAGAAAAAGCCCTAAAGCATAATGTTTCCAACACTGTGCTTCTCTGTAGGGTTGGTGTTCTTCTGGTCATAGTCAGCATTTCTCTCCCTTCAAAAACAGGAGTTAATTTTGGTCTCACAGCAGTGCCAGCACTTTCGCCAAAGCCTTTTCTGAATTATTTTGATGTTTATTGTCAAACTTCAGATTAGCCAGGGCCCTCTTGGGCAGGAGGACCTTGTGGGTGCTTCAGGATTGTAGCAAACGAATGGTTTGCTTGCTAACTGTGGTCCTGTCTTGAAAACAAGCTTCTTCCATGTAGTTTTGGGCTGATCTTTAACCTTTCTCATGACCATCTTTACACCCCTGGGGAAACCTTGCAGGGAGCTCCAGTCCAAGGGCATTTGATAGTTATTTTGTATTTATTGTACTTCCAAATAATCGCACCAACAGTTGTCTCCTTCTCACCAAGCTTCATTCTGTAGCCAATTCAATTTTGTGCAGTTCTACAATCTTGTCGCTGACATCCTTTAAAACCTATTTGGTCTGGACCATGGTGGTGGAGAGGTTGAAATGAAAGATACAGATTCTGTTGGCTGGCATCTCTTATATACATATCAAGCTGACTTATATGTACTTCCTTAAAGTGACAGGACTAATCTGCGGTCCATATAGGGACATAACCAATCTGTGGAGCCAGAAATCTTGCTAGTTGGTAGGGGAATAAATACTTATTTTAGTGAATCAATTTATAACCTTTATAACATTTTTTCCTCAGTTTTTTTATATTCTGTCTCTTTCTGTTAAAATAAACCTACTATAAAAATTATAGACCCTTCATTTCTTCGAAAGCAGGCAAATAAAAATCAGCAGGGGATCAAATAATTATTTCTCACACTGTAACAGTAAACGTTATGATTGTCTTGTGCATTTCAACTCACTGCTCCCGTGTAACTGTAAAAACGTATGCAGCACCATTTGACTTCTAATGCCCAAGGAGAGGCAAGTGCATTGTGTTGGGTTGCTAAGACCTTTCTGGTCAGAGAAATAAATTCATGTTAGAAACTTGAATTAGTTTGTGCCAGAATAGTTTGTTCAGAAAATATCTGTTGAATATGTTTAAAAGATCAATAACTTAAAACTAACTGTAAAACATTGTGGCAGCCACCATTAAATAGACTTACAACTAAGTCATGTTTTATATCCTATATAAGCATTCATAAAACTGGGCTACAGTTCTCAGCAACCTCTTTGCAAAGGAGTTGTCAATGATTTTATGATACATGCCTGTCTGGTTGCCAAAGTAGTGCTGCAGCAATAGTGCATCATGACAGTAGGCATTGCATTGGAAAGGGACTGCACGAAGAATCACTTGTGTTAACTGTTTCTGCGCTCACTTGGATCAAATCCAGGGTCAGTTTTCAAACACTGGGAGTTATTTTTAGTGTCATAAAAGCCTATTAATCTTATTATGGTCACATGACTTTTTTGCCCATCCACAATGTTTACTTTGTAACCATCCGACTCAGATGCGGACTACAATAGCTTGTGCATGTGCTATTGGCTGTATCTCTCATATTATATGGAAGGAGGGTAAGATAATTCCTTTACCCAAAGACACAAAATCAACTTTCTGTGGTTCAAATAGTAGGCCTATAAGCATTTTGCCTATTCTAGGTAAATTATTGGAAAAGATTGTATTTGAGTAAGTGCGAGATTATTTTTCTAACAATGATTTGACTACGATGTTTCAGCATGCTTATAGGTATGGTCATTCCACCTGCACTGCAATGACACAAATGTCGGATAGCTGGCTAACATCAGTTGATAATTCAATGCTAGCGGGTACACTATTACTGGACTTTAGTGCGGCCTTCGATGTGATCGACCATGAAATTTTGATTTCCAAACTTATTAGTTATGGTTTCACTTCCTCAGCAATCAAGTGGTTTAAGAGCTATTTGTCGGAGAGGTCGCAAAGAGTTTATTTTAATGGTGCATTATCTTGTAGCAAGTCTTTGGATTGTGGTGTTCCTCAAGGAAGTTGCCTAGTACCTTTGTTATTTGCAATTTTTGTAAATGATATGCCGTATATACTCAGTAAGGCTACATTGACTATGTTTGCTGACGATACTACTCTTTATTATGCAGCTCCTACATGTTTAGAGCTTAATCAGGTTCTGTCTTGTGAGATTAGCAAATTGTATAACTGGATCAAAACAAATAAACTTGTTCTAAATATTTCAAAAACTATGAGTATAATATTTGGTTCTAAATATAGATTATCGGATAATCCTAAAATCACTTTACAAGTAAATGGTCAAAATATACAGCAAGTAAAAAAGGTAAAGCTTCTTGGACTTTGGTTGGATTCCACACTGTCATGGTCTGATCACATTAATACAGTTGTGGCTAAAATGGGTAGAGCTGTTGCAGTTGTGCGTAAATGTGCACAGTTTCTAAATCCACAGCTGTTTAGGCATGTTGTTTGTACATTGGTTTTGTGTCATTTAGATTACTGTTCTGTTGTATGGTCTGCTGCATCAAGTAGTCATTTAAAAAAAATACAAGTGGCTCAAAACAAGGCTGCAAGACTGGTTCTTGGTTGTGCTTCGAGAACCAATGTTGCAGAGATGCATGTACATCTTGCTTGGCTGATGGTCAAGCATAGACTATCTGTTAATATGTTAGTATATCCCAGCATCCACCACCAGTGTATCCTTGAGCAAGACACTTTACTCCATGTTGCTCCAGGGGGATTGTCCCTGTAATAAGTGCACTGTAAGTCGCTTTGGATAAAAGCATCTGCCAAACGACTAAATTATTAAATTAATTATAATTATAAATTATAGTATACCTTCATGGAATTATTACCATTCGGACTCCTAAATTTTTTTATGATAATATAATTTACTATTCAGATATGCATTTATATTATACAAGAGGGGCGAATAGTCGACAGATCTCTTTACCCCTACCTAAATCTGACTCCATGAAGAGGACCGTGTTTTAAAGGTCAATTGTGTTTTGGAACAATCTTCCAGTTTGGGTTTGGGAAATTAAGGGAAAAACTGGTTTTAAAAAAAGACTAAGAATGTATTTGTTGTTAACATCATAACATTGTTTGGATTGGTTAACTGTTTTCGGCCAATGACCCAGCATCAGAATGGACTGGTCTGAAGTCTGTAGAGATTCTGAATGTGTTTTACTGCCGATTTGAAAAGACCAGACTCACACTCCACACCCTCTATGATCTGCACTTCACACATTAACCCACCTGTGCAACGCCACCTCCTGCCTCCCCACCATTTAACCTACACTTAAGGTATGTGTAGAGGATGTGAACCGGGTCTTCAAGAAGCAGAAGATGAAGAAAGCTCCAGGCCCAGATGATGTTTCACCAGTCTATTTAAAAGTCTGCGCCAACCAACTGACCCCGATCTTCAACAGATCTCTGGAGCTGTGTGAAGTTTCCCACTGCTTCAAATGCTTCACTATCATTCCCCTCCCCAAAAATCCTAAATCACTGAACTTAACAACTACAGACTGTGGTTATGAAGTAATTTGAGAGACTGGTCCTGGCCTACCTGAAGGACATCACTTGACCCTTGCTGGATCCTCTTCAGTTTGCCCTGCATAGTCAACATGATATAGTCAACATGGGGCTGCATTATGTTCTACTACACCTTGATAGACCTTGGATTTATGCAAGGTTCTAAATTGTGGACTTCAGTTCGGTCTTTAATACCATCATGTCTGACCATCTCTCAGACAAACTGACCCAAACTCTCTGTGCCGACCCCAATCTGCCAAAGGATCACTAACTTCCTAACAGACAGGCAGCAAGTAGTGAAGCTGGGTAAACTCACATCCAGGACTCTCCCAATCAGCACTGGTGCCCCTAAGGGATGTGTGCTCTCCTCAAAGCTCTTCTCCCCCTACACAAACGATCGCACTGCAAAAGACATCTCTGTCAAGATCTTTTTGCAGATGACACTACCATAATTGGCCTCATCCACAATGGAAAATTGCTGTCTGGTGCAATCAGTTTCCTGGGCACTACCATCTCTCAGGACCTAAAGTGGAACACTCACATAGACCTCATCGCTAAAAAAAGGACAGCAGGGGTTGTATTTCCTTCACCAGCTAAGGAAATTCAACATGCCACAGGAGCTGCTCACACAGTTCTACTCAGTCATCATCAAGTCTGACCTGTGCTCATCCATAACTTTCTGGTTTTCGTTCAGCTACTAAATCAGACATTAAGAGACTACAACAAACAGTCAGGCTGCTGAGAGGATTATTGGTGTCCCTGCCCAACCTCCAAGATCTTTACACCTCCAGAAAGAGAAAAAGGGGTAAGAAAATTTTTTTGGACCCCACTCACACAGCTCACTCCCTGTTGCAATCTGGCGGGCGCTACAGCGCACTGCCTACCAGAACAGCCAAACACAAGAACAGTTTTTTCCTAAGGCTATACTCAGCCTGAACAAACAAAAGAGCTTACTACACACTTTGATTATGTGATACTTAATAGTTGAATAACTTCACATGTATTCTGGTGGTAATTTTTAAGTATATGGGAGGCTAATGTATATTCAGTGTGATATTCACTAGACTGTTTTTTTTTCTATATGAATGTCAGCCTCCATATGAATGTTAACCGTATTTTTTTGTATTTTATTTGTACTTTTCTTTTTTTGTCTTGATCAGATAATCCACACTGCTTTTGAGAAAATGACTATTACTTTGGAACTGTGAACATTTACTGTTTTTTTTCTTACTACCCCCTTTCACGCCAAATAAGGATAAAGGGAAATTTTTATTATCTTTTTTTGTAATTTCTTTACTCCCATCGACCGCTGTCCTTTCCTGAGATAGCAGTCAGAATAAATTCCCCACAGTAAATTGTATCCTGTGTTGTTCATACAACCCTTGGCCACAATTTTGTACCAGGAGTGGGGTATTTGACGTCAGGAGCATATAGCTTTTTAATAAAAAAAATACGGTAGAGGTGAAGATAGGTGCCTCTGGGCTCCGGAGTGTAGGCTGACTTCCTGAGTGCAGTTGTCCAGCATATGTCTGCTGGAGGTGACCTGGCATGGTGAAGGAAATTGCAAGAAAGGAAGAAGAGTGCCTTGTTTTCCCTGGATTCCACAGAGTTGCTGCTCGTGAAGCCATCTTTTAGGAGAAACAAGACACAGAAGTATTACACAAACACTTGAATACATACCTTGTGGCTGCCAAATAGACACAAACTGAGTGAAAGACGCAGTTTGTTGTTTGTTTAATACGACCTCATGAAGAGTTACTAAGCTGTCAAGGGTCTTACTTTTTTTATTTAAGTAACTTGTATATTGCAAATAAGTCACAGTCAGATGTCCCAGTTTTACAAGAGTATGATGACGTGAAAGAGGTGGTATGCGGAGCTAAACCGAAAGCATGAAGAAACAATGCAGCAATAGAAGAAGAGAAGAGCAGAGAACCAACAAAGTGTTATATTTCATCAACGAGAGAACGTCACATCCACCCATTCACTGGAGACAAAGATGGGAAGGATGTTGATGAGCTTATTGAAGAGGCAGAGAGGGTTATACTCGTTTGAAATCAGCCCACAGAGGACCAGTAAGACTTTGTCCTTTCACATCTAAAGGGTGCAGCTTCAGAAGTCGGATTACGAAGGGGAAATGAACCAAAACAACCATGCAAGCTTTTTGTGTATCTGAGAGCAGCATTCCGAGATAAGCACAGCATATTTCAGTTGTTGCAAACCTACTAAAGGTCTTTGGCTGATTTTGAGGCTTCGATTATGTTTTTTGAAACAAAAAACTTGTTATATTTCACATATTTCAACTCTATTGTTCATCGCTGTCCCACTTTTCACAAAACGCCTGGATTTCTTTTTCTAGATTTACTAGCAACGCTCTGATTGGTAAAGCTGAGCAGGTCTTTCGTGATTGGGTTCCGCTTCTCAGGCTGTTGTGATTGGTCGGTGACCCTCTCACGTGTATTCAAAAAATTTGGCAAATACCAATGGCTTCAACTTCACTTTATCAGTTAAAAACATGCGGATTGATCGAAGTGTAACGGAGGTCTATTTATGCATCAGAAAACGTCAATCAATGTTAAAGATTGCAATTTTTTTCCTTCTATGGCGAGGGAAATGATACCGGACCGAATGGTGTCAGACCGGTTATATTAAATAATGATAATACCGGTCCATGCTCCCGATATGCTCCATATCTCCGTGAGATATGCGGTGTGCGCACAGCTGATTCCAACTATCACTCAAGCCACCGGCACCGCCTCATGGCTCTCGTCCTGCCTTCCTCACCACACTGTTATTTGACCATTAGTTATCTTAGAATGTGTATAGCAAATTCTTATAATAGCTGTAGGACTGTGATGAAAGTGAAAGTTGTTTAGCATGTAGATCAATCAAATGTTTACAATCTCTGATAACCGAACACTACTCCAGCTGCTCTTCCTCTTCTCTAAAGAAGACATCACACTTTTTCTTGCCGTATTCCTTTGGGAAGAGGTTATTACAAGACCTCGGAATGGTGATATCATGTACCCGGGAAGAAGAGGGCTGTTGTCCGATCCAGCCATTCTCTGTAGTCCTTGAAAAGCGAATTCTGTTAAAGACAATATCTCGGCACTGAACATGGAGCTTTATCATTTTGCAGGTATTATGTATGCTCTTACAGCAAAATTACACACTAACTAAAGCTTGAAAAATGGGATCGCGGCGAACGTGCACTTTAAAGCCATTAACAAATGGAAGATGAGGATATTTGTCCCTTCTCTCATGCTTTGTCCCAGATTCGGAACACTATTCTGAAACAGTCACCAAACGCGAGCTTTGCGATTCTAGACCAATTCATTGAGGGCCTTAAAGGACCATGCCTTAGGAGAGAACTTCTTAAGCTGGTTGGAGACAAGCCAAAGTCTACACTTATTGAAGTTTGGAAGGAAGGCCTCGTGTGGTCTTTAGAAGATCCAATATCTCGTGTCACAAAAGCGGTCAATTGTCCAAATGTTATGTCTGAACTAGCTGAAGCTCAGTGCACTGCAAGATGTCTTGAAAATTGTAGGAAAACATGGAAAGGCTTTTGGTCTGTCCCCCGGATTAGCAAACATAAAATAATGCGGAAACCTCTTGAAAGTCATTACATAAAATTTAAACAAATTAAACATGAACAAAATTCAGATAATGAACTGTTACGACTCGGATTTCTTAATATTAGATCTCTCTCAAATAAAGCATTTTGTGAACTGTCATCCTCTGTTTGACAGAAACATGGCTAAAACCAGATGATAATATTACTTTAAATGAATCTGTCCCCCAAGATTATTATTATAAACATGAGCCTCAATTAAAAGGCTGAGGGGAAATGTTGCAGCACTTTACAATAATTATTTTAGCATTGACTCAACTCAACTTTATTTATATAGCGCTTTTTACCATTTTCATTGTTACAAATAGCTGTACACATTGACTATACATTGACACATTGACTATAAGTAAAACAACTAAGGTCATATAAATGTAAAAACAAGAAAAAGGTGAAAACACAAAAGACAGACATATAAATGCTCCACACACAGAATATGCATACATACTTACACACATTAACATAGACGCACACACGCAAACACACTCGCATACACGCACAGTAAAAGCACACATTTGAGATAACCACAGGTCAAATATTAAACGGACTATAAATTCCTACCTGCAATTTTAATTATGTAAAACTTCAGAATAATAAAGCAGCCCCCCCCTGGCTAGGCAAATAGTGCAAAACAGTATGCAAAACTCAGAGAACCCAAAACTGCAATCGAGAAAAAAAACTCAGGAGAACCCAGGCCCAACCAGGGGATTCCTGTTCCCCTCTGGCAAGCACAAGCTCAACAGTGCTTGCACAACAAGGCTAAATAAAAAATAAATAAACTTACTAATGAGGTCAATAATAGATTTAAGATTATCATTAACAGTCTTATAGCATTTGAAATTTTGTAGTGAAATCCTGTCAAGTCGCCGCGTCCTTTATCCAGCTCTATCATCTCAGCTCTTGTCAGGTGACCGCTTCCCATTCTCAGCACTGCCATCAGGTCTGGGTAACTTTTTTAACGCATTAACGCATTCACGTCATGTTTTACCCATATTTCAAACCCCGCCTCGTTCATTCCGCGTGGCTGACACTAGAGACCGAAGAAGGTGTCCGAAGAACCCGTTGGCCCTCTTGATGGACTGTTCGAGTATGAAAAAGACAAAGATGGAACAGTAAACAAACATGCTGTGGTTTGCTCACACTGCAGGCAGGACTTTTCGTTTCACCGAAGTAACTCATCTTAAGTATCATCTTAACGCCAAGCATTCGTTTTTGTGGCTTCAACTTAAGGTGTTAAGCCTGGCATGCGGCAGACCATGCCAAGATCTGATGGTTGAGCAGAGAATGGGAAGCGGCGACCTGACAAGAGCTGAGATGATAGAGTTGGATAAAGAAGGACACTGCGACTTGACACGTCCTCACTTCAAAATTTCAAATGCTATTAGATTATTAATGATAATCTTAAATCTAAGTCTAAAACAAGCCAGTAGGTACCGCTGAACAGTTTATGGAATTCAAATTGTGCTATGAATAGCGCTAATAATTCTTGAGGCTGCTGTTTAAAGGTCGCATTTCAGCAGGGTATGGTAACTGTAGAGAGATTAAAAGTAGGGAAGGAAGGAAGCGGGAACCGGCAGACATTTGAACATTTTAATCAAATAATAACAGCCGGCGGCCCCTCTCGAACCACGGTCTCGCCCCGCCTAGTCCACTACATACCCCATCACCCCTCACAGGCCGGGGGTACCCCCAAGACTGTGCATGCTCCCTCCCCCTCCCTCGGGGAGGGGGGAAGGGGGGTATGGAGCGACGAGACGAGACAACGGAGACGGGAGCCCTCGGAGTGAGCAGAAAGAGAGAGGGGAGAGAGGAAAAAAATATATATAGTCCGGTTCTCCTACATGCTGCCGCTCGGTCCTCAACCAGCCGGGGTACTCTCCTTCGCTGTGCCTTGCGGTGGCCCTGGGGCTTCGGTGGACGGCTTGACCGTCCACCCCCTGGCGGCCGGCGGTGGCTCCTCCTTTAACGAGGAGTAAGGGCGGGTTCCCCGTCCCCTGCTCCTCCCCCTTGGGCGGGCAGATGCAGGCTCCGGCCTCTGGCAGCCGTTGGCCACACTCGGCACTCCCGCCCCCTGCTCCTCCCCCTCGGGGGAAGGACGCAGGATCCGGCCTCTGGTAGACGGCGGCAACTCCCCCTCTCCCGATTGGACGAAAGACACCCCACCTCGACCCAGGGGCGCGGCAGCAAAGGTCGCCGTCACACCGTGCTTTGCCGGTGGCCGCACTGTCCGCGCTGCCCGGACTCTCCGGCACCGCGAGGCCACTCGGCGGTGAGGACTCTCCGACAGCATGTCTCTCCTTCCTCCCCGGGTTTCGGCACCCATGTAGAGAGATTCAAAGTAGGGAAGGAAGGGGGCAGGAACCGGCAGACACTTAAACATTTTAATCAAATAATAACAGCCGGCGGCCCCTCACGGCCAACCGCCGGCGAACAAAACAAATCACGGAAGTAAAACACAAGAACATAAATACAAACGTAAAACATGTTCGGGCCCGGGCCTCTCTCTTCGAAGGTCCAGTTGCTCGTTCTCTTTTATGCTCCCGATCTCCTACTACGTGATTCAAGACCGATGCGCGCACAGCTGGCGCTCATTTACAATTACTCACCGGTCTCGAACCACGGTCTCGCCCCTCCTACTCCACTACAGTAACATAATAAATAACGCGAGCGCTTTTGCCCTTCTTGATCAAGCAGTGTTACGCCACGTCTCATCGCGACTCAACAAAGACAATAAACCCAAAATAAATACCAACTAAAAAGACATTGTGAACACAACATTTGTTTCCTCTAGTTGGAACATTATTACTGATTAATAGGACTTGTACACCTGAGCAGTATACAGAGCTGAGAGATTTTCTAATGCAATATCTTGATGTGTTTGTGATTGAGGATGGACCTTGGTTTTACTGATAAGATGCAACATGAAATCCATTTGACTGATGACCTCCCAGTGACACATCGTTATAGACGTATCCCACCCACTTAATACAAGGAAGTAACTTATAAAAAAGGAGTGATCAAGGAAATCACCAGAGCCTATGCCTCACCCATCGTTCTACTAATGAAAAAAGATGTCAGCCTTCGAATATGTGTTGACTATAGACAGCTCAACTCCAAGATCAGCCAAGATGCTTTTACCTTAACTAGGATCGATTTGAGTTTTGACACACTCCAGGGAGCAAAATCTTACCATTAGGTTGCAGTTCATGATCGGGATAGGCATAAGACAGCCTTTACAACTCCACTTAGGATTTATGAATACTGTCTCATGAACTTCGGGGTCTGTAATGAGGTGGTGAAGCACTGGAAAGTCCAAACCTCAGTTAAGGAATTGCACTCTTTTTAAGGCTTCTATAGTTATTACAAACGAAATAACTGAACCCCTTCAAGAATATGTGTGTTACACAGCTTGGCAACGTGAAGAAGGAATTTAGGGCATTGTGGTCAACTGAATGTCAGTTGGAATTTGAGATGCTGATATACAAGATAACTTCTGCTTCCATGTTGGGGTATGCAGATTTTACCCCTCCGTTCATCCAAGAGACTGATGTTAGTCATAAAGGCCTGGGTGCAATCCTGTACTAACAGCAGGGGGAGGGTAAAGGCTGGGTTACACTCGACGCATCCGCTAGTCTGCTTGGGTGTGCGCGCCAAATATGACGTCATTGCGGTGTTAGCAGAAGTTCGCTTTGGTTGAGCGCATTTTGCGTGGCGGTGTGCACAACATTTTTTTGTGACTCCATCGAACAGTTCACGCGGCGCCGCAGTCAACATGAACAGCTTTGAAGAGATTTTGGCTGAACAGGTACACCTGTAAGTAGTACATTTAGCAGTCTGCATTATGCAGTGAAATGAAAGAGTGAACAAAAAGTTTGATGTAAAAATGTATTAAATCAACTAACAATAGTTTGAAATGCATTTCCTCGCCCATCACATGCATCTGCTTCACAAGAGCGATGTATTCCTCCATCTCAACGTTTTGGGGCATGCTGTGGGCGATCGTTCCATCTCCTTTTTCGCCATTTTTTTTATAGTAGCAACAACACAAAATCTCCTACGTTTCCTTGTCGAGCAGCTGCTCACGAGACGGCATCTAAAATTCCTACTTCTCTGCGGATTTTATAACGGGTATAATAACACCACTCGCGTCCTAAAAAGAGAAACGCGTAAACTGGAGCGAAAATGGAAACAAACCCAATTAGAGGTCTTTAAAATTGCATGGAAAGAGAGTGCAAGCTGTTACAAAAAGGCACTAAAAGCAGCAAAAGCCGAGCACTTCCGTAACCTCATAGAAAATATCAAAAACAATCCAAGGTTTTTATTTAGTACAATTGCTAAATTAACAAACAAACAGACTCCACCTGACCTGGGTATTCCGCCGCACCTTGGTAGCAATGAATTCATGAAATTTTTTACCGAGAAAATCGAAATAATACGAGACAACATAGCTAAAACCAAACCTCCAAGTTTGTCGGAAGAATTTCAATTTCAAATTTCAACCGTCACCCAAAAAGAAAAGCTAGAGTGTTTTTCTCCTATAAATCAGGAAGATTTAATTAAAATTATTGCAACATCCAAACCGACGACATGCTTATTAGACCCCATTCCGACTACTTTATTAAAAGAGTTACTACCTGCTGTAATTGAGCCCATTTGTAACATAATCAACTCGTCTATTAATCTAGGACATGTCCCAGGACCCTTTAAGATGGCTGTAATCAAGCCTCTTATCAAAAAAAACAAACTTAGACCCAAATGAACTTGGAAGCTATAGACCGATTTCAAATCTCCCGTACTTGTCTAAAATACTAGAAAAAGTAGTGTCAACTCAACTGTGTACCTTCCTACAAAATAATGACATGCACGAAAAGTTTCAGTCTGGCTTTAGACCGCATCACAGCACTGAAACTGCGCTCGTTAGAATTACAAATGACCTTCTTATTGCTTCAGATAAAGGTAACATCTCACTATTAGTCCTGCTTGACCTTAGTGCTGCTTTCGATACTGTAGATCATAAAATACTACTAGATCGTTTACACCATTATATCGGTATTCAGGGACAGGCACTGCAATGGTTCAGATCTTACTTAACAGACCGATATCAATACGTCCATTTAAATGGGAAATCGTCAAATCTTACGCAAGTCAATTATGGATTACCTCAGGGATCGGTTTTAGGACCCTTGCTTTTCTCCATATACATGCTGCCCCTCGGCAACATTATTAGAAAACATGGAATTAGCTTCCACTGTTATGCAGATGATACTCAGCTATATATCTCATCAAGACCAAATGATTCCTTTAAGCTATCCAAACTGGCAGAGTGCATCGAGGACATAAAACATTGGATGACTAGTAATTTCCTCCTTTTAAACTCTAGCAAAACAGAAATATTACTTATAGCACCAAAATCAAGTAAACAGAATATCTCCGATTACAGCCTGCAAATTGAAAGCTGCACTGTTACTCCAACAAATACAGTTAAAGACCTAGGCGTTATATTAGACGGCAACCTGTCATTTAAAAATCACATCTCAAATATCACAAAAACAGCCTTCTTCCACCTTAGAAATGTTGCCAAATTACGAAATAGTTTATGTGTTGCAGACGCAGAAAAGCTTATTCATGCATTTGTGACCTCACGGCTTGACTATTGTAATGCTCTACTTAGTGGTTGTCCTGTATCATCGATAAACAAACTACAGTTAGTTCAGAATGCAGCTGCCAGAGTTCTTACTAGGTCAAGAAAATACTCAACTCAACTCAACTCAACTTTATTTATATAGCGCTTTTTACAATTTTCATTGTTACAAAGCAGCTGTACATGAGACACATTTAATACAAGTATGAATTCTAAAGCAGCCCCCCCGGCCAGGCAGATAGTGCAAAACAATATGCAAACGGTGGTGAGGAACCCAAAACTCCCATCGAGAAAAAAAACCTCAGGGGAACCCAGGCCCAACCAGGGGATTCCAGTTCCCCTCTGGCAAAAGCTGCTGCCTCTGCACAAGCTCATCAGTGCTTGCACAACAAGGCTTAATAAAAATATAAAAATTAAAGATTATCATTAACAATCTAATAGCATTTGAAATGTTGTAGAAAAAAACAAAGTTGTCGCGTCCTTTATCCAGCTCTATCCTCTTAGCACTTGTCAGGTCACCGCTTCCCATTCTCAGCTCTGCCATCAGGTCTGGGCATGAACTGCATCCTGCGGTAACCTTGGAACAAAGAGACAAGACTGGCTGAGAGTAGAGTAGTGTTCTGCACTCTTTGATGCAACAAGTACATCATTTGTTGTTGGATGTGTTCCTGGTTCCGGTTGATCTAAATAATGCAGCCTAAATCCTCTGAGGATTAATATTATGGAGGTGTAGTGTATGCAAGATTAAAAAGATGAGTCTTTAGTCTAGATTTAAACTGACAGAGTGTGTCTGCCTCCCGGACCGTGCAGGGAAGAATATTCCAAAGTTTAGGCGCTAGATAAGAAAAGGATCTACCACCTGCACTTGATTTTGAAATTCTAGGTATTACCAACTGACAGGACCCCTTAGAACGTAATGTACGTGGTGGTCTGTAATACAATAGAAGTTCATTCAAATACTGCGGCGCTAGACCATGTAGGGCTTTATAGGTAATAAGCAAGATCTTAAAGTTAATGCGATGCTTTATAGGTAACCAGTGCAAGGTTGACAGAACCGGGGTTATATGCTCATACTTTTTTGTACGTGTAAGAACTCGAGCTGCCGCGTTTTGAACCAGTTGCAGTTTTTGTAATAGGCCCGCAGGGCAACCACCTAGAAGTGCATTACAGTAATCTAGTCTTGATGTCATGAATGCATGAATTAATTTCTCTGCATCTGACAGTGACAGCATATGACGTAATTTAGATATATTCTTAAGATGGAAAAATGCAATTTTACAGGTGTTTGCGACATGGCTTTCAAATGAGAGAGTACTGTCAAATACAACGCCAAGATTCTTAGCTGATGACGAGGATTTTATGGAGCATCCGTCAATCGTTAAGCAGTATTCTTGGTTGTTACGCATAGCAGTTTTCGGTCCAGTAAGTAACACTTCTGTTTTGTCCGAGTTTAGTAGTAAAAAATTGTTACTCATCCACATTTTTAAGTCAACTATGCAATCCTTTATTCGATGAAACTGCTGGGTTTCATGAGGCATCGAGGAAATATAAAGTTGAGTATCATCAGCATAACAGTGAAAGCTAATTCCGTGTCGCTTTATTATATCTCCTAGAGGTAGCATGTATAATGCGAAGAGCAGGGGTCCCAAGACTGAGCCCTGTGGTACACCGTACTGGACTTGTGATTTGCGGGACACCTCATTGTTTATTGCTACAAATTGAAAACGGTCGGATAAATAAGACTTAAACCATTTCAATGCTATTCCGTTAATGCCGACGTAATTTTCGAGTCTATGTAGAAGTATGCTGTGGTCAATGGTGTCAAATGCAGCACTGAGGTCTAGCAGCACCAATAACGAAATACAGCCACGGTCAGACGCTAAAAGCAGATCATTTGTAACTCTGATCAAAGCAGTCTCTGTACTGTGACATGCTCGAAATCCAGACTGGAATTCATCATTAATGTCATTCCTTTGGAGGAAGGAGCATAATTGAGTTGAAACTACTTTTTCCAGAACTTTAGATATAAAAGGTAAATTCGATATAGGCCTGTAATTCCCTAGTTCTTTGGGGTCGAGTTTGGTTTTTTTTAAAAGAGGCCTTATAACAGCCACCTTAAATGCTTTAGGCACATGTCCTAATGTCAGAGATGAGTTAATAATACTAAGAAGAGGATCTATAATTTCGGGGAGCATTTCTTTCAGTAGTTTTGTAGGTATAGGGTCTAGCATGCATGTTGATGATTTAGATGATTTAATGATTTTAGACAGTTCATCGTGATCTACTGTAGAAAATAATTGCAATTTCTCCTTAGGGGTGCTGTAGTTAGTTTGTTCAGCGGATTTCACTACAGGTTGCATTGTTATAATTTTTTCTCTTATATCTTGGATTTTACTTGTGAAGTAGTTCATAAATTCATCACTGTTATGCTGATAATCAGAATCTGACGTCGATGACGACTTATTTTTTGTTAATTTAGCCACGGTGTTAAATAAGAACCTAGGGTTGTGATGGTTTTCCTCTATTAGTGTTGAAAAGTAGGCGGATCTAGACGTTTTTATTGCATTCCTGTAATTTCGAGTACTATCCTTCCATGCTATACGAAATACCTCTAAATTCGTTTTCTTAAAGTTGCGCTCCATTTTACGGGATGCTTTTTTTAGAGTCTGAGTGTGTTCATTATACCACGGTGTTGGGCTGCTATTTTTAATTTTCTTTAAACGCAGAGGAGCAACTGTGTCTAATATTTCCGAGAAAGTAGAGTTAAAATTTTCAATAGTAGTGTCAAAATCGTCAACGTTATTACTCATGCTGGATATTTTAGACAATTCAGGCAGATTATCGAGAAACGCATCTTTGGTAGTTGAAGTAATCGTTCTACCATATTTGTAACAAGGAGTTTGATTTGCAGCCGTAGGCCATTGAAGCAAACATAATATCAGATAATGATCCGAAATATCTTCACTCTGCTGAACGATTTTAACATCGTCCACATTTATACCATAAGAAAGTATTAAATCTAAAGTATGATTACGAAGGTGAGTGGGTCCTGACACATGTTGACTAACGCCCATGGAGTTAAGAGTGTCTTTGAAAGCCAGTCCCAAGGCATCTGTATCATTGTCTACATGGATATTAAAGTCACCGACGACAAGGACTCTATCTGCGGCCAGTACTAGTTCTGATAAGAACCCACCAAAATCTTTAATAAAATCTGTGTGGTGCCCTGGAGGCCTATATACAATAGCTAGAATAAATTTTAAAAATGTTTTGTCCTTAGTATTAGGTGTCGATACGTGAAGTACCATGACTTCGAAAGAACTGTACTTAAAATTAGACTTCTGAGAGGTAATAAAAGAATTCTTGTAAAGTGCAGCGACACCTCCCCCTCTACCTTTTAGACGAGGCTCGTGTTTATAGTAATAATCATGGGGAACGGATTCATTTAGAGTAATAAAATCATCTGGCTTTAGCCATGTTTCTGTCAAACAAAGCATGTCTATTTTATGATCGGTTATCAAATCGTTAACAAAAAGTGCTTTATTTGAGAGAGATCTAATATTAAGCAATCCGAGTCGTAACAGCTGATTATCTGTATTTTGTTCATGTTTGATTTGTTTAACGTTTATTAAATTACTTTCAAGAGGTTTACGCAATATCTTATGTTTGCTAATCCGGGGGACAGACACAGTCTCTATTTTATGTTGTTTGTAAGAAGGGATTATTACATTAAATACGATCACATAACCCCAGTTTTATCATCGCTTCACTGGCTACCCATGAAGTATCGCATTGATTTTAAAATTATTTTAATTACTTACAAAGCCCTGAACGGTTTAGCACCTACTTACTTAACCGAGCTTTTATCACGTTACAACCCATCACGCTCGCTGAGATCTCAAAACTTAGGACTTTTGACAACACCTAGAATAACAAAATCCACCAAAGGTGGACGAGCTTTCTCATACGTAGCACCTAAACTCTGGAATAGCCTTCCTGATACTATTCGAGGGTCAGACACACTCTCCCAATTTAAATCTAGATTAAAGATACATCTTTTCAGCCAAGCTTTCACTTAATGCATAGTTAATGAACAGCAGCTACACTAATTATTCTCTTTATTCTCTTTCCGCCTCTGCCTCGGGATGCCCATCCCGAGGTAGGAAGAAGTTCCACCATGTCCAGGCGACCGACAGATGCCCATCCCCAATTTGAGATTACACCAGATACAACTGCAGACTGACTGACCCTCCCAGCTCCATCTAAGGCATTTCCACCAGCTGCCAAGAGAAATATGACCATCGGACCATCCCAGCTCAGACCACTACATCCCCAACCAAGAGCAAAGACGGACTATTGTCTTATTAATGCTGATGTTACAATATTTGGTATTAAATGCTAAACCTAAACCACACGTCAGCAGTCTGAGTGCAGTTATGACACGTCAGAGGGGATCTGGCCCTCCCGGTTGAGCCTGGTTTCTCCCGAGGTTTTTTTCTCCATTAATCAATCATTGGAGTTTGGGTTCCTCGCCACAGCAGGGCAGTGTTGGCCTGCTCACCGGGAGACTGCATTCATTCATTTATTTATTTATTTAGAAATTAGATGTTATTTATTAGAATGAACTTACTCGTTGTATAAATACCATGCACTGTGCTGTGTTTTAACTTTTCAGTTTTTCCTGTTTGCCCCTGTAAAGCTGCTTTGAAACAATACACATTGTGAAAAGCGCTATATAAATAAACTTGAATTGAATTGAATTTTCAGGATGCTTTTTTTTTTCGCCCCCTGTCGTTTCAAAGAATATCTCAACGCCAAACCCATCAAGCATAAATGCCTAGTCCATTTGGGGAGGTGCGCGTGCAGTCAGCGGAGGCTCGCGAAGCGGAAACAGGAAAACAGAGTATAGCGGAAGCGGAAACAGAGTATAAAAGAGGCTTAAGAGGGTTATTGCATTTGCTAGTAGGAGATTTTGGAAAGCTTAAAGGAACGATCGGAACTAAAGCAGCATGAAGCTTGAGCTGTTGGCCCTCAAGTGGGCTATTGCTGAATTTTTTTGTGGTTTTCCGGTAAGTTTCAATTTCGTGGATGTCACGGACAACGACCCTCTGTGCCTTCTCAAAACAGCCAAGCTAGGTGTAGTTGAGCAAAGGTGGGTTGACGGTGTTTGACTTTGAGGTGAAATACCGGGCAGGTCTACATACTGCAGCTGCGGATGCTCTCTCTCAACAGCCTTCAGCAGGGGAGCCTGGAATGTGGAGGTGAGTCAGGGAATAATCAAGGAAGTACACATACTCTGCCAGGTTATACTCTATCTGAACTGGCAAACTTCCAGAAGAACAATCCTAAGATTAGTTTGTTTAGAACCTGGGAGTTTAAAAGAATGCTTTCCCATGATGAAAGATCTCACCTCTCAAAGTCTACATTATCCGTGTTAAAACAGTGAAACTCATCTATGAGCTGGATGGTTTGCTTTATCGCAAAGTGAATGACCAAAATCATGGTGAAAGTCGCTACTGCTCTTACCTGCCTGTCTGAAGCAACCCGTCCTCGATAGTGTGCACGGAAATATGGGAAATCAGTTTGTTAAAGCGATGTTGCTTCTGGGTGGGTATGTACCATGAAGTGGGGCAGTGGTTCAAAAAATATCAGAGATGCAACTTAACAAATATACCATAGCCAAGGATACGCGCCCCTATGAAGCCCTTTCTAGCGTCAAGACCCCTTGAAGTCGTTGCGATTGACTTAACTGTGCTTGAACCTTCCTTTGATGGTCGGGAAAATTTGTTTATTTGTGAAGGATGTCTTTACAAAATTCACACAGGCATTTCCAGAGAGGATCAGAGAGCACACTATCACCAAACGTTTGTTTAGTGAATGGTTCTTGAAATATTCAGATACCTGAAAGATTCCATTGTGATCAGGTGAAAAGTTTTGAATGTGAAGTGATTGCTGAGCTATGCACATTGTGTGGTGTAAAGAAAACCCACACCCTAAAGGCCTCAGGGATATTCTCAATGTGAGCGTTTCAACCGTACAATCTATAATGTCCTACCTCTTTTTTCCTACTGAAAAGAAAAGGCGTTGGCCTGACCACCTGGTCAAGTTGCTTTATGCTTATAATGCCTCTCCAGATGCGACCACAGGGTACTTACCGTAATTGTTGATTTCTTAGCCAGAGATGGACGATATCTGTACACCTACAACACCAGAACAAGTGAAAGAGTCTGAGCGAATGGGAGTGTACTCTGGTCCTGATATTGTTGTGCTAGAGGAAGACAGAGATGAAGAAGAGAATGGGCTCTGCTGCAGAGGTTGGAACACAGATAGCTCTACCACAGCAAAGTTCAGAAAGTACTGAACAGCAGAATGGTGAATTTGAGCAGGTTGCTTCTGACATCAGTTCTGCTCTTAGATTGGAGGAAACAGTTTTGATGAGGCCTGTGCCTATCCCTAGCCGAACAAAAAGGGCCAAAGCTGCTGTACACACTAACCCTTTAAACAAGACCAGGTCAGTGTGTAATGCAGTCTCACTCAGTCCTGAAGTACTCTCGCAGGTGATAACCACTTTAGGGTGTTTTATTCAGGGAGGCTGTTAAAGAAGTAAAAAATATATATAAGGTCATTGCGGACAATGACATTTACCAGGGGAGTGTAGCAAAGTGAGATTAATTTATGTTAAATGGTATTAATCTGCCGAGATTGATTGTAAAAAAGAAATTGGTCACGGCCCCTATATGAATAGTGTTGCGTCATCTCCCTGTTCCAGCACCCTTGCATGTGAGTCGATTTGGGAGACAAGGGAGAGTGTTATGCACCTTAGAGCTCCAGATTGTATCATTGTCAAAGGTTTCTGGGGTAAATATACATTCTTTAGTAAACAAGTGGATGAAGGTATGTGTTTTAACATTATGTTAATATCAAAATTATTGCGTGAATCATCTTTCAGGATTCATGTGCTTGCATGTTTAGTGAATCTGGACTGATTTTGTGTTTGGACACGTGCCAGTATGCAGATATGTGGATTAAATATTAATTGCATTTTTTTCTATTCAAAGTCCAATGTGTCTCTCAGTTAGATTTAAATAATTTACACTTAAACTTAATGTGCCTGTTAAATGTATGCATTCTTTAAAGTTATATTCCTGCAGATAAAGGGGTTGTGGTGATGTGATACCTAATAGCTTTCCTGTAGCTCAGTGGTTAGAGCATTGCATTGGTCGTGGGTTCGATCCCAGGGGATTGCACAAATTTAGAAAAGAAAAATGTATATTATAATGCCATGTAAGCCGCTTTGGATAAAAGAATTTGTCAAATGCATAAATATAAATGATATAGTTTATTAACTTCACATGTATTCTGGTGGTAATTTTACAGTATATGGGAGTCTAATGTATATTCAGTGTGATATTCACTTGAATGTTTTTCTTTCCATTTGAATGTAATAATTAATATAATTTAGTCATTTTGCAGACGCTTTTATCCAAAGCGACTTACAGTGCACTTATTACATGTTAGCCTCTACCGTATTTATTTGTATTTAATTTGTACTTTTCTTTTTTTGTCTTGATTAGATTGTCAACTCTGCTTTTGAGCAAAGGACTGTTACTTATACCAATGGTCAGAACTGTTAACATTTACTGTTTTATGTTCTTACTAACCCCTTTTCATGCCAAACAAGGGAAAAGGGGAAATTTAATTGTCTTTTTTTGTAATTTCTTTACTCCTATCAACCCTGTCCTTTCCTGAGATAGTAGTTTGAATAATTTCCCCACAGCTTATTTTATCCTGTGTTGTTCCTGACAAGCCCTTGGCCACACGTATATAACAGTAAAAATGAGACATCAAACACAAGATCAGATATATAAATACACAGGGACAGTAGGTGACGGAATGTCCTCTTGACACAGCCAGTCTGTCTACCATAATAGCAGAATGCATTCATAAAGCGTTTGTTCAAGGTAAACATGCATTAAATTATAGCTTGAAAATACTGTCTTCAAGACTATTTAAGGCATCATCATCAACCATTATTGTATACTTTATACATTATGAGAGTATACTTATAAACACAATAAGATGCTTGCGGTTTTGGTAATTTATTCTATACTAGATCACTGAGGTAAATCAACATCAAAAAATCAAAATCTGGATGGAATGCATTTTATAATGGCTTAAAACATTGTGTATATATAAATTTGCAATAATTTTAGTTATTAATATGTATGTTTGTCTTGTTTCTGATCAACAATATTAAAATGTAGGAAAATACGCCAAATAGCATATTAATTTACTTTGTTTATTATTTTAGCATTATTTGTATATATTTTTTTATCATACAGCACCTTATATTCACTTAAGAACTGATTAGTGTTTTGGTGTTCAGTTTGGCTACCTGCGAGTGCAACCATTTTACATAATTGAACAAGAACATGGCCGTCTCCTTAGGTTAAAAGGAATATTACTTATTACTTCGTTTTTTTAAAGAAATTAAAAATTTGATGTGTTTCTAACGACAAATGATAGTAGTGTAAGGATGTAACAACGTATTAAGCCATACAACTCTCTATACCCTGGGTTTCTTTTAACGTACTGAAATATATAACCATGATGTGTATCTCTCTGATTTTATCTAAAACATCATTATTTGTTTTCTGAAGATCCTGGGAGGTCTTAAAACTTGTTAAACATCATGTGGGTCAGTAAAAAATAACCCAATTTTGATTTTGAGATTAAATTTTCCTTTGTTTCTACATAGAAGTTCATTATAAAGAAACCACATAATACGGCTAAAGGCAGCGACAAACTGAGATCATATAACGTTCCGTAATCATGTTTATGTTTGATATCAGTGATAAACAAATGTATTTGTTTAATTTTACAGTACTTTCATGTACACACTGAAATTAATAATTTATCTTATTTTACTTGTGCGACTCTAGATCTTAAGAATAGTTAAGAAGATACCTCAACATAGATTCAAAATGTATTCCCTGTATCAAGAGAGCCATCTTTGTGATGCTGATCTCAGTTATTGTCCCGTGTGACTATGAATCGAGTTGTTTTAATGTGACCCATGAACTGGATATTTCCATTAAATTAGGATTTTTGTTTTTAGAACTGGTGATAAGAAATGCACTGTAATGTAGAAAGGGTTCTTTGAGAGACTCCTAACCTAGCATCTGAGCTTGCTGTCTCATTAATAATTGACAACATCAAACCAATCGGAACAATTTGCTCCCCACAAAGTGAAGTGCTCGAGCAGGCTGGAAGTGCTTAATCATTAATGAGGCAATTAGCTGAAACTGTTACACCTGGACCGAGTCGTTTGCAGGAATGGCCCCTTGTTTGATGCTCCACCCCAGGACTCTGGGATATTAACTGACAGAGTCTTAGAAGGGTCATCTATTGACCAGCGGAATGGTGATGCCACAGAAAGTTTCACATAAAATCTGTGTGCTAATCTAAAGTTTCATAACTCCGTTGGAAGAGCATCATGTCAGTAGCACAAGAATAATTGGTACCAGAGACCTCAAATTATGATCAAATGTATACTATACCTTGAATGAACTGTAAGGGTGTTTTCACACTTGGGGCCTCTTTAAAATAACCAAACTCAGAACCCTTTAAGTGGACCAAGAGGTGGACTAAATGAAAAAGGGCCGTGTTCTTTCTATGTTCACACTGTCTCTGTCCCTGACAGATGACTTGGATACTTTTTGGTCCACTTAAGCAGTAATAGGTACTCAGACATCTTTATGTTCACTGTTTTTTGGGGACTGATTCGATTAACATTTACCCTGGTTTTATTATTGTAAATATAGTATAAATTAAAATACAGTACACGTTAGCAGTCAGTAAGAGTTTTATTTTTATCTTACTTATCTTATATATTTACTTTTGTACTGTGGTGATGCGATCGCCCGATCTACCTATGCTTGATGAAATGGTACGGTCCAGGAGTATAAAAGTAGGCAGCACTGGTAGGCCAGATAGGTGTGTCCTACAGGACTTCAGGAAGTGTCGTCATTTCCGGTGGGTTGGGCTACACGTCTAGCAGGTAAGAGCTACCAGTGGCAGTTAAAGTATAGAGATTTAATGTCGAACAGGGTAAATGGAGATTCATTTAATTACAGTGTGGCTGAGGAGTACTGCGGGCACTTTTGAATGGCTGGTTATTTTTCGGCGAGCTATTAGACAAGTTCCGCGTCCAGTGCGTGGTGCATTACGGGTTATTGGCTGCAGGTTTGTTACTCTCTTTCACGTGTGGGGTTATGGGAACGTATTTTCCCTCTAATTCATTCGTTTGTTATATTCTTGCAGTGACTTGGGGTGTTGGAGGTGTTGCAGCAGGCTGAACCGGCGCCATTTAAAGGTTGAATCTATGTCAGTTAAATGCTGAACCTACGCTATTAGAAGGCTGAACTGGCTTCATTTGAAGACTGTGATTCTCCCTTATGGAGTAGCGCTATCATATTATCTGCACGTACAATGACTGTCTGAACTGGAGTGTTTCTGGACGGGAGATCAACAGTGTCACCACTATCCGTGCTGCTTTGTTCATTTACCTTCCCTCTCGTCTAACTTCGTAGCGGATGCCTGAAGCGGGTTGTATTCCTGACTGGAGACAGACAGCGTTACGATTGTTTGCATGGATTTGTTCAATTTACCTGCTTTCTCATCTAGCTTCGTAGCGGATGCCTGAACCGGGTTATTCCCGGACGAAGTGGACAGTTCGCTGCTTTTCGGGTTGATTCACGTGATCTCTCTCTCTCTCTGCCGCGCCTGAGACCGTGTCTTTGTTCCGGGTTTTAGGCGAGTGATACTCTTACTTAAGGGACAGAAACTTCTAGAAATTACTAATTATTTTGTTTCCCTCGACGTGCCTATGTGAAGCGTTCCTCTTCTGGTAAGCCACCTGGTTACAGCTTAGAGCAGCCAATGGACTGGAAATCCCTTATATAGGGTATATGGAATTGGACGTGGAACTGTGTGATCGCGTGGTATCAGGGTGTGGCATATTGGTGGTGCGTGATCCACCTGGGGGTAATTCTAGTGTTCCCGGGATTTTGGGAATGAATGTTCTTGGTCGCTGTTATCGTGAGCTTTTCGGGCAGTATGGACCGACCTTATTTGAGCTCCCATTAGTGACCCAAGACATGGGAATCTCTCGGGCCTTTCAAGCTTGTCAAAAGGTAGATAGCGTTTTGACGTATGGGGGCAATGTAAGAGTCCGCGGGCATCGGGTTTGCCGCGTTCCAGGGGGCACTATGAAGTTTGTAACAGCCACATGCTCATCCATGTTTAGAGATAAGATTGTGTTATTCGAGCCCCTTGACACTGGTCTTCCAGCTGGCTTATTGGCCTCTCCGTCGTTAGTGTATGTCGACAGTGGTATGGTTTGGGTGCCTGTTGTCAATGTGGGTGTGCTCGATGCCGTTTTATACCCTAAAACCATCCTTGGGAAGTTGCGGGAAGTGTATCTCGTGGATTCACCTGCTGGACTGACCGAGATATCTGCGGTTCCTGCTATCACAGTGACCTGTGATATGATGGCAGCCTCTGAAGCAGAACAGGTCAAGAACATAAAACTGTCAGGGCTGTCGGACGAGGAACAGGGGAAGGTTAGGGCTCTCCTTCGGGAATTCCAGGTGGTGTTCTCTGCTGGGGAGGGAGACTTGGGTTGTACCGACCTCCTGTCCCACGAAATTCCTTTAGTAGACGAGACACCTGTTCGACAACGCTATAGACGGATTCCTCCATCTGAATATGAGTTGGTGAAGACTCATATTGGCCAGCTTTTAGACACCCAAGTGATCCGGGAAAGTTGTAGTCCGTATGCCTCCCCACTAGTATTGGTTAAGAAGAAAGACGGTGGCCTACGCATGTGCGTGGACTACCGTCAACTCAATGCTAAAACCCGAAAAGACTCATTTCCGCTGCCTCGAATCGACGAGACATTGGATTCATTGACAGGGGCTCGCTGGTTCACTACGTTAGATCTGGCCAGCGGATATAATCAAGTCCCTGTTGCAGAGGCTGATCGCTATAAAACGGCTTTTTGTACACCTTTTGGTTTGTATGAATGGAACCGTATGCCTTTCGGTTTATGTAATACACCAGGCACCTTCCAGAGGTTGATGCAGCGGCTCTTTGGCGACCAGCAACATCAGTCTCTGCTGCTGTATCTGGACGATATTATTGTCTATTCCTTATCGGTGCAACACCATTTACAGAGGTTGAGGATGGCGTTGGAACGTTTGCGGGCTGCTAATCTCAAGGTAAACTTGACCAAGTGTGCATTCTTTAGAGAAAAGGTACAGTACTTGGGACATGTAATATCCCCCCAAGGAGTGGCGACAGACCCAGGAAAGGTTGAGGTTGTAGCTCAGTGGCCACGCCCTAAGACTGTGTCTGAGCTACGGACCTTCCTTGGCTTTGGTAGTTACTATCGGCGATTTGTGGAAGGGTTTGCTCAGATGGCAGCACCGTTGCACCGGCTGGTAGCTGAGGTAGGACAAGGGAAGAAGAGAGCTAAGACACAGGAGTTGGAGGCGTTATGGTCCGAAAAGTGTGAACAGGCATTCCGGTCCCTGAAACAGAAGCTTGCCACCACGCCAGTCCTGGCATATGCTGATTTTAAGTTACCGTTTATCTTGGAGATCGATGCCAGCTATGTAGGGTTAGGCGCAGTACTGTCTCAAGAGATTGATGGCAAGCTGAGACCGGTGGCTTATGCCAGCCGGAGCCTGCGTCCAGCAGAGCGTAACACTGCTACCTATAGTTCTATGCGGCTTGAGTTTTTGGCTCTAAAATGGACCATGGCCGAAAAGTTTCGTGAGTACCTGTTGGGCCATCGTTGTATCGTTCGTACAGACAATAACCCTCTTAGTCACTTGGCGACCGCTAAGTTGGGTGCCACCGAACAGCGATGGGCGGCCGAACTAGCGGCCTTTGATTTCGAAGTACAGTACCGATCCGGGAGATCTAATCAGAATGCGGATGCGTTATCACGCATGACTTGTGAGGAACATTACGGGGAAAGGGATAACTCGTTGGGAACATTAGTTCCTGAACTGCTTAGGCGGGCTGGAGTGGTGGATCAGGCAGGCTCCACCACTGTGAGGGCCATGCAGGCGATGCCAAATCGATCTTACCCAGAGTTGGCGCGATTACAGGAAGAGGATCCCATTATTAGTACAGCTTTTAAGTTTTGGCGTCAAGGGCAAGGCCCAGGGCCCCAAGAACGACGACAGTTACCCAAGCCAGTGTTGGTGTTGCTCCGGCAATGGGAGCGGTTGGAGGAACTGGGGGGCCTATTATATCGACGGGTTTGTAGTCCTGATGGTGGTGCAAAGGTGTTGCAGCTGGTCCTGCCTGTTGTGTTACAGACTGAAGTGTGGACCCAATTGCATCAGTGTCATGGGCACCAAGGCACCGAGCGCACCCTGGAACTGGTACGACAGCGGTGCTACTGGCCTGGAATGTCGGCCGATGTAGCCCGTTGGATACAGCAATGTGAGCGGTGTCAGCAAGCCAAAGAGGCTGCCCCAGTCCCCAGAAGCTACATGGCTCACCTGTTGGCTTCCCGTCCAAATGAGATAGTGGCCATTGACTTTACGGTCCTAGAGCCTTCGCGTTCGGTGCACGAAAACGTGTTGATAATGACAGACATCTTTAGTAAATTCACAGTGGCAATCCCTACACGGGACCAGCAGGCGGCAACTGTGGCTCGCGTCCTAGTGGACGAATGGTTCTTTAAGTTTGGGGTCCCGGGCCGTATCCATTCGGACCAGGGCCGTAACTTCGAATCCCATCTTATCCAGCAGTTGTGTTCCCTTTACCAGGTCGGAAAGTCCCGTACTACCGCATACCATCCAGCTGGTAACGGTCAGTGCGAACGGTTTAACCGTACCCTGCACAATCTGTTGCGGACTTTGCCCACTGGAAGGAAGAGGGATTGGGCCTCTTGTTTGTCCCAGGTGGTATTTTGTTATAATACCACCCCCCATCAAGCCACCGGGGAGAGCCCTTATTTTTTGATGTTTGGGCAAGAGCCTAGACTGCCTGTGGATTTCCTGCTTGGTCGAGTGCGAGAGCCAGTGGCCGGTGAAGTCCATCACTGGATGGAAGAGCATCAGGCTCGCCTTAAAGTGGCCTTTGAAGGTGCCCACGAGCGGTTGCAGGCTGCAGCCCAGCATCGCAAGGCGAAGCATGATCAACGGGTAAAAGGGCAACCGCTAGAAGAGGGCCAACGGGTTTATTTGCGAGAACATGGGTTCTCCGGGCGGCATAAGATCCAGGATCTTTGGAGCTCGGTTGTCTATCAGGTAGTTCGAGTGCCACGAGAAGGGGGGTCGGTGTATACGGTAGCACCAGTGCACGATCTCACTAACGTCCGTAATGTTCATCGGTTGTCCTTAAAACCCAGAGTTCAACGGGAGCCCGTTTTGACCGAGTCCCTTAAGGATGGGCCGGTGTGGCCAGTACCTTCAGTGAGGGAGGAAGACTTGGAGGAGATGGAGGATGGGGATTTAGCCTTGGTGGTGACCCAGGCCCCATCAGCAATTCCAGAGGTAAGGGTGAGTCCCGAGGCACCGGGGGGTGCAATTGGGGGAAGTGAGAGGAGTGTAAGCTTACCTGTGGACTTGGGATCTGGTACTATCGGACCGTCTAGTATATCCGAAAGGATCGTTAGACCCAGACGTGCTAGGGCCGGGCAACATACGAATTTGCACCACTTACCACGGCCAGTAGGGGCTGAGGCTCATCAGATTTCTGCCAGGTTTACCTCAGAGCTTAACCATGCTATGGCTTGGTTCAGACCTTAAAATTACGTTGTCCATCGTCGGGACTACGATGACTGGTGGGGGGGTAGATTGTGGTGATGCGATCGCCCGATCTACCTATGCTTGATGAAATGGTACGGTCCAGGAGTATAAAAGTAGGCAGCACTGGTAGGCCAGATAGGTGTGTCCTACAGGACTTCAGGAAGTGTCGTCATTTCCGGTGGGTTGGGCTACACGTCTAGCAGGTAAGAGCTGCCAGTGGCAGTTAAAGTATAGAGATTTAATGTCGAACAGGGTAAATGGAGATTCATTTAATTACAGTGTGGCTGAGGAGTACTGCGGGCACTTTTGAATGGCTGGTTATTTTTCGGCGAGCTATTAGACAAGTTCCGGGTCCAGTGCGTGGTGCATTACGGGTTATTGGCTGCAGGTTTGTTACTCTCTTTCACGTGTGGGGTTATGGGAACGTATTTTCCCTCTAATTCATTCGTTTGTTATATTCTTGCAGTGACTTGGGGTGTTGGAGGTGTTGCAGCAGGCTGAACCGGCGCCATTTAAAGGTTGAATCTATGTCAGTTAAATGCTGAACCTACGCTATTAGAAGGCTGAACTGGCTTCATTTGAAGACTGTGATTCTCCCTTATGGAGTAGCGCTATCATATTATCTGCACGTACAATGACTGTCTGAACTGGAGTGTTTCTGGACGGGAGATCAACAGTGTCACCACTATCCGTGCTGCTTTGTTCATTTACCTTCCCTCTCGTCTAACTTCGTAGCGGATGCCTGAAGCGGGTTGTATTCCTGACCGGAGACAGACAGCGTTACGATTGTTTGCATGGATTTGTTCAATTTACCTGCTTTCTCATCTAGCTTCGTAGCGGATGCCTGAACCGGGTTATTCCCGGACGAAGTGGACAGTTCGCTGCTTTTCGGGTTGATTCACGTGATCTCTCTCTCTCTCTGCCGCCCCTGAGACCGTGTCTTTGTTCCGGGTTTTAGGCGAGTGATACTCTTACTTAAGGTACAGAAACTTCTAGAAATTACTAATTATTTTGTTTCCCTCGACGTGCCTATGTGAAGCGTTCCGCTTCTCGCTTCTGATAAGGCTATAGGTAACGACATTGAACTCTCTTTATTTTTCCTCCCTCTGAGGACTTCGAGAGGTGTGATTACCGGACTAGGGGTGATATGTGAATTATAATCTGCTATTTTGTGGTTAATTTGTTTTGTTTAAAGTGATTTTGTTTTGAATTTGTTTGTTTGTTTTTGTTTGTTTTATTAATTTTCTCCTGTCCTAGAATTGGGGAATTGGTCGCGGCCGAGATCCTCTGTGTGTGGTGCTGTGGTTGGTCTGGTTGCAGTGTTCACAACAGAGATGTTTTGGCGTGTGGTGACGTGAGTGAGCACAATGGTTGCTGAGTGTTTGGATCCATCGGACGCCTTTTTCCCAATTCTGGGCTGGAGGATTTATGTTTGAGTGTTTTTAGTATTAATAATTTGATGGCATGAGTTAAGGCTTTAAATTAAATGTTAACTGGTATTTTATATTGACTGTGAAATAAATGGTTTGCCATCTCCCTTTTTGTCTGTATCCGTCCCAGCCAATAATGAATCTGTGAGCTTTGTGGTGTTTATTACTTGTGGGTCCCTGGACCTGATCCGGGGTGGCGTAGTCATTTTTTTATTTATATCTCTTTGCATCGCATGCCCTCGTCACAGTACTTATCAGGAGAAAGAGAGCGAGAGAGAAAGAATTGAACAGGAACAGCAAGGGAGCCGAGAGCGGTTTGTGTTCACAAAGCATGTTTTTAGCGAGATGGTCTCGGTTCAGTTCTCCTCCAAGGGGTCTGAGATCATTTACAGTGTTCACATATGTGCCAAAAATGCAGCGAACCGTGCTCAGACCCTGAAAAGTGTAAAAACGTTCCTAGTCACATGTGTGTGCCAGATAAATGTAAAGCTAAATTTTTATCATTTAATTTAGAAAAAAGAGTGGGTGAGGTACCATGTGAAATTTCACATGTTACGTATTTCAAACACAGATTTTGATTGATTTTTTTACGTCAGCAAGAGGGTCCCATAATTTAAAACATAACTGTAATTCATAATAGCTGCTTGCACAAATTATATAAATTCATATGTTTATTCACGGTTACATTAACTTTCGCATGATCTTGGATTGTTTGTTTTTTAGACACCTATCCTGGACTTGCTGTATGTTTCTTAGCATATTTCATGTAAACAGGATTAGATAGCCCCCATGTCATGTCCACTTCATTCATAAAAAAGGAAATGGTTAAGCTCAAAAAAGTAGTCTCAAGCCAACTATGCACATTCAAATGAGTTATTTAAAACATAAATTCCAGTACTGGAATTAGTTTAGCTCAAAGGAAGATACGTACAATAATCGTTACATGTTACCGTGTGTATCTTAAGTTTAGTTTAGTGTTATACAAAGTGTTTATAGTTTAGTGAGTCTCGTGTCCCTGTTTGAGTTTATTGTTATCCTGTCTCGTTTTCCCCCTTGTGGGTTTTGTTTTGCCTTTTTGTTCAGTCTTTGTTCATTAAATACCCTGTTTAACCTCGTCCTTGTGTCCTGTCTGCACTTGGATCCTCCCGGTATAGTTCATGACAGCATGTACTCTTCAGGTACAAAAATGAACTTTTTAAAAGGATCCTTCACCAGTCACAGATGTTGTACCTTTTTTGCTGAGAGTGTTCTCGTATCCCATTTGTACGAACAACAAGAAACCTTGGAGTAGTCTTTGAAGACCAGCTGACCTTCAGGGATCACAAGACAATGCGGTCATGCTTTTAAAATGACATTAGGTTGAATAATTGATGACAGAATTTTCATTTTGGGGTAAACAATTATTTTAATACTGTAAGAATGGGCTGCTTTTAACAGAAAAAACATTTCTTTTTTTTAAAGAATTTGATGGGTTCTTATCTTTTCAGAACTAGTACTGGCCGCAGATAGAGTCCTTGTCGTTGGTGACTTTAACATCCATGTATATAACAATACAGATTAGGAATGGCCTTCAAAAACACAACATGTGTCAGGACCCACTCACCTTTGAAACCATACTTTAGAAATAATACTGTTTTACGGTATAAATGTGGAAATATCTTCAGCAGAATGAAGACATTTCGGATCATTATCTGGTGTTATGTTTGCTTCACTGGGCTACGGATGCTAATCAAACTCCATGTTACAAATATGGTAGAACATGTACTTCAACTACCAAAAATGCATTTCTTGATAATCTGCCAGAATTGTCTCAAATCTCTAGCATGAAAAATAATGGTGAAGATCTTGACATTACTATTGAAAATTTTAACTACACATTCTCAGAAACACTAGGCACAGTTTCTCCTCTGCATTTAAAGAAGATAAAAAAAGGCAGCCCAACACGTGGTATAATGAACACACTCAGGATCTACATAAAGCGACCCGGAAAATGGAGCGCAATTTTAAGAAAACCATTTTCTAGGTATTTCGTACAGCATGGAAGGATTGTACTCGAAAATACAGGAAAGCCAAGTTATAACAATGCAACTTGAAGTGAAACCCGATGAACAAACTAACTACAGCGCCCCTAAGGAGACATGGCAATTATTTTCTTAATCAACAACATGCATGCTAGACCCATTACCGACCAAAACTACTGAAAGAGATGCTCCCTGAAATTATGGATCCTCTTCTTAGTATTATTAACCCATCTCTGACATTAGGACATATGCCTAACGCATTTAAGGTGGCTGATATAAGGCCCCTTGTCAAAAAAAACCAACTCGATCCTAGAGAACTAGGGAATTACAGGCCTATATTGAATTTACCTTTCATATGTAAAGTTCTGGAAAAAGTAATTTCAACTCAATTATGATCCTTCCTCCAAATGAATGACATTAATGAAGAATTCCAGTTTGGATACGGGCATGTCACAGTAAAGAGACTGCTTTGATCAGAGTTACAAATTATCTGCTTTGATCAGAGTTACAAATAATCTGCTTTTTGCATCTGACCGAGGTTGTATATCGTTATTGGTGCTGCTAGACCTTAGTGCTGCATTGGACACCATTGACCACGGCACACTCCTACATATACTCGTAAATGATGTCAGCATTAATGGAATAGCATTGCAATGGTTTAAGTCTTATTAAACCGACCATTTTCAATTTGTAGCAATAAACAATGAGGTGTCACGCAAATCGCAAGTCCAGTATGGTGTACCACAGGGCTCAGTCTTAGGGCCTCTGCTTTTCGCATTATACATTTTACAACTAGGAGATGTAATAAAGTGAAACGGAATTAGCTTTCACTGTAATGCTGATGGTACTCAACTTTATGATTCCTCGAAGCCTCATGAAGCACAGCATATGGACGAAAATGTTGAAAATCATTTTAACAGATGTTTAAAAACCATTAGATAGCCTTCATAAATTTGTCAGACAACCTTTATTATTTATGGGATTATATTGAAAGAAATAAGACCTGCAACAAATGTTTCTTCCGTAATGTGACTGAAACAGACTATTCAACAAGAATGTATGAAACATTGGGTGGAAGAAATGGCTGTTACAAAACACAACAGACTCAAACCTACATAACATGTTCAGTACATTTGTTTCTACATTTTACTTGGGATGTTTGGCCCTGAACCTTTTCAAGCAGCCAGCGCTCCCCCTGAAACAATTTCAGAGGCTCCTCGGACACATGGCGTCCTCGGCGGGGGTGATACCCCTTGGGTTGATGCACATGAGAACGCTCCAACACTGTCTACAGAGTCAACTCCCATGGAGAGCGTGGCACATTGGCAGCAGGTGACAAGCCTCTCTGCACAATGCACCCTTACCCCTTGGTCTTTAATGACCTTTCTGCGGACAGGGATCCCCCTTGGGCAGGTTGCAAGGCATGTTGTGGTGTAAACAGACGCCTCCCTGCAGGGTTTGGATGCCGTATGCAATGGGGAGGCAGTGTCGGGGTGATAGACGGGCCCCCACCTGCGATGGCATATCAACTGAGGTTTTGACTGTGCTACTTGCACTGAAGAGGCTACGACCTCTCATGCAGGGCAATGCTACGTCGCACAGCACAACTGCCGTGGCGTATATCAACCACCATTCGCTGACAGCAGATAACACGACCGAGGCCTCCTCCTGTGGAGTCAACAAGTGATCAGCTCCCTGCGAGCCACACATATCCCAGACGACCTGAACCACACAGCCGACATGCTCTCTCGTTAGTCGACGCCTCACGGAGTGATGCTCCTTGTTCAAGGCTCTCCTCGGCATGGATGCTATAGTGCACAGCTGGCCGCAGGAAGTACGCCTCCCCCCAGTGAGCCTTATTTCACAGGTTCTGTGCAAGGTCATGGAAGAGGAGCATGAAGTCCTCCTAATTGGGCCATATTGGCCCAACTGGGTTTGGTTCTCGGAGCTAATACTCCTGACTGGCCGATTACACTGACGAAGGACTACGGTGGTTTAGTCGATCACTCAGACAAGGTCTAGATGAGCAGAGCAGCCCTGCCCCCTTAGGCTGGTTACTAGTTGAGTTACCTATTCATAGCTCTAACTGGACCTAGTACTCCAGACGTAGTAATCCCCCAGCAGGGCGGTTCCGTCTGATGTATCCTCATGATTGGTTCCCACCTTGGCAACCCATGATCTTCCCTAGGTGGACCTCCACCTTTCGGTAAACTCCTTCAATACGCACATTCCTCCCATGAGTTCCCCCCTTAAATGTCGAGACCATGTTGGTATCTATACTAAATTCCTCCCTATGTTAGGAAGTGCTCTCTGTAGCGTGTCCCCCATTTGAGGAAGTAACGCTTACCCAGTAGCCTTATGGTACCGGGCGGCATCTCGCTGTTAGAGAAACAAGGCCGCCGCCTGTGAGGGCCAAAGGCAGGGGCTTCCCACCTTTTCGAAAAGCTCTGGGACCCCCTACCTATCCACTGCTAGGTTGCAATTTCATGGTAGCGCTCATGTCAGACAGGTCTCAGGGTCCTCAGCCCAAAGGTGAATGAATGCAGCACGCCGTTTACGTTTTATACCCGGATATCCAGGGGCGGAGTCCGGCATGCAAATTTAATTCACCAATTTCATTGGCCTTTTCTAAACTAGTCAGAAGTTGATAGGTTCTTAAGACAAACCCCATTTGTCGATTCGACACAACGTCTCATTCCCTCCATCAGGGAACTTAGGTTACATCCATAACCAAGAGGTTATAAGCTTTATCAGTAAGGTAAAGATGTGTTTTGTAGCTATTTTCCATATAAATCTCCAAATTTGGTTATTAATAATTATTCTTTATTCATTAAATATCACCGCCTGAAAAGTAACGAGTAACTAGTACTCTTAGTAGTTTTTTAGGTTAAGAGAGAAATTTTTACTTTTACTCAATTACTTTTTTAACACCATTACTTTTACTTGTAATTGAGTACAATTTCAGAAATGTAACAGTACTTCTACTTAATTACACATTTCCAGTACTCTTTACTGCTTAAACACACCATCAGTCTATCAAAAGACAGCAATCTCGCTTGTTTTCTCGGTCAGTCTTTTAGAACAACTCACATGCCTTCAAGTAACCCACCCTCCCTAGGGCAAGAAAACACCCTTGACTGTACATTATACACAGACTCAACGTCCCCTGACAAAATGCTCCTGATCATTTTGACAGAATCACTGGATGAGCAGCAGGTAATACATCAATCCAGCATGCCAAAAACAAAGACAATGATTTGGGAAACTGTTATTAGATACACAGTACTTGTATGAGAGTTGAAATCTGTTAGAAAGAACAAACTGGAATGTGAACTTGTCATATAACATATGGGCGGTTTCCCAGACAGAGATGAGATTATGTCAGGACCAAGCCTTAGTTACATCTGGACGTTTAATAAAATGTCTGAGCCCTTTTTGAGCCTACACATTACAACGCATATTGGAACTAAAATGGCGGTTACTCATGAATTCTTTGGAATACAGAATACAATTGGTCTTGTTTGAAAAAAAGAAAAGTAGCTGATTATTGCTATAAAAAAATATCACACACACACAAATTTTTATTTAAAGGCATGTTGTTAGGTTTATTGTAAAAAACTAAAAAAATACATTAAAAAAATATGGGTCGCAAAAGGATAACAAAAAATCTAAGTACACTCTTTTATGTTGTACACTCATTTCTTTTATAAAAAAGAATCAATTACTCTCCCTACATAAACTATTTTAAAAAACACCAAAGAAATCTGTATTCTAGAATCCTATAAATTACCAATGATAAATAGTTTGTCATGGTTCAATTAGAAATTACATGCACAAGATTGACACAAACTTAGGTGTCCCGTATACAGAACGGGTAACAGTTAAAAGGCTACGTAGTTTTAGAAACATGCCTTATAAAAATAATTTCTTGCGTGCATTTTGAGACAAAACCATGGCACTGTATTTTAAGATGTGTCAGAGCAGGGGTGCATTTCCCAAAAGCATCGATAGCCAACTATGGTCGCAAGTTCTGTAGTTACAGTATAGTTCAATTGTTTATGTGTTTTCTGAAACCATCGTTCCAACAATCAATTGCAAGCAGCATGGCAAAGTCGCATGGTTGTAACTACAGGTCTAGAGCTGTGGTCAGAAGCATAGTTCCTTGATATTATGACATGTACATGCATAATGCTTTTGATCAAAGTAAGCAAGCAACATTCAGTGCATATAACATATCCGTCATTTTGAATATATACAAATTAAATACTACATCTTTTAGTTTGTCAAGAAAATCGAAGTCTTGTTTTTTGGAAAAGTGTAAGTGCTCAAGTAAGCTGGGGAATGACGGGGGGGGGGAACTTATGAATTCATTCAATATTGTGAAATAAAACAACAGAGAGAAAAAATGCGATAGCAAAAATAGTTTTCAGATGCAGTTTACGTTATATACAGCAAAAATGACATTAAATCATTCTGAACAGATTAATTAGTAGATTGTATTACTCCACCCCCTACAGTATGTGATATCATCAACTAACTTGTTTAACCAACTTGGTTCAAACGACAGAAGTGCGACAAAGTTCCTGTGTTTTCGGGAAACAGTCGTGCGTAGCTAGTTAGTTTCTCAAACGATGCATTGCACTTCGTTGGTTAACCAAGTTTTGTCGTTGTTCAGGCTGAATATACAATTAAAAAAGACTGCACAGAGGACCTGCATTACAAACATACACAGCATTCACATACATTTTGCTTCGGGTCTCTCACGCTGGTGCATCGGATGCGTGTTTTTGTGTGCAATCACATAAAGGCAATTTTATGTTGAATTACAGTAAGTTTAAAGACATTGTAAGAAAGGCATTGGTCACTGTGAAAAGGGACAGTCCCATGTTACCATGAGCGGACGTGACACTGATACCACACTTCCTGCTGTGGAACAGACTGTTTCAAACCGAATGTCATACTCTGTAAGCCAAATATTTTCAGCTTTTAACCAATTGCATTCATAGCATAACAAAGCTAAATGCTAAATTGTTTCTTGAGTTTTATCTTCAAAATGTAAATACAAAAATAGTTATGTAATGGGAAGTTTAATTCCAGATTACCTTCTGTTACAACTACGTTTTACAGCTCTCTGACGTGTTGGTAATGTCAAATGTGTGAGTGACAAACTGTCAGTCCCTGTGAGTTTTAATACATAATTCTGATGAAGACAGAACAAACTGCAAATTAGCATGAGATAATTTAGCATATGCACAGTGTTTAAGAACATCAACAGATACTATAGAAAACAGTACACTCACTGTGTTTGCATGTATTTATGATCAATATAAAGTATAATATACTGTAGAACTAACTCTTTTCTCACACTTTTAGTCAGTTTGCATAACTGGTCCCACTTTTATTTTTTACATGCATTTTTTTTAGATAGGTGATGTAAAGCATAATAAATTACGGTGAACATCATGTAATTATATACATATATATATATATATATATATATATATATATATATATATACACTCTTCAAACATATAACAACCAAAAAGTGCCCAAGAACTTTGGCCTTATTTTGCACTGTATATTGTGTTATCACTTGTTATCTACAGGATTTCAATGCATACATTTTCAAGCATTCAGAGTTTGGAAAGATTTAGAAAAGGAGAAAGAGTAAGATGACAGACATTTTCTTCCATAATTTTGTGTTATTTTAAAAGTGTGTCCTTAGAGATGTCTACTTTTGTTCCTGATCCACTCGTCCTGTGTCAGTTACCTTTAGAGACATGTATTTGCCAATTACATCCTGCATTTATAGAAAGGCATGTTTGCCATTGCAATTCATCTACAGTTAGAACCAAAACAAAGGCTATTAACAATATATACAGTTGAAAGAAAAAGTATGTGAACCCTTTGGGCTTACTTGGATTTCTTCATAAATTGGTCATAAAATGTGTTCTGATCTTCATCTAAGTCACAACAATAGAGAAACACAGTCTGCTTAAACTAATACCGCACAAACATTATACGTTTTCATGTTTTGATTGAACACAACATGTAAACATTCATAGTGCAGGGTGGAAAAAGTATGTGAAACCCTAGGCTAATGACTTCTCCAAGAGCTAATTGGAGCCAGGAGTCAGCCAACCTGGGGTCCAATCAATGTGATGAGATTGGATGTGTTGATTAAAGCTGGCCTGTCCAATAAAAAACACACCAGTTTTGAGTTTGCTGTTCTGAAGAAGCGTTGTCTGATGTGAACCATGCCTCGCACAAAAGAGCTCTCAGAAGACCTACGATCAAGAATTGTTGACTTACATAAAGCTGGAAAGGGCTACAAAAGTATATCTAAAAGCCTTAATGTCCATGTGTCCACGGTAAGACAGATTGTCTACAAATGCAGAAAGTTCAGCACTGTTGCTACACTCCCTAGGCGTGGTCGTCCTGAAAAGATGACTGCAAGAGCACAGCGCAGAATGCTCAATGAGGTGAAGAAGAATCTTAGAGTGTCAGCTAAACACTTACAGAAATCTCTGGCACATGCTAACATTTTTGTTGACAAATCTACAATAAGGAAAACATTAAACAAGAATGGACTTCATGGGAGGACACCATGGAGGAAGCCGCTGCTGTCCAAAAAAAACATTGCAGCACGTTTGAAGTTTGCAAAAGAGCACCTGGATGTTTCACAGCACTACTGGCAAAACATTCTGTGGACAGATGAAACAAAAATTGAGTTGTTTGGAAAGAACACACAACGCTATGTGTGGAGAACAAAAGGCAAAGCACACCAACATCAAAACCTCATCCCTACTATGAAATATGGTGGAGGGGGCATTTATGGTTTGGGGCTGCTTTGCCGCGGATGGATTACTGTCATCGATGGAAAAATGAATTCCAAAGTTTATCAAGACATTTTGCAGGAAAACTTAAGACCATCTGTCCGCCAACTGAAGTTTAACAGAGGATGGACGATGCAACAGGACAACGACCCAAAGCATAGAAGTAAATCAACAACAGAATGGCTTCAACAGAAGAAAATACCCCTTCTGGAGTGGCCCAGTCAGAGTCCTGACCTCAACCCGATTGAGATGCTGTGGCATGACTTCAAGAGAGCGATTCACACCAGACATCCCATGAATATTGCTGAACTGAAACACTTTTGTAAAGAGGAATGGTCCAAAATTTCTCCTGACCGTTGTGCAGGTCTGATCTGCAACTATAGGTAACGTTTGCTTGAGGTTATTGCTGCCAAAGGAAGGTCAACCAGTTATTAAACCCAAAGGTTTCACATACTTTTTCCACCCTGCACTCTGAATGTTTACATGTTGTGTTCAATAAAAACAAGAAAACGTATAATGTTTGTGCGGTATTAGTTTAAGCAGACTGTGTTTCTCTATTGTTGTGACTTAGATGAAGATCAGAACACATTTTATGACCAATTTATGAAGAAATCCAAGTAAGCCCAAAGGGTTCACATACTTTTTCTTTCAACTGTATATATATATAAATATATATATTAGTGGTGGGCATAGATTTTTTTTTTAATCTAGATTAATCTTGGAATTAATCTAGATTAAAATGGCTCATTTGAATTCTGCCGAAGGCATTCAGAATATGTGTGCTACCCAAATAATGACTAAAAGTAAGTCTTTGAGAATGGGTGTCTCAAGCCAGGTGGTGCATTAGACAAGGGGCTCATCTCCTGTTTCCAAAATGCATCACAAACTGCTTGAGAAAGCTGTTCTACTATGATAATTGGTGATGAAAATAAATTATGTTCAATAAGATGCACTTGTGTTTACTTCCGCATTAGCTAAGGGATGCTTTGTGTTTAGGTGGTAATTGAGACTGGAAGGGCTCCTACAGTACATTTACATTTAGCAGTCGATTTTATTCAAAGGAACTTACAAAGAGTTAGGGAGCAACAAGCGATAAGTCATACAGGAGCCATAATACATTAGGTGCCAATACAAATCTACTGGTTTAAACTACCTGTTGAGAGAAAGTTTTTTTTAAACCAATTCCGCATTGCACAAGGTGCAAACAACCTTAGTCTTGTCGATGCTTCCATTGGGAAGCTTCTTAAAAATAAATGTTCCCTGAAGCAACCCAGCGGCTTCAAAGCTGCATCCATGTTAGCACGTCACGTTTGATGTGGTAATTTCACAGTAACGTTATGTTGTGTTCAGACCAAACGCAAATGGCGCGTCAAGCGCGAGTGATTTACATGTTAAATCAATGCAAAGACGCGATAGACCTACTTGCGGCGCGATGAGGCTAGGTATACATCCGGGCTAAAATATCAAGGTGAAAGTCAGCATAGCTTGCGTAGTACAGACCCAGCTCCCAAACCCAACTTTGAGAATAGATTAACGGCGATAAGAGTCTCACGTTAACGGCCCACCACTAATATATATATATATATATATACGTTTTTTGTTATTATGCATTTATTCTTTTGTTGAAATAATTCAAAATGAACCCATTCAACTGTGACGGAACGAACCACACCTGCTCCAGGCGGGCTTCGAACCTGCACGGGAGTCGGGCGCTCTAGCGAGGAGGCTAAAGACCGCAGTCTCTAGCGTCTGTCGCTAGAGCGTCCTTGAGGCAGAGGAGTGAGGTTTACATACTTGCTCAGCACTTCACTGGCTTGACTCTGTTACACAACCACACCTTTAAATATGTATTTCATAATGAAACTCATTTCACACCATTTTCCAATGTAAGATTCTAGTAATGTGTCATTGGACACATGAGTCATGTATGATTCAGTCATTATCCGAGTGTCTCTATCTGTGACACTTAAAGCCGGCTAAACGTGAGTAAAGCACTTTCATTATGGTCAACACTCAAATGGCATGTTAATATAGTTTTGAATACATTTGTCATGTTTCAGTATCTTCATAAATTGATTTTAGCTGTTTATACTAAAAAGTTCTGTTGTTATGATAAGCAGCTTTTTTCTTCCCAGATGTTACCACATGAGAACATTTTGATATGAGGCGCCGTTTAGGGTCTAAATCAAACTGCGCTCATGAATACATATATAAAAGCGTGCATACACATATATACATTGCTCGCATATACATGTATACTTTTGAATGTTCAAGCAAACACATATGAAAATCATGTGCGCACAAATGTGAAATCCATACCAATACATCTTATGTTAATAATGCATGCATATAAACTTTTTCGCGCATACATATAAACTCTGCGTACATACACATCTATAAAACACTCGCACATACATACAAACTCTGCGTGCATACACATCTATAAAACACTCGCACATACATACAAACTCTGCGTGCATACACATCTATAAAACACTCGTACATACATACAAACTCTGCGTGCATACACATCTATAAAACACTCGTACATACATACAAACTCTGCGTGCATACACATCTATAAAACACTCGTACATACATACAAACTCTGCGTGCATACACATCTATAAAACACTCGTACATACATACAAACTCTGCGTGCATACACATCTATAAAACACTCGCACATACATACAAACTTTGCATGCGTAGTAATTTCATATGTGGATGTGCGTGAACTTTTCAGTGTAACCGGAAGGCATTTCACTGTAACCGGAAAGCATTTCACTGTAACCGGAAGGCATTTCAGTGTAACTGTGTCGCTACCAGATCCGTCCCGGAAACACGATTTGTTCCGCGTGTAACGGCAGGCCAGAGAGTTAGGGTCCAACGGTACCCGGAATTAAACCGCTGGCCGGAGGAGAAGAATGAACACGAGTCCATTAGATAGGCATTTCCAAAACCTTTAATAGCGGTGTTCACCCGCGCTCTTTGAATACACATACAAAAGGAGCGGGTACAGAAAAGGGAAACCAAAAACACTCTGGTACCGTCACAAACAAAGAAAATAATGTACACACGTGGTCAGCGGTAGAGCTAAACACAACCATCACTCTCCGTCACCTCTCTGCAACCACGCGTACTCGCACACGAGCCCGTGCATGCGCATCACAGCATCATCTTAAAGGCACATGCACACTAAAACATTAGGTGGCCGTTACACGCGCATGCGCGAAAGTGCGTCTACTTCCGGCCGAAATAATTTACGGCAAACATGATTTGTTCCGCGCATGCGTGAAACTCCGTCTACTTCTGTTCGAAACCATTTACGGCAGTTTTAATAAAAAAGTTGTTTGTCCATACCGGAAATATTTTTTTAAATAAACTAAAAAAGAGCAATTAACATCAAAAGACATCAAACATATTACAAATGATAATGGTTTGGTGAAACGTACGAGGGATACACAAGGAATCCTGTAAAGAGTGAAAAGAAGTTTTTCTCTAATAATCTTTGTTTCTTTTTATTATATTTTTTGATTCCAAGAAAATACAATATTACAAAATATTATATGTCAGGAGTGAGAAACTGATTTTTATATATAAAAATACTTCTTTATTTATAGAAAAACTATAAAACTTAAAATGAATATGTTTATTAGTGATTCTCTTAAAACCTTTTTTTTGGCAAAATATGTCAAGGTTAATATGTGGCACAAATTGATAACCTAATTAGATTATTGAAATCCTTACATGGTTGCCCTTGACAAGCAGGATTTTCAGAATTCATCCAATTTATTTTTACATTTGTTCCTTATTTTCTTTAGTCATTCACTAAATCTCAACCTCCCACCCAGCCTCTCTCAGTCACACAATCAAACATCTATTCATTTACTTAAATTGCTGATTAAGGAACAGGGCATTGACCTTACTTTTCTAATATTTTAACAAATGTCTGCATTTAAGAAACACACAGAAAAAGTTATTTATGTATTTATTACATTTATTTACACATTTGGTTATTCCAAACAACCACCCAAACCCCACCCACTCAGTCAACCTAACGACGCTCTGAAGGACAGTCAGGAATCTCTCCTTTTAAGATAAATTTCTGAAGTCGTTCATAAAACACAAACGAATCCATAGCGCTGTCAACCATTTTTGTACTCTCCAACATCGCCACTAACAGACTGTCGTAAAACATCTAAGATAACAGGAAGTGGCGCCAATTAGAACGCATCGAGTCGACTGTCGTGGAAATGGGAATTACCGGAAGTAGACGCACTTTCGCGCATGCGCGGAACAAATCGTGTTTCCGGCACGGATCGGGTAGCGACAAACTGGAAGGCATTTCACTGTAACCGGAAGGCATTTCACTGTAAATGGAAATATTCTTCATTTAGATCAGCATGAATCTGAGAGCGACAATAGCCTTGATGTTTATTAGTAGGGCTATTTGCTTGTGCAACCCCGCTAACAATTTTTGGTATTTTTGATATTTCCCTAACGTTAGTTTTTTGTTACCATTTTCTAAGGCTCGTTTTTGGTTCTTCAGGAAAGTTTTATTTACGTTAATAGAACGTAAGTTTATGGTTCCCATAACGTTCTGTTACGTTACTCTAACTTTATTTCCGTAGAGACAACCAAAAACAAAACTTTAAAAAACTTTCTGGGAGAGAAACGTTCCCAGAACGTTAACCTAAAATATTTTCTCGGGTCCGTTTGGCATAACTACACGTCTGTAATGAATAAATCCATGCTGTGTTTTTATCCATCGCTTGTCTAATCTAATTAAAATAAATCATCACACATAAAATGAAAGATCAAATCAATGCATTATATTATTCTTTTCGCCTATTAATTCCCTTTTCATTACTGAAGTAGCTGATTTAAACAGCGCAGTATATAATTTATAATAAAACCACACTGTGTGTAGGTCAACCTCAACATACATTTTAGATATTTAAATAAACTAACCAATGACTTCAACAGAATATTTAAAGCAGATTTTTATTGAGAATATAGAATAATTATTTAATTATCTTCGGTATAACAATATTCTTGTCTCACTAGAGAGGTATAGCGCGGCTCCGTCTTCATATATAACTATCAAAAGCTCCGAGTTTCAACCTTACATCAATTTTTTAAATAAATAATAAACCGCTAAACTAATGTGTTAGTGCGTGAGGTAAAACGAAATGACCACTAATTTTTAAATGACGGGAGTGCGCGGCAAAGCGGAGAATGCACGTGTTCAAGCACACATACATAGTAACAGACAACCACACTTAAGAAATACACAAGGATTTATATAATTGTATTTTCATTTAGCTTAACTAGTTTATTATTTTCAGCCATTAAAGGGCACATTTATTAATTTAATTTAATCAGTATAACATGTGTTAATGTGGTCTTATATTTTCTGTATTGCACATGTCATTGACGTTTATCAGCTTTGACTATTTTTACCATTAAAAATAAACAAAAAAAGAACCTCAAAAGAAATCAGAGAACGCTATTTTCTGGTTGCGTCCGGTGTGGACACCGGAGGCACTTTAAAACGCTATTAAAGAAATCGGCTATATCATCTTCATTGCAACTTGCACAAGCAAGCAAAGCATTAATAAACGTTAAGGAAAATATCGCTTTCAGATGTTGATCTGAATGAAGAAGACTTCCGTATACACTGAAACGCCTTCCGTTTACACTGAAAAGTTCACGCACATCAAATATGAAATTACAATGCATGCAAAGTTTGTATGTATGTGCGAGTGTTTTATAGATGTGTATGTACGCAGAGTTTATATGTATGCGCGAAAAAGTGTATATGCATGCATTATTAACATAAGATGTATTGGTATGGATTCCACATTAGTGCGCACATGATTATCATATGTGTTTGCTTGAACATTCAAAAGTATACATCCATGTATATGCGAGCAATGTATATATGTGTATGCACGCTTTTATATATGTATTCATGAGCGCAGTTTGATTTACACCCTAAACGGCGCCCTTTGAACATGGTTGCTGCTAGTAACAAGTTTAAATAAACCTTCCCATTTTCACTATTTCCTCCCCATGTAACATTTGACTATATTTTTGTGTTTAACTATCACATGTATTTATCATGTATTTTATTATAACAACAAACCATTCTTTCCTTGAATTTATCTTTGATAAGAAAACTAGCATTAGAAAGACATATTTTTATACCATAAGGTATTTAACATCTTACCTTTAAAATGGAATGGACAGTAGCGTCACTTTGTTGACCAGAGAGAGACAGTATTGTACATGTTTGAAACAGTTAATCTGTGGTTTAAGAACAAGTGAGTGGATTATTTGCCTTTTTACTACAATTCCATTATTATAATGATCATACCTAAAATGAATAGTAATATAAAGAAGCACTTTCACAATATATAGAAGACAAAAAAGTAAGAGGGAAAATACTTAAGAAAAATACTGTGTGTGTATGTTGTAACCAGTCAGAGGAGACATTGGTAATGTTACATTTAGAAAACGTCTGCTGAGCTCACCAAGCACTTGCTGTGATCGCTCAGGCGGGGTGAGCAGGAAGGGCAGTACATACAAAGCGCTCTAGTGTTAGCCAGTGTGTAAGAGGAACAGCAAAGGTCAAGGAGATTTCTCTTCCGACATGCACTCCTGACCTCAAGGTCTAAGGGTTAATATCAGAAAATTACTGAACTTACTGACGGTAAGAGTTCAGCGGAAAAATATCCGGTAAATCACGGTAAATGAAAGAGCACTTCAGCTCAGAATGACCATATCATGCTTTAGGTCAAGGTAAACCCCTAGGCAAGCATTAGCATGTTATGTCTATATTTCTTTTATTAAAATACTGTATTCATATTTCAACATAAACACAATTTCAAACATTAATAGAGATACACAATACACAGGTTAACCAGTCATTTGTTATGTTGACTAATAAATGGCAAATTTGTTTATGAAGGCAATCCAGATTAACCAAATTATTTTCTCATTAATTTATTATTCCTAATATAAATTATTTTCTTATTATGACACCTGGAAAATGAAATTAAATGTGAAAAGAATGTTGACCAATGCATTTACTAAATAAATGTAATGCTGTTTACATATATAAAACACACATTCTGCATTTCATAAACATTGAGCTGAACAGTATATGCTGTACATGTCAGATTTGTTCAGATTTAACAAACTGTCCACACATTAACATTATGTATCTATCAAATTTAAATACTAATGAGATAGGAAATCTGACAATCATATTTGGTATGTGAGGAAGACCATATCAGTCCTCACGCTCATCCTTTAACTGCTGCTTCGTTTTTAAAACATTTATTGTGTAATATATATCAGTCTTTGATAAATGCAATGACACTTTCAAGATTTCCTACTTTTACTATCCAGACCACTATGATGTCAAATTGTAGACCATTCATTAGGAGCTTCTCTAGCAAATGAAAATGAACAAATCTGAAATATTTTGATAAGTGAACAGGCAAAATGTGTTGTGGTTTTCAATTCAGTTTACATCAGATGTTGACATAAATTGTCACATAAAAAGTGACAAAAAGTTAAAACACGGATACATATTCACACATACACCCTCACAGCAAACTTCAGGGGCTTTTTCATGGTTTTTAGAAACCGAAATGCTGTTCATACGAGACATGCGTAAAGGCTAAATAATTTCCCCTCATTACCTGCTCTATAATCAGCACAAGAACAATCTACTGTGTCTAGGGTGACCACCTGCTAATAAGCCCAAGGGGGGACAAGGGGTATGTTTCTGAGTGACAATGTGGGACACTGCCTGGCGCGGCGGTGCCCCCACCCCCCGGACAGACTCACTGATAGTGGTTTACCCATTTCTAGCACATACCACCGTACATGGTATATTAATAATGCCCTATTCCCCTAAACATGTGTAATTGCTGATGTATGCTCATAAATAGGCCACCCAATGTATATATTTTTTTAAATTAAGATTCACAATATTTTGAACATTCAATGAATTGACAAATGCACTTCCACTTACGATTTACTTTAGCTATTTTATTTTCCCAGTCTTTCTTGTACCCACACCTTCTCTTTTTAATTAATGGCTCAGACCAGTGGCGTTGCTAGGCCCTTTTTAGGGGAGCTAAAGCCCCCCTAAAGTTCTAGCTCAGCCCCCCCTAAAATATTGTGTGTAATGTAATCTGTACAAGAATTCGAGATCGCTTTATAGCCCCCTTTAAAACTCTTATTATGAAAACGGCGTTAGGCTGCGTTATTTAGCGCATTCTTCAGTTCACACAGTAGCACATTGGAGTTAACGTCATTAGCAGTAACGTTATAAGGTGTGTTCATTAACATGACGTCTGCATTTTTGCCATTCTTTGTTATAAATGCATCTTAATATGATGTGGAAGCGATACAAGACCCTTTCCCATCCACTGTTTAAAAGTTTTATGTGCGTTCACCCCTCGTTAACTATTTGTTAACTTTACCTCAAGCCAAATGAAAGCACCAAACACCAATGACAGCATACTTCCACGATCAAGATGATATTGTAGCGCACAGAAAGTGTCATTAATGATGATGTGCTACAGTTATAGAGAGTTGACGGTAGTTTTGACAGCTCCGGAGAGAGGACGGGCAGAGTTACTGTAGATCAGCCCGGTGCGGCAGTGTTATTCATGGTTCTGAGTTCCGAGGAAATAAAAGTGTACAGAAGCTCTATGTCGTTTATCAGACGCTTCAGTATTTTTATCATTAATTGAAAACATATTGTGGAGGTAATAGATGAACACGCAGTCATGCAGAGAGTGACAGCGCTAGAATGAATTGCAGGGAAACATATTAAGTTATTCTTACTAAATAATAAATCAGCAGTTGATTGTGATATTTATTTTATGGATTTGTGGCTGTTGTCACTTTGAAATATAAATGTTGCAGATTGACCGATTAATGTGATATTCATTTGAATAACAATAATTTGTATTTATGCTTTTCTGCATATTCTTTCTTAATTATTTATTTTAGTAACGTATACAATATGTGGTGATTAGAGTGTGGCTTTCTCTCTATATATACATCCTCATTGGAGGCTGAGCCCCCCTCATATTGAAAACCTAGAATCGCCCCAGGCTCAGACTCATTCTCTTTCTCCATTTTTCAAAATTGGAGCGCGCATCTAAAAGTTCCTTCCCAGTGTGTGAATGTGCGCGCGCTGTCATGACAAAAACAACGGAACAACCTAGTCAGCAGTTCAACTGAGGGGTGGGTGTGGCAACAGTAGCGTGCTGAACTGTCAAGTAATGTTCGTTTGGCTCGAGGATATAGAGCGACCACCTTTTTTTGAGCAAGCTTTGATTATGCGTGACACGCCTCAATTTGCGGGACGCATGAATTGGGCTTCAAACGCTGTGCGCGCACGCGCTACGCGGGACGGGTGGTCACCCTACCTTTGGCTTATTAGCAGGTGGTCACCCTAGGCTCACTGAAGAACTCTGGTAAATTAATTGTAAATAAAAAGAATTTGTAAATAATTGTTTTTGCGTTACCTAATGTAGAAGTCAACGCGGAATCACAAAGGAATGGTATTATCTGGGGACCTCGTGTGATTTAGAAATTACCTCGATTTGGGTAGGGATAATAATTTCAAACAAACAATTGATCTACAGACATATTTATATCCTATGATATCCATCATGTGTTTTTTTACTTATTTTATGCAACATTGTTTATCAAGGAATAATTTAATTGAAATTAAACATATTTTACAACCGCGTGTTCTGTAATAGCGCATATTGTGGTACACAAATGGTTAAGATTCATTATCTTTAAAGAGTCCCGCCGCCGTAGATCACATCGCTTATAGGATTGGCTTCGCCTTTCTTGAGCCCGCCTCTGTAACCAAAGTCGCATTTTGTTTCGCTTTGCCTTCTGTCACTAACGTAAGGCTGCAGCTGATTCGGTTGTATGAACTAAGTGCCAAAGCTTATTTATATTATTAAAGCATCAAAGCTAAGCTATGTCAAGACGCGATGAGCAGGATTATGCAGGTTAAATTACCCGGTAAGAAAACTTTAGTACCAACAGTTTATTGACAAAAGTACGGGACAAGTTGCATCACATATTGATTCAGGAACAGTGTTTTTCCCAATGCATCACCATCCCCTATTAACTGGATGAATTGCAAACTTTAACGTTAGTGTGTCTGTACTTGTTTACCTATTAGGATAACTATATATAGTTGAATAAAATGACAATCGACTGTTTAATTAGCATTTTCCAATTTATGCTACTGTCTAACTGTTAGTTATTAGTTCAGTTGTCTACCAGCTACCAATCAGACGGCTCAACATTTTTTAATTGTGGTTTTAAAACAATAGAGCAGGGAATTTAATTGTACATTGGTTAATTTAGTGCTTGGGTCTGTGCACTAACACAGTTAATTTCAGTAATTAGTTGAAGTATAAAAAATGGACATGGACTTGAAACTCATAGGCTTGTGAACATGTCTGGTATAACGTTAAACACATTTCTGTTTTCTTCCTGCAGCAGCACTAGCAGATAGCAGTCATGAAACGGGTGGGTAGGAGGAGAGAGCTGTCACGATAAAGACCCCTGTAGTTTTCTGGTAAGTTAATTTATAACGCCTGTAGTTTTGCTTTATTGTCTGTAAAAAAGGATGGACGGAGGGTGAGTAGATTAAAAATCAAATTTTCATTTTTGGGTTAACTATACCTATACTAGATGAATTTAAGCGAAAAGACACCTTATCATTTTGATTAGAATTGTAGAAAAAACTACTTTTACAGTTTGTAATTTAAATATCTAACCTACTGATTTTGTTATTTTTATAGGTGACCTGTGGGACAACAATGTGGAATTGTAAATACTGCAGTTTTTGGTCTGAGAAAACAGGAGAAATCCTTAGACATAATTTCTAAAGAATATAGGCAATACAAAGATTGTCCCTTTTCCCTGGCCATACCAAGACTGCTTTGCATATTTCAAAAAAATTCCAAGTGCATCTTTCTAAAATTGTTAAAACGTATCTGAAAATGAGTGTGTGAGCTTACTGTTTTAAGCTTTGCTTCTGACAAACATGTTTATTGTTCTTTTTTTAAGTCTGGTTTAATTGTCATACGGGCAATTTCACTTTTAAATGGCTGATTTCTGAAGAAATCCTTCATCAATTATTTGATCTTAATCGACTTGTTTTAATGGTTTATTATTTAATAAAAGTAAACTCAAAAAAGGTTAATTGAGTTCAGTCTATTTGCCCTTTACGTTATCTGTACTTAAAATTTTAAGTTAACTTAATGTTAAGTCCACATTAACTAAAGTCAATTTAACTAGGTTGTTAATCTCCTCGTTACTCAAATAAAACTGAGAGAATCACTTTCCTCAAATCATTTGAGTAGTCTCAACTCATTGGGGTTTACAGTGTAGGTCTCCTCTCTCATGATCACATGGTTGGCTAATCAGGAGGGTTCCACAGTGAAACTTCCACCTACATAAGAGCTGCTGGCTTCCACTAAATGGTGTCACTCTACCCTCTACCTAGCAAGCTGGCCGCTGTCAACGTAGCAATCCACTTCAGTTTTCGATTCACGTTTGTTGACTTTGGTTATTAGATTACTCAATTCTTACCTCATTTCTCAGATGAGTTTGAGCGTACTCTTTAATGTGGTCTTTGATATTAAACCCTTTTTGTGAATCGTCTGGGGAAAGGAATTAGGCAAGAGTTTTTTTTGTACTAATTTAGTTTTCCATCTGTTAGAGTTAAGGGTAGAAGTGACGGCTACGGTTTTATTTGTGTTATTAATTAGTGTAGTTTATGTTGGGCGACCTATTCACTGAAGCTTTCGATTTTTGTTTCTACCTTTTTGTTTTCATAGTAAGATCATTTGGGAATAATTAGATATGGGGGATTTGCTTTTGATTGTTTCTTTTCTTTGTGGCGTCACAATTTGTTCCTTTCCCTTATGTTGTCCTTGAACATTTGGGAATTCATATTTCACGAAGACATCCCTAGTTACAACAGACAAATAAAACGCGTGAATTAAGCGAATTTAAAGTGCGAATGAGGTGAGTAAACTCAAAATGTTCAATCATCCAACTACGTGGAAATAGCGCGATTCATTTGCACAAGTCGCGTTTATATCGAAAGCCAACAGGATCGCAATAAACACAAAAGAAGATATTCGAAAGAAAGTTAGTAACAGAAAACCGTTCGTCCACATTGACTTTTCTTCATACAATAGAAGTCAATGTGGACCATTGGTAAAAGATGACAGAAATTTTGTTTTGGGGGTGAACTACGGTACCTTTAATCATGACTTGACTGAATTTGACACATTACATACTGCATTAGTTATATGATTTTGTTTTCAGCGGGTTTTTCTTTAATTTCTTTCCATTTTAGTTTTACCACAAAATTTAGCTGGATATGGATTTGAGATGAGACGGGCCTCCGACTTGCCGTAGAGCGCGCAAACCCAGAAGAGGTGGGGCTATGTATATTAGCTAATACATTTGCATTTTGAGTGACGTGTGACGTTAAGTTAACGTCGATCGGTGCACTGTTCTTGCACCGATCGACGTTTCTTAAACGCAGTGCGCCGATCGACGTTAATTTAGCACCCGGCGGCGTTAAGAAATCGCCGTTTTAATGTTAATACGGCGATCCAAAGCATGCTATTTGTGATCCTGTTGGCTTTCGATACATTTGGTGGGAACACTCTATTAGAGCGCCTGCTTCACATGTCGAGCTGATCCTCGATTTGAACCCCCCTCAGAGCAGATTCAGGTAGTACTGGTGACACATGTCGGCACAGTTAGTATTACTATTAGTTTTGCCACACACAACATTTATACAAAACCTTTACACACTATAGATCCTTTCCTTACGGTTTCCCCATTTGGAATCACTTGTAGCACTGACACTGTGTGCCGTTTTTTTTTTTTATTGGTTTCATCTTTGTAGTGAACTGCAAATTGTTTACTGGCACGGTGACTAGCCCATGCCATTTATTTTAGAAAATCCCAAATCATATACAACATATTTCCCTTTACAGTATTTACGCATAGGGTGACAAAATGTAAATAAAAAAAAATAACTTGCGTCACACACCCACTGCCATATGCTTTACATTGCCATACATTAACACTGAACGTGTGAAATGGAATTAAAAGGGGTTCAGATATTACAAGTTAAAGGTTTCCCGTAAGTCTCTGCCAAACTGTCAGCCAGAAGAGAAATGCAAAGGAGCCAATCTGTTTTTCTTTCTATGGGAGTGGAGAACAGAAGCTGGCTGGTGGAGAGGACCTGCCACCCTGTTCTGTCATATGGAAGTCACTCAGCCACAACCGAATACCTAATGACTCGATTTATACCAAACGATTCACCACTCCTCTTAATGATCCTTTCCATATGTACCTCAAACACACAAACATAGCCATCCTTATGTCATTCCAAAGGGCAGGAGGAGTCCGTCTGAGTAAGCTTTTTTGTGACATGTTTTACTATAAAACTTTTGGTATGCTCTAAAATAATTTCCAGTCAGTGCCAGAGCCCCACGATTAGTGCGCCGACATATAGCGCAAGTGCACTCGTGTCGACCTTTGTTCGATTTCTGTCTCGAAAGTCCTTTGATGGTCCCAATCAACTGTCTCTACTCAACGCTTTCCTTTCTATTCTTCACTGTCCTGTCCCAATGAAGGCAAAAAGCCCTTAAAAATATAACTTTAAAATAATTTCCTATCAGAACTAGAATGGTTATAGTCTTGAAATTATAAAACACATACTCTTAGCTACTGGTGCATCTAAAAAAATATATGTTGTGAAAAATAAATTCTCTTAATTTAATCCCAAAAGTGAACGCTTACATATTGCAGTCCTTATTTTTATTCATTTGATTACGGATTACAGGTCATAAAAATGCTGTACCTCAAAATATTAAAATATTTTATTTCAAGTTTAATTTAATACAGCATAGATAATGGGTATCTCATGGTCTAGCTCAATAGGCCTACTTTCAAACAATCATGAGAAGACTGCTGAACTGACAGTTGTCCAGATGAAAACTAAACCTTTCCTATATAAGTGAGAATACATTATTATACCATCACACTTACCACATGATAAATTTAAAATGCTACTCCACACTTGAAAAGCAACATCAGCAAGACATCACCACATACAATTAACTCTTTCACCACCATTGACGAGTTATCTTGTCATTTAAAAATAAACGGTTCCCCCCCAAAGACAAGGTATTACGGCAATCAGTGTTTGTACTGTTATACAGCAGGTGGCACTATTACACACCTTTGGGAAAAAGTACAGAATCCCATAACCTAGAACATGTTTTAGTGGTTTTTAATGATTGTTCTGAGTGTAATCTGGGCGGAATCTTTGACAAAAAACTTTATCTCAGCTGTTTAATCAAAATTATCCATTTTTGTAGAAACCTACCCTCATATATGGAGTGATAAAAAACGAATGAAAACAAATGAAGAAGACAAATGAAGATAGAAGAATACGGTTTCTTTTGTTTAAAAGCTGAGACTCCGTTCTTTCATTTGACATATTGTTTGTCCATATATTTTTTATAGAAATATACTGTAAGCCATTAAATTTGGGTGAAAATGTTAAAAAACGCTGGCGTAGGCTGGCAACTCCCATTGATTTACTGTACTGTCGGCCAGCAGTATTCTACTAGAATTGCCCCAACCCTGTATAAGCACATTTTCAACTTCTTGCAGCATGCGCAGGCTGTGCAGAAAGTGTATGACATCGCAGAAGTGCGACTGCTCCGTGATCTTGAATTACTCTCGTGAGACTTGGAAATCTCACTCGGATAGAGTCTGCATCGATCCAGGAAGTCAACTATACATATCTACTGTAATGGGGTAAACAGCAGACTTTCATTGAAAATATTATTTGAAAGTTTTTTTATGTCATATTTTACGATAGTTTAGGTCATCACAGAGGGCTTAGAGGGCCCTGAGGGTTCTCTACTTGTCAAGCAGGGCTGAACTTGAGAGGGCTTCACAAGGATTGAACTGAACCTGGAGTACGTGCATCAAGTGCAAGTAAATAGGCAACAATTGTCATATTTCTAGCTACTCCTGAACCAGGGCCACTCCTGAACCAGAGAGACTAAAGATACAAAGTGGACTGATCCCCTTTTAAGATGATAGTACATTTAGCATTTCATCCGTAAAACAGGATTCCCAGAATGTGAAGGAAGAGTGTAGAGGCCCAACATCTAAGATGCTTGTCCAGTGTGAAGTTCTTGCAGTCAATGGTGATTTGGGGTGCAATGTCATCTGCTGGTGTTGGTCTCATGTATCTAATCAAGTATAAAGTCAACATGGTCATCTATCAAGATATTTTAGAATGGCTTTTGCCTCTTTTTACTGACAACTTCATGGAGATGCTGATGTCTCCCCCTGATTTCCCTCCAGGACCTAACAGCTGTTTACTGTGCCAAAACTATTACCAACTGGTTTGATGACCATAACAGTCTAAAAGTGGTTAATTGCCCAGCCAACTCGCTTTACCTAATCTCCACAGATAATCTATGGGGTATTGTCAAGAGGTTGATATATTATAATTTTAAGAATCTTTATATATTTAATTTAGATTTAAGATTAAGATTTTTCTTAAAGAAAAACATTAGCAGCTATGTTAGGAGAAGTAAAGAAAGCATGCACTGTAACTTTTGCCTTTTCCAAAGATCAGGTCTAAATGATATGAAAGGGAAAGTGAAGGAAGGATATAAATAGTTTGGGGAAAGAAAGAATGTGCGTCCACAAGTTAAAAAGATTCCCACCTTTCAAATAGGAAACTCAAAGAAACATGAATTTGACACTGTAGATTTTCCATTAGCTGTAAAAAAATGCACTTGTAACTACTTTGCGGGGCTTACTGCTTTTACAAAACGGTTATTCCAAATGGGTAGCAAGGTTTCTTAAAAATAAAGTAAATATGATGTGATGTTAAGGTAACGTAATGCGGTCAGAAGTTATAAATGTTTTTTTTTAACGGCTTGGAACTTGGCTCAACCAATCATCAGAATCAAGCCCCAGAACTGACTGTTTTATAAGAAACAGTTTGGGACTGACCCTCCTGTCAGAAAAGGAAGTAAAATAAAACTCAATACTGTTACACAGTGGATAAATTGTGACCACTAGATTGTACCAGGGTGTGTCCTCCCATCTTTAACAATCTTTATAAAATATTGTCATACATATGTATTTATATATATATAACCATAAATATATACAGTATATATATATATAATATATATATATATATAGAGACATGCTCAAATTTGTTGGTACCCCTCCACAAAAAAAACAAAGAATGCACTTTTTTTCTCTGAAATAACTTGAAACTGACTAAAGTAATTGGCATCCACCATTGTTTATTCCATATTTAAATTTGAATTTGCTTTTGATTTTTTATTCAACATAATACTGTAAATAATTTTTTTTTAAATGATTGAACCCTTTACCTAATATTTTGTTGCACAACATTTAAAGGCAATCACTGCAAGCAAACGTTTTCTGTAGCTCTCAATGAGACTTCTGAACCTGATATCAGATAGTGTGGCCCACTCTTACTGAGCAAACTGCTCCAGCTGTCTCATGTTTGATAAGTGCCTTCTTGAGACTGCAAGTTTCAGCTCTTTCCATAGATGTTTGATAGGATTCAGATCAGGACTCATAGAAGGCCACTTCAGAATAACCCAATGTCTTGTTCTTATCCATTCTTGGGTGATTCTGTGTGTTTTGGGTCATTATCCTGTTGGAGGACCCATGACCTGCGACTGAGACAGAGCATTCTGAAACTGGGCAGTAGTTTTCGCTCCAGAATGTTCTTTGGTTCTTTTTCTACCATTCCCACCATCTTTCTGTTCAATCTGGGGTCGATTTTCCTCTTGCGGCCGTGCCCAGGGATTTTTTTTATTTATTCCATGGACCTTAAACTTCTTAATAATATGTGCAACTGTTGTCACAGGAACGTCGAGCTGCTTGGAGATGGTCTTGTAGCCTTTACCTTTACCATGCTTGTCTATTATTTTCTTTCTGAGCTCCTCAGACAACTCTATCCTTTGCTTTCTCTGGTCCATGTTCAGTGTGGTGCACACAATGACACCAAACAGCACAGTGACTACTTTTCTCCGTTTAAATAGGCTGAATCGCTGATTACAAGATTGTATACATGTGTGATACTTACTAAAGAGACTAATAGTTTAAAATATCACACTAATACACTTATGAATTATCTTTTCTAATGGGTTCAAATACATGTGTCCAGGCTATTTTAGAATTTCTTTGTAAATTAAGATTAATAAATAATTCATCTCTTTCCACAGCTTCTTTGCTTTATTCTATGACATACCATGTAAGTGTACAGTTGAAAGAAAAAGTATGTGAACCCTTTGGGCTTACTTGGATTTCTTCATAAATTGGTCATAAAATGTGTTATGATTAGTGGTGGGCATAGATTAATTTTTGTAATCTAGATTAATCTAGATTAATTTTGGAATTAATCTAGATTAATCTAGATTAAAATGGCTCATTTGAATTCTGCCGAAGGCATTCAGAATATGTGTGCTACCCAAATAATGACTAAAAGTAAGTCTTTGAGAATGGGTGTCTCAAGCCAGGTTGCGCATTAGACCAGGGGCTCATCTCCTGTTTCCAAAATGCATCTCAAATTGCTTGAGAAAGCAGTTCTACTATGATAATTGGTGATGAAAATTAAATTATGTTCAATAAGATGAACTTGTGTTTACTTCCGCATTAGCTAAGGGATGATTTGCGTTTAGGTGGTACTTGAGACTGGAAGAGCTCCTACAGTACATTTACATTTAGTCATTTAGCAGACGCTTTTATCCAAAGCGACTTACAAAGAGTGAGGGAGCAACAAGCGATATGTCATACAGGAGCCATAATACATTAGATCTCAATACAAAGTTACTGGTTTCAACTAAGGCTGGACCACTACCTGTTGAGAGAAAGTGTTTTTTTTTAAAACCAATTCCGCATTGCACAAGGTGCAAACAACCTTAGTCTTGTCGATGTTTCCATTGGGAAGCTTCTTAAAAATAAATATTCCCTGAAGCAAACCCGACCCATAGCTGCATCCATGTTAGCACGTCACGTTTGATGCGGTAATTTCACAGTAACGTTATGTTGTGTTCAGACCAAACGCGAATGGCGTGTCAAGCGCAAGTGCTTTATTTGTTAATGCAAAGAGCCAATAGACCTACCTGCTGCGCGAATCGCGCGAATGAAGCCCTGGTTATGAGATGATGAGGCGGCTTCTGCTTCCGCGAATGACGCAAATCACGCGAGTTGAAAAATCTCGTTCTCGCCCCGTACAGTGCAGTTAAGATGGTATACATCCGCGCTAAAATATCAAGGTGAAAGTCATCATAGCTTGCGTAGTATAGACCCAGCTCCCAACCCAACTTTGAGAATAGATTAACGGCGACATTGTTTTTATCGCGCGATAAAAGTCTCACTGCGTTAACGGCCCACCACTAGTTATGATCTTCATCTAAGTCACAACAATAGAGAAACACAGTCTGCTTAAACTAATACCGCACAAACATTATACGTTTTCATGTTTTTATTGAACACAACATGTAAACATTCATAGTGCAGGGTGGAAAAAGTATGTGAACCTTTGGGTTTAATAACTGGTTGACCCTCCTTTGGCATCAATAACCTCAACCAAACGTTTCCAATAGTTGCAGATCAGACCTGCACAACGGTAAGGAGAAATTTTGGACCATTCCTCTTTACAAAAGTGTTTCAGTTTAGCAATATTCTTGGGATGTCTGGTTTGAATCGGTCTCTTGAGGTCATGCCACAGCATCTCAATCGGGTTGAGGTCAGGACTCTGACTGGGCCACTCCAGAAGGTGTATTTTCTTCTGTTGAGGCCCTTCTGTTGATGATTTACTTCTATGCTTTGGGTCGTTGTCCTTTTGCATTGTCCATCCTCTGTTAAGCTTCAGTTGGCGGACAGATGGTCTTAAGTTTTCCTGCAAAATGTCTTGATAAACTTTGGAATTCATTTTTCCATCGATGACAGTAATCCGTCCAGGGCCTGAGGCAGCAAAGCAGCCACAAACAACTCAATTTTGGTTTCATCTGTCCACAGAATGTTTTGCCAGTAGTGCTGTGGAACATCCAGGTGCTCTCTTGCAAACTTCAAATGTGCTGCAATGTTTTTTTTGGACAGCAGTGGCTTCCTCCGTGGTGTCCTCCCATGAAGTCCATTCTTGTTTAATGTTTTCCTTATTGTAGATTTGTAAACAAAAATGTTAGCATGTGCCAGAGATTTCTGTAAGTGTTTAGCTGACACTCTAGGATTCTTCTTCACCTCATTGAGGATTCTGCGTTGTGCTCTTGCAGTCATCTTTACAGGACGACCACGCCTAGGGAGTGTAGACAATCTACAATCCATTTGTAGACAATCTGTCTTACCATGGACACATGAACATCAAGGCTTTTAGATATACTTTTGTAGCCCTTTCCAGCTTTATGTAAGTCAACAATTCTTGATCGTAGGTCTTCTGAGGGCTCTTTTGTGCGAGGCATGGTTCACATCAGACAACGCTTCTTCGGAACAGCAAACTCAAAACTGGTGTGTGTTTTTTATTGGACAGGCCAGCTTTAATCAACACATCCAATCTCATCACATTGATTGGACCCCAGGTTGGCTGACTCCTGGCTCCAATTAGCTCTTGGAGAAGTCATTAGCCTAGGGTTTCACATACTTTTTCCACCCTGCACTATGAATGTTTACATGTTGTGTTCAATAAAAACCTGAAAACGTATAATGTTTGTGCGGTATTAGTATAAGCAGACTGTGTTTCTCTATTGTTGTGACTTAGATGAAGATCAGAACACATTTTATGACCAATTTATGAAGAAATCCAAGTAAGCCCAAAGGGTTCACATACTTTTTCTTTCAACTGTATATGATACAATAGCATTAAATTTAATCACTCCTCAGGAGGAATGAAAAAAATGTTTAAATGAGCTGTAACCGTACAAACAAATTTGAGTATGTCTGTGTATATGTGTACATATAAGTATATATATATATATATATATATATATATATATATACTTATATGGCAGACAGTCACATGTAGACTTCTATTAGATAATTACAGCCCTTGTACCAATAAGGACAAGATGTCTAAAAGAACCTCTCAGTTACAATTGCAGAGAGAGAGAGAGAGAGAGAAAGAGAGAATCCAAAAAACAATGAAACACTGTTTCCCTTTGTAAACAAAAAGGACATTCGTCACTTACATTCGGATTAATGACGGATACAAATGCATTTACAGCTACAGCTACAATTCAGTGCTACAATGTCACTATACAAGACCCTGATCATGCTGATAAAACTAGAGCTGAAACCAAACGTGTGCACTTCCGACAAGTACTGATGTTGCACTCTGTCGAACACCTTTTCTTGATCTATCAGACCAAATTCACAGCCTAATGAGCTGTAGGTCCAAAACATCCCAAATTAAAAAAAATGTTGTCAGTTATCTTGCTGTCAGGTATGCAATACGTCTGATCAACATAAACTACTTGCTCAATTACTTTTTTCAACCTCATGGCTAAATCCTTTGACAGCGGTTTGTAGTCAGAGCTAAGCAGGGCCACTGGCCGGCAGTTCTTAATCTCCTGTAGGTCTCCTTTCTTAGGAAGGAGGGTGAGGACTGCCCTCCTGCAACTCAGTGGTAAAAGTCCTTTCCTCAAGCTGTCCCTAAGAACAAGCAGCAAATCGTTGCCAATGACAGGCCAGAAAGCCTTGTAAAAGTCCACAGGGAGTCCATCCATGCCTGGAGCCTTGCCACTCTCCAAACTCTGTAAAGCAGAGTGCAATTCAGCTGCTGAAATCACGGCATCTAGCTCTGTGTTAGCCTCATTGGAAACTGTAGGTAAACCCTCAAAGAAGGACTGTGCCACATTTTTAAACTGGGAATGAAATAAAGCACCTTGAGCAGAAAAACCTAACAAGTTAGATAGAGCTGACTTTTAAGATTTGAGAGCTTCAAAATGTTCTCTTTTTCGTGTGAAGCCTGCCAACTCTTGCAGCTTCACTATTTCACTCTCCAGATCCTTTATAGACCTGGTCATGTCTCTTGTGACATTCAGAATATACTGTAAGCATAACTGTTTTATCTTACTCTTCCCTATATCCCACCACTGTTGTAAGTAAATATATTCAGATTTTGTTCTTGCATAACCATTCCAAAAAACCTTAAAAGTATCCTTAAAAACAATGTCAGCAAGCAGGGCCACATTAAAATGCCAATAAGCACTGCTGCATTTCACATCCTTTAAAAATGGAACATTGAACAAGAAAATGATCAAAAATGCCAACAGGATGTATTGAACAGCTTTTAACAGCTTTTAAACATGACACTGATGTTTAAAACAATAAAACCTATCAAGTCTATCTAAAGATAAAGAATTGTCTTTAACATGGGACCAGGTATATTGTCGCTGAGTAGGGTGAAAAAAACTCCAAACATCACATAAATCATTTGATTCAATTAGTTTAATTAAGAACTTCTTATTGGCACCATTTGGTTCTATCAACAGTTGGATTTACAGTACAATTAAAATCACCTCCTATAACCAAATAACCATCACCAGTACAGTTACTTATAACAGAGTTTAAAGCATTTAAAAATATGACCCTTTCACTACCCAAAATTGGAGCATACACATTTAAGAAAGTTATTTTTACACTTTCAAACACTGCTTCAATTTTCAGCAAACGTCCCTTTATGATTTCCTCAGTAATATAAGAGATCGGTAAAAAATCTCTAGAAAATAATACACCAACTCCACTGCTTTTGCTGGTTTTATGACTGAGGACAACCTCCCCGTCCCATTCTTTTTCCAATCTACTTCATTTTCAACTGTACTGTGTGTTTTTTTAGGAAAACCACATTTAGTTTTCTAACTTTAAACAAATTGAAAAGAGAAGCCCTATTTTCGTCCCCTCTTGCACCATTGATGTTTAAAGAGCCTAGCATTATATCACACATATTGCATAAAAAGCTGCAGGTAAGCAAACAAGAGAGGTGAAAACAAAAGAAAAGGAAAGAGAGAGAAAACTTAAGTATTGTTCGCAAATTTTTCTCAAATTTTTGCCAACATTTTTTCTGAGACGGCTCACACTTCTTTCTCAGTAAAAGACATCTCACCAGTAGAGTCTATGAACAACTTCAAATCTGGAAAAAAATTCTCAACCTTAACCGCTCTCGTGCCTTTTGTGAGCTGTAAAAAAGCTTGAATTCTAGTACAAGAGTAAACACTCTCCACTTACACTACACTACCTGTGTATCCTGACTTGTGTCATATTCACTCTCCTGTGTGTCTATACTGTCATCTGAATCAGACAGGATGTCCGTTGGGGTTAACTTTGTCATTTTCGGGACTTGTTCTGTATTCACATTGAATTCCATTTCTTTTCTCTTAACTGCCACTTTGGTCAGATTGTTTTCACTCATGACATTTTCCTCATTAAACAATGCTGACTCTAACCGGAATTTGGCCTACCTTTGGATCGCTTGGTGCTTCCTGTTCGCGTTGTTCATCTGCTACGACCTCCATCAACTCTATCTCCTCATTGATTACATCTTAGTTCTTTTTCTCTTGCGTGCTTTGTGCGGTTTTCTGTGTTTTTTTCCGTAAAGATCCGCTAGTAGTTGGCGCCTCCACCGTACTAGCGTCAACCTGACGTTCAGCTAATCTCTCCGGGCATGAACGAATCAGATGCACTGCAGTTCCGCACCCGATACATTTCATCGTCTCTGATGTAACATGCACAGTATAATCATAGCCATCTATTTTAAACTTCAAAATCAAGTTCAACCCTTCGTTGGTGTTTTTGAGAATCATGAACAATTGTCTTCTGAAAGACATGACATGTTTAAGATGGGGAGACTTACAGCTAAAAGGAACTATCTTAAGTGGAGACACTAGCTGTCCGTGCCTCGCCAGCTCCTTCTCTAAGACTTCGTTCTTTAAGAACGGGGGCACATTAGAAATCATGATCTTTTTTGCCGGATTTACTAAGGCCAATACAGGTATAAATGTACCTCGAATCACAATTCCTTTCTCAATAAGCTCACTCACTTTGTCTACACTATCTAGAAAGATCACTACCACACTATTCATTCTGGAAGCAGATTTAATACTTTCGTATCAAACCAATTCTCCTACAGCAAGACTACAATCCTGAACTGAACATCCGTCCGGCGGAGAAAGTTTGATTGCATGTCAACGAGTCAGGCTAAATTGTTCGCCGGCAACCATCCTAATTGGCCTTGCCGGCACTGAGCCGCAGAGATGGGAACAAGTCACATATGGTCAAGTCCAAGTGTCACCGATGTTAGGGCCGAGGGTCAATAACCACACTCCGGAGGAGCAGACACCAGAGGACACCAAGAGGCGGACAACAAAAAGTGAATTTAAAAGGGTAAGTATTTTATTAATTTAAAACAATAAAAGCAGTGATGCGAATGTTCGTGGCTGGGGCCCAGCGAGGGAAGGGGAACGAGGGGGTTGCCGGTAAGTAATTCTTCGGGGGCTCTTCTTCTCACTGGTTCGAGGGTGAGACCGTGGCTTTCTTCGTCTCCTTGGATGTGCTCGTGAGACAGGCAGACGACAGTGCTCAGACTCGGCTGGTGTGTACGTTCACAGAACAGTCAATAGGAGGACAGCAACTTCTCCTCTTCCCCGAGGGACAGACAATGACGGTGCTCAGGCTCGGCTTGTGTGTACGTTCACAGGACAGTCAATAGGAGGACAGCAACTTCTCCTCTTCCCCGAGGGACAGACAATGACGGTGCTCAGGCTCGGCTTGTGTATGTTCGTAGAACAGTCGGTGGGAGGACAGCAGCTTCACCTCTTCTCCGAGGGACAGACAAATGACGGTGCTCGGGCTCGGCTTACATGTGTGTTCGTAGAACGGTTGGTGGGAGGACAGCAGCTTCAACTCTTCTCCGAGGGACAGACAAATGACGGTGCTCGGGCTCGGCTTGAGTCTCTCGCCACACCGGGCACAAAGGAAAACCTGGACACAGCTTTAGACAGATCAATTTAAAGGAATCTTCATATTCCGACGTCAATTCTCATTCATCTCAGTTTCGGAAGAAACAGTCGTTAGATCTCACCACACTCGTACATAAATCACTCTTAGAAATCCTCACGCGTGTACATTTCACTCTCTCAGACACTGCAAACTCACTTCATCTCCACAGTGATTAGTCGACCCGTTTCTCCTCTCGCTGTAGGGTGAATGACTCCAAGGATGGCGATTTCGGAAGATTGAAATGAAGGGTGCACTTAACTTTTCCTCGGGGTATTTTCTCCAATCCTGCGGTAGTTTCCTCTCCCCCTTTGGCCAGTCACTTCTCTTCTTCTTTGCTGTGTAATCTCCTCACTTACTCCATTGGGCTGCTGTTCATGGTTGCTTCCGAAAACTCACTTAATGAGCATGTCTCGGGAAAACTTCACAATAGCACACCGATCAGACATTCAACCTTCAGCTTTCTCTTGTTACGCCGCTGTCAAGACACACACTTGCCCAGATACACCACCACTGCTTCCCAGAGACACCACTCTTTTATGCACCCTTGTCCTGAGCGCGTGCTTCAATGAAGCGCAGCCTCATTCACTTCAGCTGCCGCTCGTTATGGCCAGCAATCAAGCACAGCCAGAGTTGGGACTAATGAGGGATTTTTGGAATCTCTAGGTTTTTCCACCCGGTGACACAAGCAAGTCTCAAGTCTTAACCATCAAGTCGAGTCCTGATAAGTTTCAAGTCAAGTCAAGTCGCAGTACTAAAATAAAGGTACATTTTTTAGATACATGTTTATTTTTGCACAGAAAAGATGAACTTATATACATACATTATGTATCTTATTCACATTGCTATATATGAATTATATGCATATCTGTGCAACATTAATATCTGAAAATAAAAGTGTTGTTTACACAAAAGAAATCCAGTCTGATATATAATATAATATAATACAATCTAATTCAATTTAATTGAAACGGTCTACACAGAAATGGAAATACTTGTATCTGACAGAATGACTTAAGACTTAAGCATTTATACTGGCTAAGAAGCTTATAAACTAAGAATTGTGACTGAAAATCTGCCTATTGTATGTTTTGAATATATGATGCTGTAATACTTGTGCTGTCCATTAAAGTGCACAGTAGGCCTATAGGGAATTTGCATCTAGTGATGGGAATCCCGTATCATTTTATTGACTTTGATCTTGAATCTTGTTCATCAAAATGAACGGATCTTTTTCATTTCGGCAGAATATAAATAAAATGTATGTTAATATAGCCCAGTGATTAAGTTATGATGCTTAATCGTCATCTCTGCGCTGGACGCGCAATATGCACGTTTCATACGTAATATATAATCTGAGAATATTTGTTTTCTATTTGAACTGGTTTCATTATTTTACAGCACAAAACGTTTTGTTGTTATTGTGAGTATAAAAAAAATGCAGACAGTTAACAGATTCGAACTATGAAATTATTCTCGTCAGTATGACCGAAAAGTTTTTAAAGAGTTTTTTAAGTTCAAGTGATCTTCACCGGCGCCTCCATGTCAGCCGGTCATGCAGTATATAAGCGAGCTGCTATTCAGCTTCCACACACAGTCCACACAAACACTTGAACATGCGCGCATTTAATATAGACATTAGCCTACATGTAATACAGAGAAGCCCTTCTTTATTTTAAGATGATTTTAATGTTTTAAGAACATAAAATTCGGGCTACGCCGTTATAGCCAGATTCCCCAATTCATCTTATTTTGAGGTAAGATGTAGGCCTATCAGTGATGATCGATGATCACATTTCTAATAATAAAAAAACAACATAGGCAAAATTATGACAAACAGAAACAATTAATTCATTACATTAGTAATCGTTTTATTACACTGACTATAAAGAAATTACTTTCTTACCTTTCCTTGTGGTTCTTGTAATGTCGGAGGAAATTCGACGTTGTGGATGTCGCGTCAGAATCCTCGCGTTGCATACTCTGCATCTGGCAAATCTTTTTTTATTTTCACGGTCCAGTTCAAAATCCTTTTAGCCAAACGTGCTCTATCTGTGGAGCTCAACAGCTAGACTGTTGTCTGCCATTGTAACGGCCACAACTGTTTCAAGCCGCCAGGGCATGAGCAGTTTCCTCTCCATCGTAACTGCTCTACAGTAATTGGCCGTTACACCTTTTTGACGCGGTTTGAGTTCGGCTGCGTTAAAGGCACAGGCGCTGTGGTGCTGCTGAGTCACAATAATTATTTTAACTAATTTCATTACTTTACTTTACTTTATTAAATGTTCAAGTCAATGTCGAGTCTTCCATTTAAAGTCAAGTCAAGTCTCAATTCACTTGCTCAAAAGTCAAAGTCAAGTCAATACCTTTTCTTACTTCAATCAAGCAAGTCGCAAGTCCTGAAAATTGTGATCCATCTCTGCTGAGCCGCCGCTCTACACACAAACACACACACACCAAACACTGTTTTGTAAAAAAAAAACACTCACCAATAATAAGAAAATATAATAATAGTGAGAAGAAAAAAAATAGAACTTTGAAAAGACTCGCTCCTAGCCACACTCACCACGCTCACTCCCAACACGCACTCGACAGAGAGAGAGTGAGTGAGTGAGAGAGAGAGAGAGAGGGAGAGAAAGACACTATTCAGATTCCAGTTTATTAAGTAGGCTTTCACCAGCCCTTCTAAATGCTAATATCAACAAAATCACAGTGCACAACCTACGCACGTGAGGATCAGGATAAAAAAGGAAAGTAAAAGGGTTCTGTCCAGACATTATGCCCACTGGGAGCAATTACAAGTTTCACTCGTGCCTCTCTACAAAAATTGCCCCTCCTGGCCCCCAGCCTGGAGTATAGCCGTGCAGCCATATTGGATGTTTCTGCATGGAGGGGTTGGAGCAGCTGCTTTCAGCGGAAAAACAAATAAACAATCGCACAAACATATAAAGAAAAAAAAAACTGGCTAACAAATGCTGTGACAAGACGTTTTTTGTTGCCATCTGCATAAATCAGACATGGATTTTGCCGGACTAGCATTGTGTTGTAAAGAGACGAAAACTTGTGTTGTGCAAATGCAAGTTAGAAAAATCGAGGTTGCTGATGTGAATAAAAGTAGACGTCTTAGATTTGTTTTTATTCAAAACAAGAATTGTCAGACATTTAACTATTCGGCAGATGTTACGCGAATAGTGGTGATATAAGCAGGGTGATGGCTAAAGTGCAAACCCTTTCTGTACCATCAAAGTTGCCTTGTGTGCAAGCAAGTGCCACTAATAGTGCGTATCAGAAATGTGAGCAAAGATAAATCATTTAAAACAATCACAGCAATATTGTGTAAAATACTTAGGATTTTCCTGTTTGTTTCATGGTGACTTTTACTGTCCAAAAATGTTATATAATATAATAATTATATTCAAAAGAGTAAATAGATTATTCCCCAAAAATTGTTTCTCTGTTGTGCTGTATGTTCACATACAGTACATCAGCTAATTTTAGTCTTCACTCCATCACGGTAGGTTCGATTTACATGCACAAATAAGAATAGAAAAATATTCTAAAGGTGACCTGCTGGATTTCATTTCTGAAGTTTGATCTGTCCAAGTAAAAGTGTCCCAAATGGTCAGGTCCGATACCAAACACCTTTCAGGGGGTGATCAGCGGAGGTGAGTGCCGTCCTGTCCTCTCTAACCTTACGGGCCTCCATCTGTGACCTCCACATCAGGGTGAAAAAAAGACTAAATTGACAACTAAATCCAAAAATAAGAATACAATCGCTGTAAAAACAATGTTAAAAAGGTTATACAGTTGAAAGAAAAAGTAAGTGAACCCTTTGGGCTTACTTGGATTTCTTCAAAAATTGGTCATAAAATGTGTTCTGATCTTCATCTAAGTCACAACAATAGAGAAACACAGTCTGCTTAAACTAATACCGCACAAACATTATAAGTTTTCATGTTTTTATTGAACACAACATGTAAACATTCAGAGTGCAGGGTGGAAAAAGTATGTGAAACCTTTGGGTTTAATAACTGGTTGACCCTCCTTTGGCAGCAATAACCTCAACCAAACGTTTCCTATAGTTGCAGATCAGACCTGCACAACGGTCAGGAGAAATTTTGGACCATTCCTCTTTACAAAAGTGTTTCAGTTCAGCAATATTCTTGGGATGTCTGGTTTGAATCGGTCTCTTGAGGTCATGCCACAGCATCTCAATCGGGTTGAGGTCAGGACTCTGACTGGGCCACTCCAGAAGGCGTATTTTCTTCGGTTGAAGCCATTCTGTTGTTGATTTACTTCTATGCTTTGGGTCGTTTTCCTGTTGCATCGTCCATCCTCTGTTAAGCTTCAGTTGGCGGACAGATGGTCTTAAGTTTTCCTGCAAAATGTCTTGATAAACTTTGGAATTCATTTTTCCATCGATGACAGTAATCCGTCCAGGGCCTGAGGCAGCCCCAAACCATGATGCCCCCTCCACCATATTTCACAGTTGGGATGAGGTTTTGATGTTGGTGTGCTGTGCCTTTTGTTCTCCACACATAGCGTTGTGTGTTCTTTCCAAATAACTCAATTTTGGTTTCATCTGTCCACAGAATGTTTTGCCAGTAGTGCTGTGGAACATCCAGGTGCTCTTTTGCAAACTTCAAACGTGCTGCAATGTTTTTTTTTGGACAGCAGTGGCTTCCTCCGTGGTGTCCTCCCATGAAGTTCATTCTTGTTTAATGTTTTCCTTATTGTAGATTTGTCAACAAAAATGTTAGCATGTGCCAGAGATTTCTGTAAGTGTTTAGCTGACACTCTAGGATTCTTCATCACCTCATTGAGCATTCTGCGCTGTGCCCTTGCAGTCATCTTTACAGGACGACCACGCCTAGGGAGTGTAGCAACAGTGCTGAACTTTCTCCATTTGTAGACAATCTGTCTTGCCGTGGACACATGGACATCAAGGCTTTTAGATATACTTTTGTAGCCCTTTCCAGCTTTATGTAAGTCAACAATTCTTGATCGTAGGTCTTCTGAGAGCTCTTTTGTGCGAGGCATGGTTCACATCAGACAACGCTTCTTCAGAACAGCAAACTCAAAACTGGTGTGTGTTTTTTTATTGGACAGGCCAGCTTTAATCAACACATCCAATCTCATCACATTGATTGGAAACCGGGTTGGCTGACTCCTGGCTCCAATTAGCTCTTGGAGAAGTCATTAGCCTAGGGTTTCACATACTTTTTCCACCCTGCACTATGAATGTTTACATGTTGTGTTCAATAAAAACATGAAAACGTATAATGTTTGTGCGGTATTAGTTTAAGCAGACTGTGTTTCTCTATTGTTGTGACTTAGATGAAGATCAGAACACATTTTATGACCAATTTATGAAGAAATCCAAGTAAGCCCAAAGGGTTCACATACTTTTTCTTTCAACTGTATATAATTATACTAATATTTAATTGACTAATTGGTGATTATATATACACTGTGAGAGTTAATTTGACCTTTTTTAACACTGGCGATTTTGCTGTGATATTATTTACAATTTTAAAGATTTTTACTATATATATTTTATTACTTCAGTATGATGCTGATGTATATTTAATTGTTTTGTTTAGTTTCTATAACACAAGAGTAAACACACAGTCTGAGCGCATATGCTTGCCTATGTTAAATGCAAGGCTGGATTTGACAAATTACCACAACACGTATCTGAGGGCTGCTCCGTCTAATTGGGGTGAACTTCAAGAAAAGAAAACAGCTAATTAATATGAACTTAACATTCATGTTTGTTTTGGTGTCAAATTATGAGGTCAGAATCTTCCTATTGCCTATTCCTCATGCAAGACCCCTGCATAGCATAACAAGAGCAAAGAAGCTCAACCTGAAGTGAACAAGAAGCTCCAAATGTCTAAACCAAATATCCAATAGTAATCTAAAATTAAATGAATAGCATCTTTCTTTTGAATATTTGGAAAAACACATACAATGTTGTAGTGCACAACGGTAAGCAGTGCCTGCCATTCGTTGGCCTGTTTTTCATCCATGTTCTGTTTTTGTAAAAGGTTTACTGTACCTAGAGCTACTTTGTGATCTTCATTCCTTTTGGGAGCTTACAGTCAGAAAACCAAACCACATAACGTTGTCTAAAATACAGGTTTTGAGCGATTTAAAGAGCTAGCCATGAGCTTGACTGCTGTGTGAAGGTTGATTGTGGTGCAACGTGTAAAGGTGAGCTCCTCTCATAGGGGATGACAGCTGTGAAATTACTATGGGAAGTGCAGTAAGCCATTTCCTCTCATTCATTTACATGGTCTCTCCAACATTAAATGTCTACAAGAGCACACATACCGAATGTGCCATGGCTGTTGTGAATCACAAATACTACTGACAAAACCTAAAATGTTTTAAGGAAACTTAAAAACAGTGTTGGGTTTGTGTCCCTTAACCTAGTGACCACATATCACAGCTTGTTTCTAGATTTTTGCTTAATGATGAGAAATCAGGTATCTGCATTAGTCTATGTATTATTATCAAATTATTATAAAAAATGGGGTGTGGAGTCAAAGGAAGCACACAGCATTACACTCTAAATAGCCTCCCTTAGATTAAAATCTGTTTAGCAATGCCATTACAACAACACCCTTGCTTTTTTTTCTTAAAACATAAAAATCTAGTTTGCCATTACTATGTATTCGGTAAGTATGAAAGTTTCCTCTTTTATAGCAAATGACAATGAAATTCACTCACTGAAGTTTGTCAGTATAAGGTCTATCAGATAAATGGGATTAAAACCTATTTGTGCTCTTAAACCAGATGTCAATAATAGGTTCTTCAAAGTTGAGCTGAATGAAATGAAGCACAAGCAACCAGTGTCATTGCAACATGCATTCATTCTATGTTATTCACCCTGCAATATTCTGCAACAGCAACACAAAGCATCTCCATTCATGTTCTGTAGAGCCTGATATGGGCTTTTAAAAGCCCTCACTGAATGTAAGAGTTACTTGTGAAAATAAATGTTAATATATTTTTGGTTCCAGCAGCAGGTGTTGTGAATTACTGCAGTGTTAGCAGTAAGGTGATGCCAGCTGTTGTGGCGAATCGGCCTTCCATCGCAGAAAGAAATCTCAGAGACAAGGGTTCCAGGTGCCAAGAGTTTAAACTTTATTTGCCCGGACAAACAAAGTGGGATATTCAGAGTTCATCTGAAGGGATCCAACGAATACATATCTGACTCCATCTTTTATACATTGTTTTCAAGTTGTTATCACAGTTTAAACCAATCATGTGTGCATGACATCGTCTTCTTCCAATCAGGTTTCATATGACATCACTTTTTCATTAGCCCGTCCCTCTGCGCGCATAGTTCCGGCCTACCATATTAGGATTTAATGGTTGCGTGCACCCCTCAAAAACAGGTGCCTCTTTATCTTGACACTTTCCTGGGGGTTTCGGACGATACATGATTTAACCATGTTTCTATCAAAGATGAGCTCATGGTTTAGCGATAATGAGCTACCGGTGTCCTCGGTTGTATGCGATTTAATTAAACTTCTCTACAAAAGTGTATGGGGAGTTCGTCTTAGTGTTATAAGATATTTGGTGTGTGTGCAGATGTTCAAGTGATCAGACTCATAACATTACTTTGTTAAAATGAGCTCACTGTTTTGAGATACCAGCGTCCTTGACTCTATAAGCAAAAAAACCTTATTAAAACTTATTTGTGGTGTACGTGCAGCTTAGATAAGATGCTTGTTGTTCATGCAGGTGTTCATGAGCTCATACTTATACACGAGGCCCAATATTGTTTCATAAGAATTCATGAAACCTATAACTAACTAAATGTATCATTTTATGTAAGAAAACTCAATACTATAATAGAAAAAGTACCATATAATCGCCCTTTGAGGCTGACAAGCCTCACACTGCAACAAAATGGTTTCCGTAAAAAGGAAATTATAGACTAATATAAATCGTAACATCTAAAAAAAATAAAAAATCAATAGTGCTCAAATTGATTAATAATTTGCGTGTGCATTCAGTTAATGATAAAATACTTAAGATAAAGTACAACGTGAGATGAAATGATACGTAGGTTCAAATAATACTTGGGTTACGAGCAAGCAATATATATAAAAATAAAAAATCCTTCTACCCTTCTGTAAATACGTCATAACATGAGTATTTCTGTTTTTAACCCTGTAATATGCATCAATTTTCTTGACCGTTTTTAGTCAATAGTAACTTATGAGTGATCCTTATTCATGCTATGTTGTGATACAACATAAACAATCATCTGACTGTGAATAGTGGCTGCAGCTGTTCGTTGAAATGACTTAATGCATAACGTCAATATAATGCATGCAATAAAGCAAGCCTCAATCAACATCAAATTTTTCATGTTAGTAAACACACTTGTCATCCAGTCCCAATTAAATTCTGAGTCAACCTCAGTTTTGGTGAAAGTCTCAATCATTAAAGAGATGATCTTCATTCCTTGCTGATGAGATGTTCCTTGTTCTCTGGAATATAGGTGCCACAGGTTTCTCCAATTACTGCACAAAGTCCTCCTTTCGCTGCTCTTAACTGGTCCAAGATCAGACGATTTTGCAAAACTGTCCGTCGTATTCCAGGTAGCCCCTCCTTGATGGCTTTCATTAAAATTTTTGTTGTCTTCATATATGATGTAAACTCAACTCTGGTGATCTCAACTCCGTTCATTAAAGAGCTGACTCCTAACATTGGACTAAAATCAGCCTAGACTTTCTCCTCCACAGTCCAGATGTGATGATTCTTTGGCACAGAGCTACCAGGAAAATCAAACAGTCCTCTTCGTGTCTTCTGTTGTCATGTCATTATTTCATGTGGTATGATGATAACTCCACCATGTAACTTTATTAGGGAACACAGTCCTGTCCAGTTCCTCTGTATAAGTACAATCAGTACCCACACAGCCAGTAGTTGTCTTCAATGATTCCAACGCCTTTTCGTCCGGAACATCTATATCATTTTTCTGCCCATCGCTCCTGTTCTTGCTCTTTTTCTCATCCATCTCAGACATGCCTCTCTGGTATTGCGGTTGGTTTTCGTCTCCTCATAGATATGTGAACACTTTTTTCACATGGTTCTTACCAAGTGATGACATCTTGTAGACTAGTTCCTGTAGATTCTTGCCGTTCGGTTCGTCAGTCTCCACCACATGTTTATTGCATGATGATTTTTCTAAGGTAGCGCTGAATTCATCGTTGATCTATCGTTTACTTCGAATTGTTGATCCTTTGCTCGGAACAGAAGTGTAGTGTCACTCAGTTTGTCAAAGTTCTTTCCGGTGTCAATCGTTTCATCAAGCTTCACAGTGTCATTTGGTGCAGTTCAATTCAGGGTTACATTGACCAGGTGTTTGCTAGTCGTGTCAGTAAATCTGGTTCTCTCTAAGATAGTAGCCATTTTCTGTTGTCGGAATAGTCATTCGATGTGGTCGGGAAGACTTGTCAAGATGCTTGGGTCCTTCGCGTTACATCGCCTTATGCATGCGCTGGGACCCACACTCGAACTGGTCCAGATGAAAACCGTCTGGACGATGCTGTCTTCAGATTTAACACTCACTGGCGCCACCACTTGCTGCTATTTAGATCAGGCTCTGCAGCTCACTTGGTTGGCAGCGTCTCATAATTCGGGAAGATACAATGACAAATACACATATGTGCACCAGGTGCATTTACGTAACAGGTTATATCAACAAAATAATAAATGAAAATAACATGTTATATGTTTTAGATGCAAAAACAATAAATAAAACTAAATAAAATACACACATGTGCACCAAGTGCACTCGCATAATAGTGTCTGATTATAGAGCACTAATGATTAACTGAAACATCAAACATTTATACGTGTTGATGTCAAAATAATAAAAAGTTAAACAGAAATCAATCTAACTACTTGCATAACAATGTCTAAGGTAATATCTAAAACTATTCCCACGTATGATTATACAATTCTAAGCTCTTCTCCATTGCTGTCCAAAAAACAATTAGTAATTCATGGGACACTTGTCTTTCTCATCGTATTCCTTACATTTGCTTATAACAGCTAACATATTCATCATGTTTTCTTCAGTATTGTAATATGTACTTAATTCCGTTCTCAATATCATCTGTTTGTCTGTAGCTTTCACCACCATAGCTCTTATAACTGGTAAAAGACAGCAAAATACTACAGAAAATATAGTAAATCCTATTGCTGCAAAAACTCATATCTTAATCAGCCATAAATTCCACGATCCAAAAAATGAGTCCAGCCTTGTTCCAATTTCTTTGTCTTAGCCATCATTGGCTGTTATTTCATTTCTTAAGTTTCTCAATTTTTCCATAGCTTTTGTGAACGACCCATCAGGGGCAGTGTTGTTTGAAATGTATGTACAACAGTCCTCTACAAACATTACGCATACGCCTCCTTTTTCTGCTAAAAGCCAATTCAGTGCTTGTCTATTTTGCCAGGCCATTTTACTTGTTTGTGCCAAACAGTGTTGGTCTTAAATTCTTATCCCCACATATTCAAAAATAATCTGCTCTGGGCACACCCTGCTTTTCATATGGTAAAATTATTTGATATGCTAATGTTTGATTCTCACACTTTGACATACCTATGATTTTTAATTGTCAGTTATTGTGTCTGAGGCAAACCTGTTATTCATATATCTTGCTGTTCCTTTTTCAGCAAACATTTCTTTATTAAGATGCCAAATCGTTACACAATTTCCTGGGAACATGCCCATCTGTGCCTCATTAGATTTACTTATTACTTATTTTATTCAACATTTATTTATCCAGAAATCATTTAATTGAAATTAAGAATCTTTTACAGTCGCATATGGTACACAAATGTTTAAGTTTCATTTTCTGCAATTTGTCGCCAATATGATTGGTTTTGCCTTCTCACTTAAACATTAGTTGTTAACTCTATAAGGATAGCTAAGTATAGTTTAATGTTATGACAACCGATTGTTTCATATTCATTTATTATATACATATTTTACATGCATTTTTCCAATTGATCTAAAGATATTGTCTCTGTCTAACCGTTAGTGATTAGTTCTGCTGTTTAGGGGAATATAAAATATATTTCAGGAACATGATATCAATTTAAAACTAACTAAAGTAAGTCACTTAAAAATGTTCTCAATTTCTTTTGTTTATATCATTTATAATGATTATAGTATGCTATATCTAAACCATAAATGTGCTCATATTGAATTTATCCATACTCTAGATGCCTTTAAACGTACAGTAATACTGAGTGGCTAATTGTATATTATTTTCTATTTCTATGTAAACTGATCTTGCTTTGGACAGCAATAGACAGTGTTTTTAATGTTTTCACTGTTATTGACACAGCGTACAAAACTATAAAAATTATTTGTGGGTGGGTTACTGTCTTTCATACTAGGTCAGTTCCCAACAGCATGTGTCAGTTTGGTGGTGTCCACTTGACAGTTGTGAAGCCGATTGATAGTAAAGCTGACTCAATTGGTCATGCAACCGTTCCAAAAAATGTCCTTCTTAAGAGCCTCTTAAATAACATAATTATCATTAGTCTCCCTGTTTAATACAGTGTCAAGTTTTAAATTTTGTTGGTTTACATATGATGATTCATTAAAGAGAGATTTAGAAAGCGCACCTCTCAGATACGTTTACATAATAGGTGTTTGATTATTATTTAGACCATAAGGTTTACTAAATATCGGCTGTGGAGATTATTTATAAAAATAAAAACAAAATGTTCTTTTCCTTTGCCTATGTTTGTGTTCAAATCCAACCCATTATTATTTCAGGTACACTTTACATTTCTTATTTATCCTAATATATAGTAGTTATACTTCAAAGATCATACAACTAGATCAACTAATTCAAAGATCATTATCACTAGTGAAGCCCATAATTCATTTTAGACTTAATATTAATCATATTAAGCATTATTCATTTATTCTATTATAATCTTATATCAATATATCTTGAGCAATATTTGGGTAATTATGATAATAACTGTGAACCATCTTTCCTGTTGGCCACATATAAATGAAAAGTTTTCGAATAATCTAGATTTGCTTAGTGCTGGAGCCCTTTTTTAGTTCAGTGTTACGGCCTGAAACTTCAGTGGCTCTATTTCTCTCTGCTCGTTGGTTGTAAACAATATCTTACTTTCTCAATTTACATATCTTATTTCTGCATAAACCTGTATTTCTAGGTGACTGATTAATCTGTAGTTTCTCCCTCCACCTCGTGGATAACCTTGTTTTACTCCTTGCAATAAATAGGGTTCTACCAGGTTGTGGATTGGGATTTTTATTTTCAATGAGACACGCTGTAACGCGGTGTCTAGATTGCCAAATCTATTAATTCTATGGAAGCAAACTCCTAAGTAGTTTCTCAATATTCCTACTTTACACAACCTGCCTACTATACCTCTCCAATTTACGTATGGCCACTCTTGCTCAATTTGTTCTAAATTCTGAACTCCCACTAATTCGTTCAAGAAATAATTTTTCTTTTCTTCTGTCAGTGGCTTCTTAATGCCTGCTAAGTCCCTATAAAATGATTCTCTCCAGAAGTGATCACTAACTCCCTTTGTCTCAGTCAATATTCTGGCTACTGTTACTCTCTCAAAATATGATTGTAAGCTTTCCTCATCTAGCAGTTCAATTCTAGCCATATGTTTTTAAAACATCAGTGGAACATGAAAATAATTCACAATCCAGCAATGCTTTTCACTTTTTACTCAATGTAATCCGCTTTTCACTCAATGTAAAATAGTTTTTCACATCAGCACTCTGGTCTCATAAGTCTCTGGTCTCATTCCAGCACACACACACTCAGGCCTTATGGTCTGAGATTTTGATTTTTTCTGGGTATATTCTAGCGACTTTATACCATAAAAGTATCTCACAATTTTTTAAACATATTTATAATCAGCAAAATATATCTTCTATTTTTCCGTTTAAAAATGCTCTTCGTGCTTTACTCAATGCATCTCTCTTTTTTTTTTTTCGGCTGCCGTTAAGTCTCATGTGCTCACAGTGAGCCAAACTCACACACACTCTCCGTCCTTCAAATCTTTATCTGACTCCTCTCCTATCTTTTACATACTCTTGCTTCTCTCATGTGCTCAAATAGTTTTTCTATTAAACCCAAATGCACACCTTATTTTGCATTCATCTTTTTTCTCAAATACTTTTATTACCACATGAAACTTTGACACAGACACACTGCAAATCCTTGCACCTAGTCTCGTAACGCATGCCTCTTTAAACATCAAGACACCTAAAACTCCTTCTTCTCATACATTTTACTGGACAAACATTATACAGCAATTTTTATTTGCTTCATGCACTCTCTCTCTCTCATTCGCTTTGTCAAACACACACATCTGGAGCCTCCTTGCCTCCCACTTTTGCACATACACACACACACAGAGTCTCACAGGCTGAGTTTTTTTTTTTATCTTTCTCCCTCACTCCTGGATTTTTCGATCGTCACAATACAATATACAAAAACATAAAAAATATATCACAACGCGTTCATAACCCCCACGTGACCTGTTTCCTAACAGGATTTTTCACGCTACCTAGCGTGCACACCGCACTTTCAGTGTGACTTGCCCCGAAAAGCAAGCTTTATATCCTCTTGATATCGTCTGCCCCACTGGCAGGAACTTATATACAATTTCTCAACGTACCTACGCGGCACACCGCACTTTGCACATGCACACTTACACTCTCTTATACACACAATCACACACACACATTTCTTGAGATCTGGATACCCTTAAGACTTCGCAAACAAGTGCAATTTCTAACATTAAATTTTGTTCAATTTAGGAGAGGCTTTAAGAGGACAAACGACATTCAGAGTTTACCTTTAGCTGACCGCACAAAACCTATACTATAAAGCAAATATGCTCACCTGTTTTTTCAGCCTCCAGCCCTCTAACCTGGATCACGTCGGGGTCCCCAAATATGTTGTGGCGAATCGGCCTTCCATCGCAGAAAGAAATCTCAGAGACAAGGGTTCCAGGTGCCAAGAGTTTAAACTTTATTTGCCCGGACAAACAAAGTGGGATATTCAGAGTTCATCTGAAGGGATCCAACGAATACATATCTGACTCCATCTTTTATACATTGTTTTCAAGTTGTTATCACAGTTTAAACCAATCATGTGTGCATGACATCGTCTTCTTCCAATCAGGTTTCATATGACATCACTTTTCATTAGCCCGTCCCTCTGCCCGCATAGTTCCGGCCTACCATATTTGGATTTAATGGTTGCGTGCACCCCTCAAAAACAGGTGCCTCTTTATCTTGACACTTTCCTGGGGGTTTCGGACGATACATGATTTAACCATGTTTCTATCAAAGATGAGCTCATGGTTTAGCGATAATGAGCTACCGGTGTCCTCGGTTGTATGCGATTTAATTAAACTTCTCTACAAAAGTGTGTGGGGAGTTTGTCTTAGTGTTAAAAGATATTTGGTGTGTGTGCAGATGTAAGCATTTTATGTAAGAAAACTCAATACTGTAATAGAAAAACCACCATACAGCTTGCAGAAAAAAATATGTTAGCTACTAGCTAGATGTTAGCAGTTTAACCTGCAGCAAGCCCTGGTTCATTCTCTGGGTCACCGTGACATTCTGTGACATTTAGGGATGTAGTTAAAGGATCGAACATCAGATTTACAGTTAGGTCAACCTTTTTTCAGCCAACTTTTCGTTTCCGTAAGTAAATTAAATTCAAAATTCCCAAAGTGTATGAATGGAAACTCCGAATGCTGAACCTGTCCAGATGAAAGCTGCTTTTGCTGTTTAAAAGTGTTGATCATGGAGTGACAAACAGCTAATAAAATATAGTCTGTCCTGGCTCATGTTAATATCTTGCAATTCACTGGATTAACTTCATATAAACCTTGATCATCAAAGAAGCCCATAGAGATGGGGTGCGTTCACCCCAGACAAAACATTGCAAAAAAAACATTGCATCACATATAATCTATATCGTCAATATAAAGTTTCTTGAAGCTTAATGTATTTAACACATCGTAATCCAAGCTTGTCATTTTATGCGCGCAGGTGGATCGACACTGCAGTGCGTTGTTCAAACGCTGCCTGCTGGTCTGTAGGACAATGGACAAACACTATACGAGCTTATGAAATAAACATTTCGTCAACGAATGCCACGATCACTCTTATTTATATTATACAGACATGAACAAGGCCACTGGAATTCTTCCCATACATAATAGACTATGCAGTAATAGTATTTGGCACCTAAGCTGTGTAATGAATTTAGGCTTTTAAAAGTTACTGCCTTCATGCATTAGTACACGTTGTGAATGTTTTACATCAAACGTTTTAAAATATCCCCTCCCAACTGCATAGACGTACCTATTAACTTCTATTTAATCTACATTTTATTTAAACTGGTGCCATCTAAGGCCTTTTTATGCATAACAGGCACACACTAAATCGTGAGCACGCAAAAAGTTTCTCGTGCTCACGCGAAACTTTCACGTGCGCAGGATAAAACTTTCGCGTGCTCACGAGAAACTTTCGCGTGCAAACGAGAAAGTCTTCTGTTTTTTTCCACCAATTTCCCTTCAACGGCTCCGTAGTTTTTCAATAAAAGTCTATATTTCTCCCATTGAATCTGGTCTCATTCATGACAAGAAATAACTTCTACTGCCGTCGCTTTATTAAATAAATGCATATTTACATTCATAAAACTACGTGAAATGTGAAATGGACTGTCAATCTGTTAATATTCATGTACATATCTGTGGTAGGAGTGAGATGTTCTAAAGTATACAGTACAAGAGATATGAATAGAACGTGCCATTATCTGTGGGAAAAATATACTTTTGTGCCTAAATGTTCTTGTACTCCATGTTTAGTACTGGCAAGAGGGCAACAGTTAAAAGAGGTTGTGGCCAATATATATATATATATATCTCACTTCATGTGCTGTGAGATGGTGGGGCTTATGATTTATACATTTTATATTAATTTAATTAGTCAACTAAGACATGCCTTTCACAATAGTGATATGCACAATTAGAAGTAGATGACATAAAAGATAATTTGTACATGTCAGAAGGGAAAATAACTGCATATAGGATAAAATTAGAAAGTACCTGGTAGATAATGTCAGATGATGAGGAGTTGGGAAAGGGTGTGGATTTTTAAGCTTGGCACGACAGAACAGCAGTAGAGGAGCTGTAAGTAGGCAACTTAAATGGGACACAACATATGTGATGGATCAAATTGGTTGGCACTAAGTAGCTGCACTCGATGAGATCAGAGCAAGATTGACTAACGTGGCCTGTCAGAACTTACACTATACGTACGCTTGATACGTGCTGATGTTTCAATGTAATGTAGAGCTTTAGAAAATGTGGAGTTTAAGGGAAATATGTGAACTGTACAGAGGGGCTCATTTTGACATTTCTATTTGTTACAGGATCAAGCAAATCTTTCAATTCAATTCAAGTGTATTGATATAGCGCTTTTCACAATGTGGATTGTTCCAAAGCAGCTTTAGAGAAACAAATAAGAAAAACTGAAAAACACAGAAATGTAAAACACTGCACCATGCCTGTTGTTTATAGAACAAGCAAGATCATTCTAATAAATAATATCTTAAAAAAATATATTTATAATTAATGCAGTCTCCCAGTGAGCGAGCCAACACTGCCCTGCTCTATCGAGGAACCCAAACTCCAATGATTGATTAATCGAGAAAAAAAATACTCTGGAGAAACTAGCCTCAGCCGGGAGGGCCAGATCCCATCTGACCTGTCATGGCTGCACTCGGTGACCCCGACCAAAAGCCACCGAGCAAACATCCACGAAGAAGAGGGAGAGCCCACCACCCGAGACCCATTAAGTCCAATTCGCCGAAACCATGCAGGTCCAGCCTGGTCCCACTCCGTGATCGTTATCAGAAAACAGAGGACAACCAAAAAAATTGTAAAGGCATACTGTAACTTTATTCCTCTTTTGTCCAACATCAACCAGAAGACAAGACCAAAACAGACCCACACAGCCCCAACAGATAAAATCCCCCAAACCACAACGAACGACAAACAACAAACTATTTCACATTAAAATGGTTTCAAAAGCTGCCTTTCTTTCTTTTGCCTGTGTAGACATAAACAGTGCCATTTTCACAAAACATTAATATAGATTAATATTTTAATCAGTGCTACCCTGTAATGGCTTAGTTTTTATTTAATATTTTATAACAGCAGAATTTGAATATTATCCAGTTATTGTTTACATCCAGTACTGGCCAAAAGTTTGGACAAAGATTTTTTTATTATTTCTTTTTACATTTACATTTATCAAGGAATTATAAAACGTATCACAATTTATTAAATTAAGCAGTACAACAGTTATGAACAGTACAACGGTGTCTATATAAATATTCTTGTAAAATCATAGGCATTCATAAGTGATACCTTCTTCATCCTGTATGCAGTGGATATTGTGATCAGACATTTGCCTTTGAAGCTGTATTTCCTTTTAGAATGTATTTGCACTTACATGCAATTTTTCACTTTTTATTTATTTAAATGGTTTATTGGTTATTTTTTTTATAATTTACCAAAATCAGAAAACTACTATCCAAATAGAATGAGCGGCTGCAGGTGACCCCCTAGGACTACAGTACTATATTTACATATATCCTTATTCAACGTGATTAAAGGTACTGATTTATGAAGTTAACAAATTATGAATGTATGTATCTATGGAGAGGGCGTAATACTGGCTAGAGGTTTTCTGAATCAAGTTTTGTTAAAGGAGGATTAGTCTTGGCCATGAGCGGGCTTCGATCCTACGTCGACCCAATCACTATAATATGATGCAGATGATCAGCGTCTCTAACCCTACACCACTGAAACTGATCCATTCCTAGCGTCTTTTATTAATTTATTGTCTCTGCTAAAACAGTCACTAACATGACCAGGCAATAAACAATAAAGATTATAAAACATCTATATCTAATAGTTTATTAGATAAATAGATACATACATAGATAAGTGGATCTTTCGCATGTTACATGCATTGTGATGGCAAGGAGTCAGACATGGAAGGCAACCCCCCTAGGCCTACAGTACTGGTTTAACCCTTCCGCTCAGCAGCCAATGGGAACTCATCATGCTTACACGTTCAAACTGGGAAAGTGGCCGGATGGCTCAAAAACACGCGAAATTGATGTCTGACGTCACGCGTCGAGAACGTGTTGTTTGCACGTCGAGAACGCGTTGTTTGTGCGTAGAGTACGCGTTTTTTGCGCGTAGAGTACGCATTGTTTGCACGTAGAGATCACGTCGATTTCCCACGCGTAGACTGCGCGTACTCTACGCGTTGTTGAGGTGTTAAAATTCGCACGTTTTTGACCCTCTTGGCTTTCCATAGGCAGGCAATAATCTTGGCAACAAACTACAGTGCCGTGTTCTGACGATGCTCACTAAATCATTGGGTGCATCAGAGCCAAATAGCGCATTTCAAAATTAAATTACTTAATCGGAAAATCGGCTTTTAAAATAATGCTGTCAATAATCGAAAAAATGCTTAATAGGCAAAGCAAGGCAAGTTTATTTATATAGCACATTTCATACACAAGGGCAATTCAAAGTGCTTTACATCAAATTATTTAAGATCACAAATACTTTAGATTTTAAGAAACAATAAAACAGCAATAAAATTGATTAAAAATGTGAGTGTATATATAGGAATAAGAGCAAAAATAAAATAAATTAGAAATAGAAGTGCAGTTGATGTAAACCAGCACAGTGCTCAGGTTGTGAATGCACAGCTAAATGAGTGTGTTTTTAATCTGGATTTAAAAGTAGCTACTGTTGGTGAACGTCTGATGTCTTCTGGAAGCAGATTCCATTTACGGGTGGCGTAATGACTAAACGCTGACTCCCCCTGTTTTGAATGAACCCTTGTTGTCTCTAACTGACTTGATCCTGATGATCTGAGAAGTCTGTTTTGTTTATATTCAATAAGCATATCTGAGATGTATTTAGGTCCTAGACCATTAAGTGATTTATAGACAGTTAATAATACTTTGAAGTTGTTTCTAAAACTAAATGGTAACCAGTGTAAGGACCTGAGGATTGGAGTGATATGCTCAGATATTTTGGTTCTGGTCAGAATCCTGGCAGCAGCGTTCTGTATGAGCTGCAGCTGTCTGATGGTCTTTTTGGGAAGACCTGTAAGGAGTCCATTACAGTAATCCACCCTGCTGGTGATGAAAGCATGAACTAGTTTCTCTAAATCTTGGCTTGAGACAAAACATCTGATTCTGGCTATATTTCTGAGATGGTAGTATGCTGATTTGCTTATTGCTTTGACATGACTGCTGAAACTAAGTTCAGACTCCAAAATGACCCCAAGATTTTTTACCTTGCTTTGTGTCTTTAGACCTCTTAAGTCAAGGTATGTGTTTACCTTGTTGGTTTCATCCTTGTTACCAAAAACAATGACTTCAGTTTTGTTTTTATTTACTGAAGTAAGTTTTGACACATCCAGCTGTTAATTTCATCAATGCATTGGCAAAGAGAGTCAATAGGCCTGTAGTCATTGGGTGAGAGGGCTAGATAGATCTGAGTGTCATCTGCATAGCTGTGGTAGGCAATTTGGTACTTTTTCATTATTTGGCCAAGTGGGAGCATATACAAATTGAAGAGGAGCGGAGCAAGAATTGAGCCCTGTGGAACACCACAAGTCATGGGTGTCCAGTCAGATTTATGGTTGCTTATGTTCACATAGTAACCTCTTCCTTTAAGGTATGACCCAAACCATTTAAGGACCAACCCAGAAAGCCCTACCCAGTTTTCGACGTTGATAGTCGGCCAGTTCGATAATCGGTCGACCCCTAGTGCGTAGACTGTATAAAATATGGAGGTAGTGTCTGTGACGTCACCTGTAGGTTTTGGAAGAGTAAAAATTAAGCCTTAAGTAGGCTTAAGAGCTCGTAGACATTTTGGCATTGTGCGTCACTCCAGTCACTCACCTAATTTGCTGAATTTTAAGGCTAAATATAAGTTAAACAGGTGAGTTTAAAAAAATTCGACCTCTTCACAGTGTCATGAAGGATAAAATTAGATATCTAGACCAAAATATTTTTTTGTGCCAGGCTGTTGGGCAATCGTGGCCTAATGGTTAGAGTGACCAGAAGGTTGCCCGTTCGACCTCAGGGCCCGCGGGTAACGATTAAGGTGCCCTTGAGCAAGGCACCTTACCCCTACTTGCTCCCCGGGCGCTGCAGTGATAGCTGCCCACTGCTCGGGGTGCATATGTGTTCACCACTTGCTGTGCGTTTGTTCACTACTCAGTGGATGGGTTAAAAGCAGAGGTCACATTTCGGGTATGGGTCACCATACCTGACAAATAGGTCACTTTCACAATTAGGTCACTTTCACTTAAACGTGTTTTTTACTGCTGTAAAGTTGCCAATTTTACTCTCTTTTGGAAGCAGCCTCTTTCGCCAAGTCGATAGATGTATTTTGTATTGTAACGCGGCATGATTTCAGCCTCTGAGCTCGAGGTCCGCTATTGGCCCCGCTCGATTCACAGTAAGTGTCAGTGTTGCCAAGGTCGCTGTTTTCCCACACCATTGGGCTATTTTGAAATTGCAGTTGCGGGAAAAATTATGGAGCCGCGTGCCGTGGGTTTTTTGGGCTACACAGTTGATTCTTCCAGCTTCCAAATATCACATTTGAGCAGCACTATACGCAGTCTAGAACAACTACAACATTGACGCGCTTGTACACATTATACATACGCAATAATATAACCATGATTATTTCTTGAAAACGCGTTTCTAGTCCATTACTGTGAGAATCTGGATTTCGTCCTGTCCTCTACAAATATTGCATCTGTGTTTAATACAAAGTTCATATATCATATGTATTCATTCCTATTAGTATAAGCTTCTATTCACATAAGATTTGCCTTACTTTCTAGTTGTTTAACCTCGTTAAAAGTTGTATCGTATCTTATGCTGTCTTATGTTCATATAAGTATCTGTTGTTCTCCATCTCAAGGTTCCTAATAATGTCTAGGGACAATTGTTTTGATATTGTAATATTAAATACATGATCATATCTGATTGTTCAGGAGGAATAAGACTAAATAGAAAGTCTGGTGATTTTCCACTCTGGTGGTTTTATATGACACCTCCTGTTTATAAAGCATATAAATATTAGTTCTTAAGTCCTTAATACAATAAACTTTGGACTCTGATTGAACAAGCACTTGTGTCTGTGTCAAACTTTGTCTCCAGGCCTGAAACTCTGTGTGTTCAGTCGATTAGACTCTTCAACCGTAGAATATTGTTTAGACAAGGGGACTTAAGAAGTTTACATTCTTTCAATTACCTTGCGTGGCCTCGAGCACAAATGGGATCTTTTTTAAAGGGACACCTCTAGTTCAAGAGTTCTCAACCTTTTGCAAGCTGGGCCCCCCAAAGCTGGTTCATTGCAGTTGATAGATAGATAGATAGATAGATAGATAGATAGATAGATAGATAGATAGATAGATAGATAGATAGATAGATAGATAGCAGGTAGGTGATGTTAATGTGAGACCTGAGCCTGCTTTGCCTTACAAAGATCCTTAATTCTTGGCTCAATTTTTGATAAACATAGCCTCAAATCATCCTTGATTTGTGCACAATTGCGGTATTTTGATTGCAGTCATTTTTGAGAATCCTGCCTCACACAAATCACCTCAAACAAAACACAAAGTTACAGAGATGCTATGAATCTGACAGCCTTTGAAAAATTCATTAATTCAAAGTAGTAGGCCTATATGTACAATTGTAAGCAAGCAGCTGTGTCCTTTAAAACTCCGTTGTCCATAAGAATGGCAATGTTCCAAAGACATTTTTTTTGTATAATTTGGAAAAACGTTTTATTGATTTGGTGACAAAAGGAAGATGACAGCCAGTGTTTTTTTCAAGTTGGTAAAAACTCTCTATTGTGGCCCTATCTCTCTCTCTCTCTGTCCTAGCATTTTTCACCATCATATCCCCAGCACAGGCATGAGTGCGGTCAAAGAAAGGACCACCACAGGTTCTCCTGCTGACGAGCAAATCAATAGCTGCCACTATCTCCACCCTGTTCAATGTTTGTTCATTTCGGTGAATTAATGCGTCATCTGAATGAAAGTAATACAGGCCGTGCATTTACTTTTAAAGGAGACAGTCTTTTGAACAGTACTGTGACACCGGATTGAATGGCATCAGACCAGTTATATTAATTAACCTTAATAACAGAAGCGTCAGTTTTGCCTTTTTATATTGGACCCGACTTGGATAATAAAACAAGGAGATTGACCAGGAGAAATTTGCAACCAGGACTTCAATGGACGTTTCATAGAAGTGTTTGAGTGTCATCCGCACACAAACACACACAATATAATTGATTTCAGAACAGCTTTCACACCTGATGTTAAAGTCATGCAAGCGGTTATTTGACCGTTGGTTATCTTAGAATGCGTGTAGCTCAATTCTTATTACCAGTTGTGGGATTGTGATGAAAGTGAAAGTAATTAGGCGCAGCTCAGTCAAATGTTTATAATCTCTATTAAACAAAGCAATTCTCCAGCGGCTCTTCTCTGAGGAAGGCCTCTCCCCTTTTTTGGCATATTCCTTTGGGCGGAGGTTATTAAAAACACTCAGAATAGTGACATGTACCCGGGAAGTAGAGGGCCGTAGTCTGATTCCAGCAGTTCTGTGTTGTCATTGAAAAGTGAATTCTATTAACAACAATATCTCGCTTGGCAGTGAACATTGAGCTTCTATAATTTTGCATTGTTTATGCTCTAACAGCAACATTACACATTAACTTAAGGTTGAAAAATTGGATCCCTGGAATGGGGTCTTTAATATTGGATGAGGCTTTGTAATTATGTGATAATTTTTTCTTAGGTCAATGTATGCAGCAATGCGTTGTCCCTTGCACATTTAAACAGTGTAATCTTTAAGCTACATGTGTTGAAACGTCTATAGAGCATTAATTGTTAAACACACTAGTAATGATTGAATCAACAATATACAAGATAAGCTGTAGAATTTGCACAACATAAGCGCAGACATTAAAATGTAAATATCAAGTTATGATAAATTATTAACATTAAAGTCATTATAAATACTTTGTTAATGTAAACAGCCAGTGCCTTACATGTGTAAGCAAATAAATGTGCAATAAAACTGACAGTATGGTTTTGTTGGGTTGCAGGTGTTAAACTTGCAACAAAATGTGTTTTGACATAGGAGGACATATGAATTTGAAAGCAGTGCGCATATCTGACGGTGTCCCTCATGGGTCAGGACCTGCAATGATACAATGGCTTTGTCTGACCTGGACATGTCACAGCAAAGTGGGACATCTGTTCCCAAAAGAGACTCATCCTCACAAAAGGTCAAGGAACAGCCAAAAACACTTTAAAACAGACTGGAAAAGAGGACAAGACAGGGTCAAAATATGAGTAATAATTTGAGATTTTTGGAATTCAATTATTTTCCTTTTGCCCTTTGAATGTTTAGTGTTCATGTCATAGTTTCTAATTTCTAGTCTTAATCTATTTGATTCATTTACAAATAATTTAAACATATTTTTATATATGGTTAGCAGTATTTCATAACATGATTAAAATTAATGTTTAGGTGGTGCAACTATCCAAGGGTTGTAAGAAAAGAAAAGTCAAAAGCAGGCTTACAAAGGTCACGTTTTAATTTGTGCAATAGTTGAACAGTACTGTATGGCGATTGGAAAATTTCTCTGCATACAACTCTACATTGTAGCTGTCTAACATTAACGTGAATGAAGACATGACTGCAGTGCATCCTTTCAGCTGTGTGCACAATTTATTTTGCTCGCACACTTGACATATTGTCAACACAGCTTCAGCCTTGCCAGAAACAACAAAGACAGCTGAGGCTGCACAGCATATTGGGAGTAATTTACATAAGGATAAAAAACTGGGCTGCTGACTCCTTTTCTGGACAGCTCTCACCAATATGAATCCATAATTTTAAATCTTAATTTTAAAACAATCTTTGGAGATTAAAAAGGTGAAGCATTTAAATTGATTTTGGCCTATCAAACTAAAGGCTGTCTGTTGTTGTCTTAAATATAGTTTAAGTTGTAGTGTAGAAGGAAAAAGCTCACAACATCCTATTTCTGCAAGATATTATCCATTATAATTTTTATCATCATAGTCTAAGTGACACTGACATTTCTGAACTTTTTTATGAGTTCATACATTTTAATCATACACATCTGCTTTCTTGCTAGTGATTAGTAGATTTAGCAGGGAGACTTAATTTTTCTTTTTTGGTAATTCTACATTTTTGAGGATTTTTTCACTTGCAGGGACAGCATAAACAACTTTTCCTGCTGCAAATGAAAGCTAATGGTATGGGGGGTGGAGGGATGCCTGAAGACTGTAGTGAGAATGCAGGTACGACAGCTTTGTCTATTTTTAGTGGTCTTCTTGATAATGTGGATGCTGAGATTGCTGATAGCGAAACAGATCAACTCCTCGTCTCGTAATTTGTTAATTAAACGTCATTCACTGAAACACGTCACGATCATGCGCAGTGATCCTCCTTCTGCTCATGTTATTCTCCTCCATCCATTCGCGTATGTGTTACCATTTGCTTTTTATTGGCTGTGAGATTTGTTTAGTTGGGCAGAGTCAGAGAGCCTGGAAGCTAGCGGGTGAGAGCTTACAACACTGAGCTCGTGATTGAGCAGACACCTGATGCTACGCGCTCTAGTGATAAAAAATCCAGAACAGAGAATTGTTGAAAAACTGTTTAACGGTTTACCTCCACAATTCAGTACTTCATCCTTCTGAGTCTTTGTAATGTGTTTCAGCAATTCATTTCCAACATCTATAATGTGTTTAGAAACAATTCTCATAATTATCCTTACCCGGACTTTAACAGACCTGGTTAGATATTTTATTATTTGTAACTAGGGCTGCAACAAATGATTATTTTATTGTCTACTAATCTAACATTTATTTTTTTGATTAGTCGACTAATCTAATAAAGATTTATTGGATAACTTTATTAATCCTTTGGCAAATGGCCGCTTTAATATTTATATTTAGCCAGAGATCTAAATACAGGTTAAAAAGTATAAGCAGTTTGTCCCTTCACTCATCCCATAGTTCAATTGTTTTAACTTTGTTTATTAGTTAGCACAATGTTTAAAAAATTACATGGACGGATTTAGCAGTGTTTTCATAATGCAGTTTTTATTTTCAAGAACCGCATATGGTCACAGTACAGCAAATATTAGAAATAAACTCTATTTCACTCAGTTTATTCAGAGTTGTCAGCAGAACACAACACTCTTTTCATAACACGTTGTTTTGTGAAGGCAGAAAGTGTAACAACAACAGCTAATTTTGGTGTTAAAATATGATTTCGGTTTTAAAAAAGTAATTAGGCAGACTTCCAAAAATACTGTTACATTAGACCAAAAGCAAAAACAATAGGCTACATTACTGACAGACATATGTAGTAGAGTAGGCGGGCGAGACCGTGGTTCGAGTCCGGTGAGTAATTGTGAATGAGCGCCAGCTGTGCGCACACCAGGCTCGAATCACGTAGGAGATAGGGAGCATATAAAAGGAACGAGCGACCGGACCGTCGAAGAGAGAGGACCGGGCCCGAACTTGTGTTATGTTTGTGTTTGTGTTTTGTTCGCCGGCGGTCATCCGTGAGGGGCCGCCGGCTGTTATTATTTGTATTAAATCTTTGTAAAAATGTCTTCCGGTTCCCGACTCCTTCCTTCCCTTTTATGGAGAATTATTACAACATACTTTAAGACTGCAGACCAAGCACTAGCTGTAATGTTGACTCTACTGCATCTAACGTTACCTATCGATGGATCCCTCGTCTCCAGTGAGCGCGTGTACACAAACTGTGAGAAGCAAGCGTTAAATGGAAGATGCAGAGTGGAATTTGCAGACCTTTAGCAGTGTACTCAACTCAACTTTATTTATATAGCGCTTTTTACAATTTTCATTGTTACAAAGCAGCTGTACATGAGACACATTGAAGTATGAATTCTAAAGTGTAGTAAGAGAAAGTTTTTAGAGGGGATGTGAATCCTCTCCATACTACTCCGCTTTGGCTTATTTAAAGAATCACAAACATATAGAAGTGGTAAGTTTGTTTATTATGAAAAAAATAGGAAAATATAAAAATGAAAAAATGTTGGAGAATCAATGAACTGTAAACAATTTACTACAGTTCTGTGAATAATATTTGATCATGTAGTCCATGAAAAAGTAACTAGTCAGATTACGAGTAGTCTAATTACAAATACTTGATATGATAAAATATTGTTACTGAGGTCTTGGAAGAATTGACAGTCGACACATCATCAGTACAACATCTTATCCAAAAATGAATGCAACTTTCAATGAGAACAAAAAAAATTGTAAAAATTACTTTGTAAATCATAATTATAGCTAATTATTTGAGTGTGTGACTGTTTAAGCGCGGCCAAATCAGAAAGGAACAGAATAACATACAAACCAGTATAAATGCAAAGATTACCTTTAGAAAAATGTAACAACTACATTTCAAAAGATTAATTATCAATATACCTAATTTGAATACAAAGAAATTGAAAAAATCTACTATCCACCTTGTGGGATGAGAGATCTTCAGTATTCTCTTTTTTTTCAGTGTTCCCATCTTAAAGGATTATTTAGGCATTTGCAAATTAAAGCCATATGCAACCATTAGAGTGCTCCCACATGAAGGACTGAGTCATATAAAGGTCTGCCTGGCAATTTTCACAAAACGATTTGATACTGATGCTATCATTTAAGGCACATCTAGGGCTGTGTTGGTTATTTGCTAGCAAAACTATGCAAAGCGACCGCAAACTACAATGACTGTCTAAATGTCACCCAACTACATTTAGTTGTATTCTTTCTCTCACTATCTCCTTTCACATTTAATTTTTTCATCCCGCTGTAATGGTCTGTAATGAGGTAGTCTTTATAGCATGTCCATTAGGCAGCTGAACAGCCGGATATTGGCAGGTATAGAGAAAGCATTTCTCAAGTGAAATACTGACCAGTTAAAATGATGGCATCCCTGACAGTAAGTGGCTGTTGTGCACTGCTGGCTAATGACAGGTAGCATGGAACAGTACTTTATAATGATTTATTACTTGACTTTACAAGGGCTTGACAAAATAATAGAAACAAACATTTTCCTAAGGAGTGACTGCCAATCTTGACAGCTCTTGAATTGTGCTATCTTGCACTCAGAAATTTGAAATTGTGTTTCTCACTCAGTAAATAGTAATATTTACAGAAAGAAAAACAGTAGGTTTATGTTCAAGATGGCTAAAAGTAAATGGACAAAAAATATGATGTTTTGTTGCTTTTTATAGTATTTGAACATACGTTTTTCCAAAATTGTATGACCTTCTTTCAGTCGTCAAACACAAGATGAGAAGTTAATGTATAATTAAAGTGGATGGCAGATTAGAGCCTTCAAGCTCCATAGAGCAGCATAAAAGTAAATTTGAGGCTTTGTGTAAATAACAAAATGATAAAAAAAGTTAATTGTCTTCTTATGTTTAAAGGGGTCATATGGCGTGAATCTTTGTTTTTCTGTGTCTTTAGTGTGCTATAAGTTGTCCATGCATGTATTAGACACTTAACATTGCAAAAATTAAAGTGTCAGAACAAAAGATGCATTCTAAATAAGTAAGGTGGGCGTACCTGTTAGTACAATTGCTTTGGAACCTGATATTTTGAATACGGTAAGAAGGGTTACATTTCCGTCACACGCTTGAAGTATTCAACAAATAACTACGCACTGGTTAACTGGCCAATCATAGCACTCCTTGCTTTTCTGAGCTATGAGCTTTGTAAAACATTTGAACATTTCAGAGAGGCAGGGCAAATGAGATAAAAAAATAGACGGTATGTGGAAAATACAGCGTTTTTAACCTTAAATTGTGTATACACATTGCATTACATCTAAAACAATCAATAATATTCGTATTAGCAGTGTCACATGACTCCTTTAACTGCTGAAGTCGCCATTATCTTTCTTTGTATTGAAAAACTGTATGTTCCTGTATGTTTTCCAAGAGTAATAATCCAAAGACACTAAAGCTGGAGATGTAACATTACTGTAGCATTGCAGGCCTTAAACTCTTGATCTACTCTCATATATGTTGAGTCTCAAAGATTCCATTTTCTTTTAAAATTCTCCATCATGTTAACGATTCCTTTCTCCTGGGTGCAATTTTCTGATTTGGCAAACTCTCAACAGATAGCTTGCCTTTCTTCAATAGACTGTCAAGGAAGAGCAATAAAAGCTCTCTGCATGGTAGAACCCTGAACAATGGTGTGCAGATAAACTAAATGGCTTTTTGAGGCATTCTAAGAGTAAGAAAAAAAGACTAAAAGAGAACAAGGAGCAAACAGATATGAGACAGAGTGAGACATCAGATTTATGTCAACTTTGTTACATGACAGTTTTCACCCATTCCACAAAGTCTTGTGCAACCTGACCAATAAATATTGGGAATAAGGTCTAGTCCACACTGCAGCTTAGTTGTCTTTTCTACTAAGCAATTAAAATAACAAGAAGCAAAAATTTGAACTGTAAAAAAAATGTAAACTACACTTACAGACACGAGGTAACAGGAACCAAAACACATCTTGGACAAGATACTGCTTACAACGAGGAATAGCGTACAAGAAACAAGGTAACACGAACAATGAACGAGAACAGGACAATGGACATGAGGATGTTTTAAAGGGGACAAACACAGAATAATTAACGAGGGGCAGGTGTGGGTAATAAAACACTAATGGGAAGGCTAACGAGACAAAAGGGTGGGAAACACCGACGAGATACGAGAAAGCACATGACAGCCAATATATAAGCAAAGCCATGTCTTTCTCACACAAAACCCAAGGCTATGCCATGACTCCACTGCAAGACCAAGAATACACATGACATGATAGCGGAATCATGACATGCCAGTCGAAGTCCAGGAAACAACAAGAGATTGACAGACTTGTGAAAGAAAGGAGGTGCCTTAGAAAGTGGTAGAAGTCCACTGTAGTGGAAAGGAATGGTCTAGACTCTAGAGGTACCACCGGGTGATATTAAACATCACCTTGCAATGCTGCACAAAGCATTAAAAAGCGAACCAGAACTGGCTACTATAGAGATCCTTACAAGTTTGTCAGTAGTCTCTTTAGTGAGGAGAAAACTGTACCCATAGTGGATATTGAGGAACACCGGAGGAAATTGTATTCTAACAATTAGAAACACGTGCCAATCTCTATTACAGAGGACATACCACCAATTCAACTATCAGAGCACCTGATGGACACAAGCCCCCCCAAATGGAGCAAAGTTGAGAGTGCAGTAAAGCGTGCAAGATCAGCATCTTCCGGGGTCTGTGAGAGAGCTGCAGAGAGAAGCAGCACATTAAGTACAAAGTACTGTGGAATTACGAGAATAAAAGAAAACAAACTCTGTTTCCAAAACTTGTCACTGTCATCGACTATTTAAAAAATATAAACATGAACAGTTCATCTGTAAATAAGCACATGTTCTGACTAGACAGAAGCTGTCATCTATCTTGGATCAATGTCAATGAAAATTGTTTTAGAATGTTGGTATTTGCGTTTGTTGGATCAGGTTGAATTAGTCTTTATACAGTAAGGGATTTTTTAATATTAGACTTAGTTTTTTTGATTGAGATTTGACTTTGGATTTCCTTGATAAAGTGTCCCTTACGGAAATTAACCATGTATTTTTGTGGAAAAAGTGTAGTTACCCTGGTTTTTACTACAGTAACCATGTTTTTTGTTTTAACTTTAGTAAAACCACTACTGCGTCTCAATTCACCTACTTATAATACGCATTATGTTTATATTTATTTATTATATTTATATATTTTATCCAAAGCGACTTACAGAGAGTTTAGATAGCAATAAGCGCTATATATATATTAGGTGTGTAACGATACTTCGTGAAACGATATTTCACGATACAAAATTTACGATTTGCATCATAGAGAGATGAGGATATTTTACGATATGATGTTTACTTCTATTCGATGAGCAGTCAAAACGCCACTTATTCTGAGCTAGCGATACTTTGCTTATCTCACATATGCGATAGAAAGAGAATTATTTGGGAGAAGGGGAAGCACAAGACACAATCTGTGTCTACACATTGTTTACAAGGCGTCTTATTTTCCTTCACATTCGCTGGTAAAACACAGCAAACTTGAACCATGACTGCAGGCAAGTCACCCTGAAACCCCGAAAGTCAAGAACAAATGTTTTAATATGTCAATGTTAATTTATCCGCTTACGTGAGCTGCTGCATAACATGATATTAAACATAAAGTCAAAAGAGACCAGCGCTGTTACAATCAGAGAGGTGATGAAGTGAGTCGTAATGTACAGTGGGTATGGAAAGTATTCAGACCCCCTTAAATTTTTCACTCTGTTATATTGCAGCCATTTGCTAAAATCATTTAAGTTCATTTTTTTCCTCATTAATGTACACACAGCACCCCACATTGACAGAAAAACACAGAATTTTTGACATTTTTGCAGATTTATTAAAAAAGAAAAACTGAATTATCACATGGTCCTAAGTATTCAGACCCTTTGCTGTGACACTCATATATTTAACTCAGGTGCTGTCCATTTCTTCTGATCATCCTTGAGATGGTTCTACAGCTTCATTTGAGTCTAGCTGTGTTTTATTATACTGATTGGATTTGATTAGGATTATAGGGATTATTATTAGGACCTGATAGACACACCTGTCTATATAAGACCTTACAGCTCACAGTGCATGTCAGAGCAAATGAGAATCATGAGGTCAAAGGAACTGCCTGAAGAGCTCAGACAGAATTGTGGCAAGGCACAGATCTGGCCAAGGTACAAAAAAATTCTGCTGCACTTAAGGTTCCTAAGAGCACAGTGGCTCCATAATCCTTAAATGGAAGACGTTTGGGACGACCAGAACCCTTCCTAGAGCTGGCCGTCCGGCCAAACTGAGCTATCAGGGGAGAAGAGCCTTGGTGAGAGGGGTAAAGAAAAACCCAAAGATCACTGTGGCAAGCTCCAGAGATGCATTCGGGAGATGGGAGAAAGTTGTAGAAAGTCAACCATCACTACAGCCCTCCACCAGTCGGGGCTTTATGGCAGAGTGGCCCAATGGAAGCCTCTCCTCAGTGAAAGACACGAAATCCCGCATGTAATTTGCTAAAAAACACCCGAAGGACTCTAAGATGGTGACAAATAAGAATCTCTGGTCTGATGAGACCAAGATAGAACTTTTTGGCCTTAATTCTAAGCGGTATGTGTGTATCATGGTGGTGGCAGCATCATGCTGTGGGGGTGTTTTTCAGCTGCAGGGACAGGACGACTGGTTGCAATCGAGGGAAAGATGAATGCGGCCAAGTACAGGGATATCCTGGACGAAAACCTTCTCCAGAGTGCTCCGGACCTCAGACTGGGTCAAAGGTTTACCTTCCAACAAGACAATGATCCTAAGCACACAGCTAAAATAACGAAGGAGTGGCTTCACAATAACTATGTGACTGTTCTTGAATGGCCCAGCCAGAGCCCTGACTTAAACCCAATTGAGCATCTCTGGAGAGACCTAAAGATAGCTGTCCACCAACGTTTACCATCCAACCTGACAGAACTGGAGAGGATCTGCATGGAGGAATGGCAGAGGATCCCCAAATCCAGGTGTGAAAAACTTGTTTCATCTTTCCCAAAAAGACTCATGGCTGTATTAAATCAAAAGGGTGCTTCTACTAAATACTGAGAAAAGGGTCTGAATACTTAAGACCATGTGATATTTCAGTTTTTTTTTTATAAATCTGCAAAAATGTCAACAATTCTGAGTTTTTCTGTGAGTGGAAAAAAATGAACTTAAATGATTTTAGCAAATGGCTGCAATATAACAAAGAGTGAAAAATGTAAGGGGTTCTGAATACTTTCCGTACCCACTGTATATTAAAATATTTAATAACATGCTAAAAACAAGAATGTGATTTGCATGATTTAAGAAATGTAATACCTTATATTTAATTTGTCTTTTTGAAAGATTAGATATTTCTCATTCATTACTGTCTCACGCAAAGGCCGTGCAGCTTCAAAGATACGTGAGCCAAAGCGTTTAAGTGTGAGCTCAGTCAGAGCGTTTAATTGGTTGGATGTACTGGTGACTAGTGGTTTAATTGATTGGTTGGACGCCCTTCACTAAACGAACGAGTCAATTGATTCAAAATGAGAATGATACATGTCGTTCATGGTCTAATATTCTTGGTGTTGCAAACAATGCATTTTATGCATATTAGCAGTAAAATTGACATTGATCTTAATTATAAATTCAGTTAAGATTTAAAATGCAAAATTCTTTAAGTTGTATGTGCAACCAAAAAAGTTACTAAACTGGTAATATTTTTAAAATAAATGTTATTGAATTTCAGTTTAATTTTCTATGTAATGCTTAATGTATACATATATTAATTCAGCAAAGTGTATTAAATTGTTTTAATGTAGTAGAGCATGACTAAACTCCACCCTCTCGCGATGAGTTGTGGGTTGTACCAGCCGTTAAGTGTCCATGGATTCACATTTCAAATTTTCACTGGAAATAGTGAACTATGAGGGTACTTTGAAAATACTAATTTAAGCACACTATGATTTGGGACATTTTAATTGTATTTTCCAATACGGTTTAGGACGGATTTGCAAATTGGGTCACAACCCTTTTTCTTAAACCTTGGTTATTTTTTGTACTGGATCTGTAAATGTCCTACTCTCTGAAAGTTTTGAAGCTCAGGAACCCATTTCTACTCCCTCCCCTCCTTGTCTCCATTTTTTTTTTGATAATCGGACACATTTTTTTTCCCACATGTTCACATTTGTACATATTTGCAAGTCTGCTTTAAAAGCCCTTTTAAGTGTTAATACAATAGACCCAAGGGATAGGGCAGTGGACTCCGACAATCCCTTCATCCAAGGAATGCCCCTGCAGCCCCAGCTTTTGACTCTTCCACCCGCCATAGCACTGGCTGCGCCCCTGCCAGCTAACCACAAAGCATTATAGACTGGATTTTTGTTAAGCTTAAATGGGTGTTCCACTGACGATCAATGATGGGGTCAGATAGAAACGATAGTGCAGCATCAGAGGAGATGGGTAATGCTATACCAGACCAGGAAACAGGCGGGAAGACTAAAGCCCCCGTGCCAAGCAGAAATGCCTAGCTAGAAAAAAGCTGGCTTGGCTGTGTTAAAGGAAACAATAAAATATTAAGGGACACTGGATACCTCGTCTCCTCAGGCTGTAGGCTAGAAAACATAGGGAGATAACTCTGGCCACATGTGTCTGGGGCATTTGTATATGTTTAAGATAAAGGAGAGGTCAGTATAGACTACTGAAGAGGACAGTGGCCATTGTTGCTGCTACTTCTCATTAATGACAAATTCATATTTGCTAGAACCCTTTTACTGGGGCATGACATCTATGTCCGTACGCATCTATGTGTTTCATTGCAACAACTACAGCAGCACACAGCTGCAATCTTATTTTGACTAGATCATTAATGGCCCCTATAGATGGACATAAGCATTTGTTTGCGCAAAGCAGGGAAATGGAAGCTGGTAAGGAGATGATGAGTTTGAGTGAAGTGAAGACTTGATAAACACTACTGTACATCCCCAGCCAGAACCCACTGTTCCCATAAAATAACAGCAATAGTGACAGAAGTTTACATTTAACAGACAGAGGGTTAGTTGTAACACTTGCTAAAAAATATTGTTTGAGAGGTGAATATTGTTTATACATCTGTCTACAATGGATAAATAAATATTCAAAAAACAAACTCTCCCTCATCTAACCTGTTATTGTTCAATACATATGGATATATGTATCCATATATATATATATTATAATAAAAAAAGCTAAATAATTACAATAAAAAATCATCATTGTCAATTTCTTCCCCCAATATTGTAAATTAAGTTATGATTTCAAATAAGGGAATTGACATATTTTTTATCTAATTGCTTTGTATGCATTTTTCACAAAGTCGGGTGGGTTGTAACATTGTGTTAGAACTAACCCCGTAAACTAACTATGTAAACCTCTTTTAACAGCTAACAGCTGTTAACAGCTGCTAGGTTTGGTTGACATGTTTCAATCTGGTGCTACGTATTTACGTAGCAAGACAGTGATTTAGATAATATAAGGTTGGATTTGGTGAATTGCACACCCAGTTTAGAAATCGGAAAAAAAACGTATGATGAAGAAATTTACTTTCTTGCTGCCAACACACGAAAACACATTTCAAAACGTATCACAAATTTACATATGATGTCATATGTCAATTCCTGCGATTCATTAAACATTCGTACGCCGCCACTAAGCTGTGACCCAGTGCGAGTCTTCCACCCCCAAGCGAACATCGAACAAATAAAAAATCATTAAATCATGTGTTTTGTCTGTTTTCATTAGGGTTTCGAGCACGAAGTGCTGAAAACCTATTGTTTTTGTAAGGATTTTTATTCTTCTTCTTATTATTATTTTTCCGCCATAGAACCGGTCGCCCAGCCCAAACCGTAAGTCGTAGAAACTTGAGGCTTGGTCAGTTGGTTGTATCTGTGCAGGCTACTCAGATACAGTGACCCAGCCAAATCGGCCCATAGGTGGCGCTACAGCGATGCTGAATGCGTTTGGGCTCGTTACTCCTAAACCGTTTGTCGCACACCCAAGTGTTTTATATCAGTGTAATCATTGGCTCAAAACTTAAAAAACGTATATCTCCGATTTCATTTCCCGTATGCAAATTTTCCCGCTAATTTGAATTTTATGAAAAAAAAAAAAAAATGAACTAGTCCCTGGATTTTTGCCCGATCGGAACCAAACCAATGCAAATGACTTCTGTGGAGTGTGAATGTAAATAATCATTGAAAAAAAGTTGAAATTTTCTTTCACCGTTGCTTAGGGACGCCAAAACTTAAAATGGGCTTAGCCTATCACATTAAAATGGCCATAAATCCAGAATGGCTTAACATATCATCATGGGGCTCGGAAGATATGTGTAGACCATCACTCCAAGGTCACCTACAAAAGAACGTTACGTTTGGACACTAGGTGGCGCTAAAACATTAAAAAAGGCAAAATGTACATGTATTTTGGTGGCCTAGACAACTTTGTGTCACGTGACATTTGACTAATACACAAACTGTAAGATAGATCTCCTCATTCATAACAACTTTGCCTCTTGAACCATTGATGTCTATCAAATGGTTTGTGAGTTATTGGTGATGATGTATAAAACCTACTTTTGCAAACTAGTTTTAGGACTTTCAAGCAATTAAACAAATTCCACCACAGTACATTTCTTTGGACTCTCTAGGTCAATAATCATCAAAAACATGTTGAGTTTTTTTAGGTTTGTGACCATAACAGGGTGCTTTATGATATTAGCTCGAAACGAGTATGTTGAAGGTCGCTACTCCTTAATAAATAATCCAAATGACTTGCCATTAAGTACTATTATACATAATATGACATATAACAAGCATGCAAAATGTGATTCTCATTGGAAGAGGCATGCCTTCACAGCAGTCAAAAAGGTGAAATATCATTCATTTAAATGACGTTGTTAAACATGTCTTCAAAAAATACATAATTTTCTAATCAAATTGCTAATCAGCCAGTCACATGGCAAAAAAAAGTGAGACACTTGCTGAAGTTCAAACCCAGCATCAAACTGGAGAAAAATAAGTTATTTTGAAGAATGTGCATTGGATTAACAAAAAAGATCTATATATGTGCAATAGAATGTGTTAAAGACACAGGAGTTGCTTTGTTTTACAAATGGCTTTGTTTTTTTATCAATAGACAGCTGCCAAGCCACGCCCATAGCAACCAAACAGATTATTTTAGCAATCGTCTGGCCAGTCCTACATCTCTGCAGTAGAATATCATAGAGACACAGGGCTTGGTTCGTTTCACTTGTGGCTTAGTGTGTTATCAATTGACAGGTGCCATGCCACACCCATAGAAACTAAACAAGTTAACTTAGTGACCATTAGGCTAGATCTATATCTCTGCAATTGAACATCATAGAGACACTGGGGTTGTTTCGTTTGACTTGTGGTTTGATGTGATATTAATTGGCAGGTGCTATTCTTCGCCCATGACATTTTACAGAAACTGTGTTATCCATGCATAATCCATACTATTAATTCATAATTAAATGAACTTGCTACACTTATTTAAGTCCTCAGTTCACATGCATGTAACATCCATACTGTTCAGCAGTTTCAAGGTAATCACGCATGCTCAATCTCATAAGCTTATAGGATCACAAATCAAACATGACCAAAATCCTGATTCACTGTATTGCTGATCCAAAAATTGTTACAACCGATTCTTGACTCAAGAGCAAAAACTGCTCTAACAGTGGCATGTACGTAAAATGCGCTGCAGATCTGTGTTCACAGTGCTAAGACGCAATTAAATTATACATTTTTTTCTAATTTTCTAATGTGTTTTATATTATCAGAATTCTTATATTTAATTAAATTTTCTGTCTTACAAGTGTTTTTATTCGCTTTAAAGTTATACACATTCTCAATATCACCTGCTCATCGTTTCTCAATCAAACACAACCAAAACAAACAACTCTTTCATCTCATCAATTCTAAATCACATGCATCCAAATAAGGGGCCCATTCTTAGTAACTTGCTAACTCAGTTAGCTGGATTTGATCATTGACGATTTTGCACGATCTTGGATCGTTAGGCTCTTCTGCGCTTATCCGGGACTTGATGTCATATTAACGGGTCCGTAAACTTAAACCTGCTCGGGAGCAGGCTAACTTCATGTTAGCAGGATTAGATTACGGCTTTATAAACGAAGGTAATATGGGAAGTTTGTCGCCATGTCCTGTCCATTTTTAGGAGAGCAACCTATTGCTAAAGGTGCAAGGATAATTCGGAGAGCTTTCAGGATTAATCACATATTGCGATATAGACAAGATCCTTCAGCGCAGCGGGACAGTATTAGAAAGATATGGTTTTTCACCTGAGGGTATAATTTATCTAGTTAATTTGTTGGATCCTTATGTGAAAAGTTTAACTCGTCGTAGCCAGGCTTTAACAACAGCACAAACTGTGTGTATTGCCTTGTGCTACTTTGCGAGTGACTCCTTCCTTTACATGGTTGGAGATGCAGAGAACATTGTGAAAAGTGCTGTCTGTCGTGCCATTCGCAAAGTTTACCTAGCACTCAAGCGGTTTTTGGGTGTTTTCTTGGTTTTTCCAAGCCCCTTAAGAGCCCAAATTGTAAAAGAGAGCTTTTTCTCTATTGCAAGTATAATTGATCATAGAGATTATGAAATGACCATGCCAGTAAATATGACACGATTGTCTCCAGGCTTCCCTAATGTGACTGGTGCCATAGACTGCACACACATTGCCATCAAGGCACCCCCAAGCACCAATGAAGGGGATTTTGTGGCACAAAATGGGGTTCACAGTATAAATGTGCAGGTGAGATTCATAACATTTAGTTTGATAATTATTCAAGGGAATGTATTCAATTATAAAACAAATCTCTTAGATGGTGTGTGACTATGTACCATATTATAAATGTGGTAGCGAAATGGCTGGCTCTGTGCACGACTCAAGTATCTTCAGAGAGTCAAGTCAAATGGACTTTACAAACTAACTGGATCACTAATTTTGGGCCTAACAGAACTGCATTTTTCTATTATACAGGTGACTATGATGGAATCCTGCTAGGGGACAAAGGCTATGCCTGCAGGCAGTATTTAATGACACCATTACCTGACACCAACCAACTTTGAATTGGTTTATTTTGTTGTTTTATAGAGAGAAAACAGCTAGTCATGAGTGTGTAAGCATGCAACGCTTCTTTGAGCTGATACTGATCATTTCTATCATTTTTCTGTGTGTGTGGGACTTTGATCCGTCGTGGGTTCGTTGGGGTTTGACTCCTTAGCCTGTTCGTGGATGCATGGCTGCATTGAATGGCGCAAATACTCGAAACCCGCTTAAAGGCTGCTTGCAGCTTTAATTAAAATGGATATTTGTCAAAGAAAGAAGCTATCATCTTGCAAATACGTAAACTAACCCATTGATTATAAATATATTGTTTAGGCATATTGTATTTGTTTAAATGTTTTACTTTTATTAGTGCATTAATCTGTTGTAAATGTGTTAATTAAAATTTAATTCAAGTTTTGTACACCAAAACACCCGTTAACCTTGTAATTTAATGCATTTAAATGATCATATAATTAGGCCTGAAAAGAAAATTTACTTTATTAATGTAATGAAAATAAGAAATTGCATTGCAATCTTTTTTTACATACTTAACGAAAAAAATCAAAAACCAATGTTTCATGTTGATGAAATGTGTATGTATGTGGAGCTGACACAGGAGCAGGCATTCACAACGTATGTGTAAGAAGTTTACGCAAGAGCCGGCATCAATGTCAGCACCACACACATGTGTTACGTGGTCTCATGGATGAATGTTAAAGACTGAAGACAGGAAATTGTTGAATAAAGTTGTGTTCGTTGGTTTCGATTCTGGTCTGCTTACAACGTAAAAATAATTATTGGCAATACATTAAGGTATAATGTGTCAGAGTGAACTATTCCAGAGCACCATGTCATAATGTTCTTTATTAGATGAAGCCATGTGTGTTGAAAATTGTGAGCTTATAACTATACTTAATCTTTCCATGCCATATTTTTTTTTCAAAAATTTCTTGCAATTTTTTCACCCATTGTTCGAAGGTCTAGGAAGTCTAGTGTCTAGTGTATCTATGCCAAACCAGATGGTTGGCTAACTTAAGCATAGAGTGCCTACAGTTCCCTTTCTGACGTAGTGTCGAGAACGACAGATGGGGTTCGCCCTTGAGAACCAATCAACTCTGACTACAATTTTTTCACCCATTGTTCGAAGGTCTAGGAAGTCTAGTGTCTAGTGTATCTATGCCAAACCAGATGGTTGGCTAACTTAAGCATAGAGTGCCTACAGTTCCCTTTCTGACGTAGTGTCGAGAACGACAGATGGGGTTCGCCCTTGAGAACCAATCAACTCTGACTACTATAGAAAAGGCCAATGAAATTTGGTGAATGAAATTTGCATGCCTGGCTCCGCCCCCGGATGTCCGGTATAAGAGGAAGCGACCTTCCCCTGGGCGTCTCGGCAGTTCCGGAGGTGTTAGAGATTTTTTCTAAAAAAGTCCTTTTCAGGACTGACTGAGCATTCTCCAGCGCGGCATGTCCCGCTGTTCTCTTGGGTGCGGCACCCTCATCGAGGAGGGGGATGGACACGATCGCTGCGTTAGGCGTCTGGGCGTCCAGCACGCTGAAGCAGCGTTCGTTGACACATCTGCCCGCACTGCGAGCAGATTGTCATTCAGCCACCATGTTGTCTGCTACCTGGGCTGTGACATCTGTGGCTACGGCCCCGATGACCACCCACGTTAGCAGCGTCAGTGATATGGGGAACTCTGCGAACGTAAACCCGCCAGCCAAGTGCTTACGGGCCAGCTTACGGGCTATTCTGAACGTTCCCCAACCGGCGGTGGTATACCGTCCGGATTCTCACGCACATTCTCGGAAACGATGTGTGACGTACATGAGATGTCACTCGCAGCATCGGAGGGAGACTGGCATCCGACTCTGACGGATCCGAGCTCCACCCCCAGCGGTCGAGTTCAGGAGGAAGCAGAAGTGATGTCATCCATGCTAACGCGGGGATGTGTGGTTCCTGAGGTCGGAGCGCGGTGCAAACCGCGCCCACCCCGGGTGCCATGTTTTTCCCGGAGTTGCATGAGGAGCTGTATAGAACTTGGAACGCTCCACTCACGGAGCGTTCCAGTGAAACCAGCTCCGGCTCCCTTACTTCCCTCGTTGGTGGGGCAGCCAAAGACTACATCGAGATCCCCCGGGTGGAACGGGCGCCTGCGGTGTACCTGTGCCGCAGGTGGCTACCTCCTGGGGGGAATTGCCAACGCCTACCGTCCAAAGCGTGTAGGACTTCAGCATCACTGGTGTTGAAGCCTTACACTGCCGCGGGCCAGGCTGCCTCCTCTCTCTATGCCATGGTCATCCTGCAGGTCCGCCAGGCCAGGGCGTGGAGAGAGCTCAGCGAGGGTAAGGCCGACCCGGGTATAATGCAGGATCTCCGTGCCGCCACTGACAGCGCTCTACGGGCGACTAAGGTGGCGGCGCGGGCCCTGGGTCGGACGATGTCCACGGTAGTGGTCCAGGAGAGACACCCCCGGCTATACCTTTTGCAGAAGAGTGACACCAAGGAAGTCCGCTTTCTTGATGCACTCATCTCGCAGGGTGGGTTGTTGGGAACACCGTCGAGGACTGCACTCAGCAGTTTTTGACGGTGAAGCAGACAGTGGCAATTGGCCAAATTTTTTCACGCTGCGACTCGGCCGCCTACAGGCCTCCGAGATCTCACGTGACGTCTGCTTCCCTGCAACCCAGGACCCCTTTGACATCGGCTCCGGTTCCTGTGCCCCCACAGGCGGCACCCCAGTAGCAGAGGTCGAGAGAGAAACGTCCTTCTCTCGAGAAGGGACACTGACGGGAAGACCCCAGAGAGAACAACATCGGGCCCGAACCCTCATAGCCACAGCTCTGATCTGTCGGTACGGGACGACTCCTGCCTCGTCACCAAAGCCGGGACCTTTTCTGGGCTTGGCGCCCACTTACTCGCAGAGTTTTCTGTTCTCCCCGGTTGTACTTGCAGCCTATCGCACACTCCTCTGGACTGTGCACGGCGAACCGACCTCACGCCCTGGCGAGGCGTGAGGTCGTACACATACGACAGCTGTCACCAGTCTCAAACCGACAGTGCGTGCCATTGTCCCGCCAGGCAGGTAAAAAGGCGGAGCCAACCTTCCCTCCGGGGACCCCCTCGACATGGTTAGCTCCACCAGCCGACGAACCCCCCCATGGGAATGATGAAGCAGACCGTCCCCTTGGTCACCCTGACACAGTCCCTGGGAGCTCGAGAGCTGCCCACACTGTCTCGCTGGCTAATGAGGGCGGTCCGTCTTGGTTACTCGATCCAGTTTGCCAGAGACTCTCCCAAGTTTCATGGCATCATCTCTCCCTCTGTCAGGGACTTCGGGTAGAGGTCACCACCCTTCTGGCAAAACAGGCATCGAGTTCGTCCCTCAAAACCAAGATGTTCAGTGGGTCACGACCCGCACTTTACCGTTCCCAAAGAAGACGGCTGGTTGCCCCCAAAGGTCTGCGTACCCTGAACAGAGCACCTTTACGAGCTGCCATTCAGGGTGCTCACACAGATGCGTCCTGACATCTATCAGGTGTAAGGATTTGTTCGTGGCAATCGACCTGAAGGGCGCTTACTTTCTTGTCTCGATCCACCTCGACACCGGCCGTTCCCACGGTTCGCGTGCGAGAGGCAGGCATATCAGTACAGACTCCTCCCTTTCGGTCTGTCCCTGTCTCCACGGTCTTCACGAAGATCGTGGAAACCGCACTTTCTCCCTGAGGGGAGGAAGGCGAGCGGGTACTAAACTATCTCGGCGACTGGCCTATCTTGGCACACTCGTGAGATCTGTTATGTCCCCAAAGGGACTTGGTGCTCCGGCACCTAGATCGATTGGCACTCGAGGTCAACTAAGAGAGGGGCAAGCTCTCCCCATTGCAGAGTATCCTCTTTCTCGTATGGAACTAAACTCTGTCACCATGTCGGCGCACCTGATGACGGGTGATGACGCCCTGCTTCCGACGCACCATAACCCCAAGTCTTCCATGACTTTTTCAGCGGACTCGGGTCCCTCTGGGCAGGTTATGAGACAGGTCGTGGTGACGACTGACGTCTCCCTGCAGGAGTGCGGTGTGTAACGAGAACGCAGGAGGGGCGTTGGACGAACCCCCGCCTGCGCTGGCATATCAATTGCCAAGAGTTGTGGACTGTGCTACTTGCACTGAGCAGGCTACTGGTCCGAGGACAGCACTACAGCTGTAGCGTACACAGATCGTCAGGGTGGCGTTCGCTCACAGCAGCTAAAACAACTTGCTCGACGCCTCCTCCGCCTCCTCCCGTTCCCTGCAGCCCACACACACCCCGGGCAAACTGAACTAGACAGCCGATGTGCTTTCTCGCCAGTTTATGCCTCATGGAAAGTGGCGACTCCACCCCCGCGCAGTCCAGCTCATTTGGAGGCTGTTCGGGTAGGCCCAGGTAAACCTGTTCGCCTCCCGTAACACCACCATTTGCCCGCTTGGTATTCCCTGCTCTCGGCACGGATATCCTGGCGCACAGCTGACCGTGGGATGGGCGGAAGCACACCTTCCCCCCCAGGAGCCTCCTTGCACAGACGCTGTGCAAGGTCAGGGAGCAGGAGCACCAAGTGTTATTGGTTACACCACACCGGTCTAACTCAATGAGAAAGACCCACTGAGGTGCTCGATCAGGATTGTGTTTTCCTTCTTACGAGACTGGAGACTAACATCTCCTCTCCACACTGAATGTGTATGTAGTCGATATTGAGAGAGAGCTAAGGCCCCGTCTGTGAAAGGTTACCGGTCAGGGCTGTACCCATCTTTCACCAAGAAAGCTCTGGAACCCCCCGACCACCACACTGGATGGTTACAGTTTCGCGAAAGCATCGAGCTGACAAGCCCAGGCTTGTTACCGTCGCTTCGCTAGAGATTGTGACGCTTTCCATAGGCAACCCCATCTGTCGTTCTAGACACAACGTCGAGAGACCGACAAAAAGGGAACATCTTGGTTACGTCTGTAACCTCAGTTCTCTGATGGAGGGAACGAGACGTTGTGTCCCTTATGCCACAAACACGTATCGTATTCTGCTGCAGTCGTGAGAGGCTCTCAGGCTCTTCAGAACAAGAGGTAAATGAATGCTGCACGCCGGCTTCCTTTTATACCGGACATCCAGGGAAGGAGCCCGGCATGCAAATTTCATTCGCCAAATTTCATTGGCCTTTTCTATAGTAATCAGAGTTGATTGGTTCTCAAGGGCGAACCCCATCTGTCGTTCTCGACACAACGTCTCGATCCCTCCATCAGGGAACTGAGGTTACATACGTAACCAAGACGTTTTTTTGTCATTGCCCACTGTTCCAGATGGCTTGACATGTGAGACACTTTTGGCCATTACATTTACATTTAGTCATTTGGCAGACGCTTTTATCCAAAGCGACTTACAGTGCACTTATTACAGGGACAATCCCCCTGGAGCAGCATGGAGTAAAGTGTCTTGCTCAAGGACACACTGGTGGTGGCTGCTGGGATCGAACCAGCAACCTTTGATTTACCAGTTCAGGGGTTTGACCCACTAGACCACCATCTCCAGACCACCATCTCTAGGCCATAAGGGAATACTTATTCAAATTGCCTTTGGAAATTGCCTATCAAGGAATGTACATGTTTTACACATTTCTATCATTATCATTCTCTTAGCAACACATTTAAATGTTTTGGGTTTTTATAATATTCTTGTAAAATGCAACTATTTTATGTCTCTAAAGCTGTATTTAAATGTTGGTAAGGAGGCCCAAGCAGAAACCGTTATACATAATAGTCATAGCTGCCTCTAAAACAAGTAAGAAATGATGAGGATTAATTCAAAATACTGGGTCAATATGGAAAAAAGCTACCAAATGCATGCATATGACATAATACAAATGTCAATCCATGGCATAGATTCAATAAAACAAATCCTGAGCTCTCAGACTAAATAATGCTCTCAAACACTGATTCAGGACAAAATGCCACAATTAGCAATTCTTTCCTGCGTTCATTGTGAAATGCAGTTATAAATAAGACCAAGCAGATTTTTCTACTTTAATTAATTTTTTCAATTAGATTAGGAACATTAAAGGTAATAATGATTTCAGTCTTTGGTCTGATCATTAACAGCACACTCATTCGTGGCTGATATACAGTTGAAAGAAAAAGTATGTGAACCCTTTGGGCTTACTTGGATTTCTTCATAAATTGGTCATAAAATGTGTTCTGATCTTCATCTAAGTCACAACAATAGAGAAACACAGTCTGCTTAAACTAATACCGCACAAACATTATACGTTTTCATGTTTTTATTGAACACAACATGTTAACATTCATAGTGCAGGGTGGAAAAAGTATGTTAACCTTTGGGTTTAATAACTGGTTGACCCTCCTTTGGCAGCATAACCTCAACCAAACGTTTCCTATAGTTGCAGATCAGACCTGCATAACGGTCAGGAGAAATTTTGGACCATTCCTCTTTACAAAAGTGTTTCAGTTCAGCAATATTCTTGGGATGTCTGGTGTGAATCGCTCTCTTGAGTTCATGCCACAGCATCTCAATTGGGTTGAGGTCAGGACTCTGACTGGGCCACTCCAGAAGGCTTATTTTCTTCTGTTGAAGCCATTCTGTTGTTGATTTACTTCTATGCTTTGGGTCGTTGTCCTGTTGCATCGTCCATCCTCTGTTAAGCTTCAGTTGGCAGACAGATGGTCTTAAGTTTTCCTGCAAAATGTCTTGATAAACTTTGGAATTCATTTTTCCATCGATGACAGTAATCCATCCAGGGCCTGAGGCAGCAAAGCAGCCCCAAACCATGATGCCCCCTCCACCATATTTCACAGTTGGGATGAGGTTTTCATGTTGGTGTGCTGTGCCTTTTGTTCTCCACACATAGCGTTGTGTGTTCTTTCCAAACAACTCAATTTTGGTTTTATCTTTTCCACAGAATGTTTTGCCAGTAGTGCTGTGGAACATCCAGGTGCTCTTTTGCAAACTTCAAACGTGCTGCAATGTTTTTTTTGGACAGCAGTGGCTTCCTCCGTGGTGTCCTCCCATGAAGTCCATTCTTGTTTAATGTCTTCCTTATTGTAGATTTGTCAACAAAAATGTTAGCATGTGCCAGAGATTTCTGTAAGTGTTTAGCTGACACTCTTCTTCACCTCATTGAGCATTCTGCGCTGTGCTCTTGCAGTCATCTTTACAGGACGACCACGCCTAGGGAGTGTAGCAACAGTGCTGAACTTTCTCCATTTGTAGAAAATCTGTCTTACCGTGGACACATGGACATCAAGGCTTTTAGATAAACTTTTGTAGCCCTTTCCAGCTTTATGCAAGTCAACAATTCTTGATCGTAGGTCTTCTGAGAGCTCTTTTGTGCGAGGCATGGTTCACATCAGACAACGCTTCTTCAGAACAGCAAACTCAAAACTGGTGTGTGTTTTTTATTGGACAGGCCAGCTTTAATCAACACATCCAATCTCATCACATTGATTGGACCCCAGGTTGGCTGACTCCTGGCTCCAATTAGCTCTTGGAGAAGTCATTAGCCTAGGGTTTCACATACTTTTTCCACCCTGCACTATGAATGTTTACATGTTGTGTTCAATCAAAACATGAAAACGTATAATGTTTGTGCGGTATTAGTTTAAGCAGACTGTGTTTCTCTATTGTTGTGTTTTAGATGAAGATCAGAACACATTTTATGACCAATATATGAAGAAATCCAAGTAAGCCCAAAGGGTTCACATACTTTTCTTTCAACTGTATTTGCGTGCTTCTGTAAATGTATTACACCAGATTAATGAGGGTTGTATCAAAATCTAATTCACCCTGCCAGATTATCCACTTAAGACCTTTATTGGAGACTACATTCTGTTTTAGCATTGTAATTTTGTATCTCAGTGCTCAGTGAGATGGCTTATGAATACAAGTTTGTATTTGCATTTTCTTTGCTGTTGAAGGATTTAATATAGTACAGTTTCAAGGGACAGATGACACAGTCTATAATATGAGAAAATCAAGACAGGCATTTCTGAGAGCTCCTCCGATACCCCAATAGACAGTATTTGAGAGCAGTTGAACTTTTGAAGATTGTATCACATTGTATGTTGCAATCCCAGATGAAATTAAAATGATACATAGGAGGTTTTATTATTGCAATATAGTCTGTTACAGTCACAGAGGCCTTTGGGCCTAATAATCCTTTACAGTGTAATCAATATTTACTTTGGACCTTATAGGGCTTGCCAGTGATGGCTGATATTGAACCACAACACGTCTTTGAAGACAAGTGACTGATCTCGCTTGAGAAACAACCAGTGTTTCCCCGTACGGGAAATGTTCCCTGTTCCAAAGTCGAAGCCCTCTGCATAAAACCAACCCAGTCTCATGTCAGGTTGTGGCATATACACGAAATATAGAATCTTTTGATTTGTGTTTATGGACACAAATGTCTCCCTTTCTTTGTGTCAGTCAGCACAATTTTCAAAATGTCACACAGCTTGACTTTTTTTCACGACTTTCAATACACATACCGCAGGTGTATATAAATGTATATGTTTATAACCTGATATCAATATCACGGTTTGCTCTGTTTCTCTCTGTGTTTTCCCCTGGACTGCATTTCCCATAACGTTCCATGCTCCTGCACCTGTTTCATGTCGGAAACAGTTGCACCTGTCAGCGATCCCCTCATCAAACAAACTGTATACATACTCACTGCACTTCAAGACTGCCCCTGGATTTCTCCGGGCCCAAGCTTCTCGGCCCCTCTGTTCGCAAGCTCGCCTGTCTCTCTGCCCCCGAGCACAGCTTGGTGGACGGGCTGCTGATGGACTTTTACCCCTTCTACCGACCCCTACTACCAGACTGCCACAGACCCCAAGCCCTCTCCAGTTGTCTCCGAGCCAGCTCCAGAGCTCCGGCCCTTCTTTCTTTAGTTTTCCCTCCCCTCAGTTCAGCCATCCCATGACTTCACTTGCGAGGCTTCCCCTGGCTCCTCCTCCGAGGCATTCCCTGGCTCCTCCTCCGAGGCTTCCCCTGTTCTGTTCACTGTGTCCATGTTCCTGTCAGCCTCCACCACACCTGTCATGGTTCCATCTCTTTCTCCCTGGACTGCATTTCCCATCACCTGTTTCATGTCGGCACATTAGGTTACACATAAGCACCATTCACAGTTTTCGCAGGGCATTAGAATTATCTGAAAACCTCCTGTGCTTTATCAGTATTTCATGTGTTGCACAGAATGATTTTACTCAAATTTACTGACTTATTTCCCTGATGTGATGGCAAAGCATTGTGTATAGTTTGTATAGCGGGTAGTTGTATTGTGTTTAATGATAAATGACCGTACCTGTCAGCATTTGAGACCCGTGATCGCAAACCAGACAAAAGATCACGCGGTCTCAAATGTTACTAGAGTTTTCATGATAAATAAACAAACGGGAGCACCCGAAAGAATATCAAAACACTCCGAAACAGCCTCCATTATTCGCAAATGGTGTATAAATCCTTGAAAAACGACATATGAGCCCACCAAATCACAGAGATCCCAATTCGCACAGGCTTAATATTACAGACAACTTCTGCAATTAATACAAATGACTAGAGGTCCCAAGGTGATACTAATCTTGCGCGTATAGTGCTCAGGGCACATCAAGCGTTCACTAACAAAGCAATAGTGACGCATAGTACAATTTTTTTTGCTCATATAAGATTGATGCACCATTCCTATCTGATCCAATATGACAGCACAGCACTGCTTTTTAATTCAACCCGAAAATTAAACAAACTAAGGGTCCATGTTTTTCTCACATGAAATGGAACATCTTTAAAATTAAACTTTAACCACGCATTCCTAATATCTGAATCCGAAAGAAGGTTATGCAGTGACTGTATTCTTCCACAATCAGGGATGGCACTATATTTAGCTATCTTTAATGGCATGTTTGTTTATTGCTTGCTCGCTCTATCTGGTTCCGCACCACTTGTGTTACTTCAATTCTGTCATGCGCGAACCAGTGGGCAGGGCTAGAGAAGTAGTCGTTGATATTTTTCTGTGGAGGCGGTGTTCAACCTATCAATGTCGTCATAAATAGGTGCATTCCAGAACCTGCGGTTCACTGGGCCTGGTGTAAATAATAGATGTAATCTTAGTAACAACAGCGTTTTCAGTTTCTTTTCAGTTATAACAAAAGCTTGGTTCAAAATTGTGATTTTAATTCATGCCTCCTCTAAAAATGCCATTCACCGCGATAGCATTTTTCAAACTTTAGTTAGTGGGTTATATTGCTATTATAGCATAAATAAAAACCTGCAAAAGGATAAAGCTCAAAGTTAAATGCCAAGCAAGATGTTGTCTTTAACAGAATTCCCTTTTCAAGGACTACAGAGAATGGCTGGAATTGACTACAGCCCTCTACTTCCCGGTTACATGATGTCACTATTCCGAGTGCTTTTAATAACCTCCGTCCAAAGGAATATGCCAAAAAAGGGGCGAGGCCTTCATTAGAGAAGAGGCAGAGCCACTGGAGTGGTGTTTGGTTATCAGAGATTGTAAACTTTTGACTGAGCTACGCGCTAAACTACTTTCACTTTCATCATAGTCATACAGGTGGTTATAAAAATTCAGGTACACACATTCTATGATAACCAACGGTCAAATAACAGGTTCCATGACTTTAACATTAGCTGTGAAAGCTGTTCTGTGTAATACACTGATATTGCTTGTGGGCGCATACCTCTAAAACACTTCTATGAAACGTCCCTGTAATGAGGTTCAATTAAAAGGGAGGAAGGAGACAGGAAACATTTAATGAACTAATAAACATTTAAACTAATACTAATAACTAATAACAAAGTAACAAGACAGCCGGCAGCCCCTCACGGACGACTGCCGGCGAATAACACAAATTAAAAGACAGGCCTGGTCCTCTCTCATTGACGGTGCGGTCGCTCGTCCTCTTATGCTCCCAATCTCCTCCGTGATACGAGACCGGTGCTCGTACAGCTGACGCTCATTATCACTCACCGGCCTCGACTTACGGTCTCGTCCTGCCTACTTAACTACATACCCCATCGCCCTCGGGGGGTCCCCCAGTCTCGGTGTAACTTTCCCCTGGGGGTATGCACCGTCGAGATGAGAGAACGGAGACGGGAGCCCTCGGAGCGACCGGAAAGAGAGAGGGGAGAGAGGAAAAAAAAATTATAGTCCGGTTCCCCGACATGCTGCTGCTCGGTCCTCAACCAGCCGGGGTACTCTCCTTGTGATGCCTTGCGGTGGTCCTGGGCACTCGGTGGACAGCTCGACCGTCCGCCCCCTGGCGGGCAGCGGTGGCTCCTCTTTAGCGAGAAGTCGGGGGCGAGTTCCCCGTCCCCTGCTCCTCCCCCTTGGGCGGACGGACGCAGGCTCCGGCCTCTGGCGGACGGTGGTGACTCCCCGCTCCCGCTTGGACGATAGCCACCCCACCTTGACCCAGGAGTGCGACAGCAAAGGTCGCCGTCCCCCCGAAGCTTTGGCGGCCCACGATGGCTCCTCCTCTTCTCCAGAACCACTGCTTCCCAAACTCTCCGGCACCACGAGGGCCGCTTGGCGGCGAGGACTCTCCGATAGCAAAAAGACAGCCGGCAGCCCCTCACGGACGACTGCCGGGGAATAACACAATCACCAACTAAAAGCAAGGCCTGGTCCTCTCTCATTGAAGGTCCGGTAGCTTGTCCTCTTATGCTCCCGATCTCCTCTGTGATATGAGACCGGTGCGCGTACAGCTGACGCTCATTATTACTCACTCACCGGCCTCGACTCACGGTCTCGTCCGGCTGCCGGTCTTTTACTTCTTTGTTATTATTTGTTTATTTCGATTAAACTTTGTTTGAATGTTCGCAGGTTCCTGCCTCCTTCTCCGTATCTCTCACAATGCTAAAGCTTCAAAATACCTGCGATGCATCTCTATTTTTGAAACAGCAGTATCATAGTTCGTTTGAACACTTACATCTACCTTTTTGCAGTGTTTATCTCCTAAATGAATGCGTGCTTTGAATGTCTCAACAAGTTAATGATTCAAAATGGCGAGTTGGCTAATGATTCACTAACTCAGTGGAAAATTGACGCCACCTACTGGCCGTTTTAGTTCTGCATTTAAAGTAAGCCTAATATTTCCCTTTATAAAGATTGCTGTATCAATTAAGTTTGTCCTACATTTGAATTAGTTCCTACGTGCAAAATGATCTAGTGTACTATAGTATTTACTATAGTAAACTACCAAAATTAAAACTAGTGTTTTTAGATACTACAGTATTTGCTACAATTTATCCAATTACTACAGTTAACACAACAACATATTCTAGTGCAAAGTATAATACAGTTTACTATGGTAAATACAAAATGTTTAATCTAAATCTGTGTTTTTTGTAAAAATTTGAATTATATGGCACAACATCGTGATACTACGTGGTATCGAGATACTTCAGCAGGTATAGTATCATAAGACATGTTTATGGTACTGTGTCAAACCTACTATGCACATGCAACATGTACTGCCGTTTGGGTTCGAAAATATTTTCAGAATTAGATTTTTAAGTGGAATGGCATGAATAAAAGTAATATAAGTATAGACATTACCAGCACACTATCGTAATAAAAAAAGACAATGGTGTATTTACTTTTAACTCATTTGAGACACACCTTGAACAGCTCACCTTCTTAAAAATACTACCGCCAGCAGTGCAGTGGGCACAACGATTTATGTGGTAAGTGATCTGACCGTAATTGATTTAAACTGTCAGCACTAACTGGACATCAACCTTGCTATCATATCATGTGCAGGTTTTGTAATTCAAGTGACCGCAGTCTCGTCTTGCTGGTCACCTCTAATCAGACCTGAAACACATGACCCTAGTGCACTATATGAAAATAGTTTTGTGCTTATTTCATTACTCAAAGTGAAGTGGTATCTCACAATGTAATTTTTGCTTTAAAAAAACAATAAATCCACATTGTAAAATATGATTCTGGAGGTTGGTAAATACCAACCATTATAATCAGTTAGATTTTACTGAAGTCTACTAGTTAGCAAGTTTAATAAATATGACATGGGAACATCTTACCCACATTTGTTTAGAGTAATAATTGTAGAATATTCCCGAAATAAGGTCCTTATAAAAACAACACACTAATCTCAGTTAGATTTTATTTAAGGATATCCGTTAAAGTGAAATGTATAAAAATGAAAAGTATATTCTACCTATTTGTTAACATTAATGCAAACTTAAAAATATTACGTAAAATTTACTCTAAATATTATCCCTGGAACTGTATGCATCAACTTAAAGATGATTCAAATCATCGTCTTTCTTTGTACTGGTGTGGGACATGAAAGTGTTGAGGTAACTTTTGTTCAACATGTTGATATTATTTAATGCAAATGTTAAATGTAAATGAATCTGTATATTCATTTAATTGTTGTGTCCAGCAAAAGATTTGTAATTGGCACGCTTCTGTGTTGTCTTGTCAGCACCTCAGCCTGACAGTGCGAGTTACTCTGGCGTAATGCGACACGACACGACACAACAAAAGACGTTAGAAACGCATTAGAAGAACCCATTATAATTTGTATTTTTGTCCACACTGGTAAAGTGTGGTGCGCGTCCGGTGTAGACAAGGTGTAATGGTGGATTCACGTGGTGATACGACACATCAGTAGACCGCAAGTAGCATTCACGTAGCAGTTTTGATCAACATAAATTCACATCAGACCTGAAACATTGTAATATTACAGGTGTGTTATCTTTTTATCTTATTATTAGAAATTATTTAACAGTAAAGAAATGAAACGTTTGTTACTTGTTCAATAAAAAGTAAATGATTCGATCTTCTGTGTCATTGGTAAATTCAACCTCCTCTTAATATGTAATAATACATAAAAAATAAAGTTACATTTTTATTTGGGATTATTTATTATTAATAATAATTAAGTAAATTAATGCTGCCTGGTGTTAAAGAGTTGAAATTAATCAATTTCATTAAGTTAGTTGTGTAATGTATTAGGTAGACTTATTAAATGTAGATACTCATTGCTCAGAGATATAGGGTACAAATTACTCTAACAAAGTTAGTGCAAATTGTTACCTAAATTTTTGTGATTAGATTCTATAGGTTGTTTTTACAATGCAAAATCAAAGCCTACAATTTTTTCCTGTAATCACACAGCAATTATTAAAATTGATTTGTTTCCTAACTCAAAATGTGTGGTGGTACAGTATATGTCTCAAAATGTCGTCTGGTTTATAAAATCAAATAAATCAAATTTCACAAGTCTACAATATTTATGTTATTACACAACAATTGCGAAAATAGTGTTGTGCTTATTTCCCAACTCAAAGTGAGTCTATATTTGTCAAAAAACGTTTTTGACAAATAAGTAGCTCAACATTTATCTCCAACTCAGGGTCTGCTCTGGGCCTGATTATTTTGGTCATTTTGGCCATTTGATTGCAACAGCCTTCACATTTGCCTGTTGAAAAGAAGAAATGGATGAAACTTCTCATGCAGAACATTTTCAAGAAGGGCATGTTTGTAAGTCACTCCATGTTCGTGTCACCGGGTGGCTTGATTGCTGGCCATAACAAGCGGCAGCTGAAGCGAATTAAGCTGCGCTTCATTGAAGCACGCGCTCAGGACGAGGGTGTATAAAAGAGTGGTGTTCTGGGCAAGCAAGGGGTGGTGTATCTGGGCTGGTGTGTGTCTTGACGGCGGCGTAACCGGAGAGAGCTGAAGGTTGGATGTCTGATCGGTGTTCTAGTGGGAAGAGATTACACAGCAGAGGGGAAGGTCGCTGATGTGTTCACGTCAAACTTCTGCAGTCGCCATCCTTGGAGTCATTCACCCTACAGTAAGAGGAGAAACAGGTCGACTAATCACTGTGGATGAAGTGAGTTTGCAGTGTCTGAGAGAGTGAATTACACACGCGTGAGGATTTCTAAGAGTGATTTATGCACGAGTGTGGTGAGGTCTAACGACTGTGTTTCTCCAGAAACTGAGATGAATGACAATTGACGTCTGCATATGAAGATCCTTTTGAATTGATCTGCCTAAAGCTGTGTTCAGGTTTTCCTTTGTGCCCGGAGTGGCGACGGACTCAAGCTGAGCTTGAACACCGCCATTGCCTGTCCCTCGGGGAAGAGGTGAAGCTGTTGTCCTTCCGCCGACTGGTCTACGAACTCACACACCAGCCGAGCCCGAACACCGTCGTTGTCTGTCCCTCGGGGAAGAGGAGAAGTTGCTATCCTCCCCTGGATTGTTCTGTGAACTTACACACCAGCCGAGCCCGAGCACCGTCGTTGTCTGTCCCTCGGGGAAGAGGAGAAGTTGCTGTTCTCCCCTGGATTGTTCTGTGAACTTACACACCAGCCGAGCCCGAACACCGTCGTTGTCTGTCCCTCGGGGAAGAAGAGAAGTTGCTATCCTCCCCTGGACTGTTCTGTGCACTTACACACCAGCTGAGTCTGAGCATTGTCGGCTGCCTGTCTCACGAACACTTCCGAGGAGACGAAGGAAGCCACTGTCTCACCCACGAACATTTGCATCACTGCTTTTATTGTTTTAAGTTAATAAAATACTTACCCTTTTAAATCCACTTCTTGTTGTCCGCCTCTTGGTGTCCTCGGGTGTCTGCTCCTCCGGAGTGTGGTTATTGGCCCTCGGCCCTAACATCGGTGACATCACTTTTGGCGTAGTCGGCAGGGTTACCACTCGGAGTTGAGCGGCCGGAGGACCCAGGATGGCGGACGAGGACTTGCCAGCCGTCCGGCAGCCGATGGCATCTATGTTCATGGGAGTTCCGTGGGCTCAAAAGTATGGTGGATCTGGCTCTGAGTTGAGTTTTTCGGACTGGAGGGCGCAAGTGGAGTACTTGGCCGGACTGCAAGGGCTCAGTGAAGCCCAGAAGATACAGTTTGTCTTGAATTCACTTGAAGGGGAGGCGAAGAGAGAAGTCCGAGCAGCACCTGAAGCCGTCCGAGCCACCACACGGGCCATATTCGAATTTCTGTCTGGGCAATACGGTGATTCGACTCCGGTGGCAGTGTTACGAACGCAGTTTTTCAATTGTAAGCAGGTACCTGGGCAGACACTGCGAGCATTCGCTCTGCGACTACGGGAACTGTTCTCCAGGCTGAAGAATCGAGAACATCATGGACTGGGAGAGGAAGAGACACTGTTAAGAGACCAGTTCCTGTTGGGGTTACGAGAAGGTCCAATACGACAGAGTCTGAGGTTACAGCTTCGAAGGGACGCCACCCTGACATTCGAAGATGTACGTAAGGAGGCCCTAGCCTTGGAACAAGATCACCATCAGACTGTAGAAACACCGGTGTGTATGGCTGCAAGTGGAATGAGTGCCCCAACACAGCCCGAACCGACCGACTGGAAGCGGACCCTACGTGCGGAGTTAATGAAAGACGTCCGAGAAGAAATGGCCGAACTCTCAAAATCCATTCTTGGAGAACTCCGCCGTGGACGGCCAGAGCCCCTGCCCCTACCTCGAGAACGTTCGTATTCTGACGGAGGGAGAGATCCGGGAAGACGCACCAGCCGTCCGTTCAGTTCCAGGTTCCAGTGGGATGAGCAGGGGCGCCCGATCTGCAACACCTGCGGAGAGCCCGGACACTACAGCCGCCAATGCGGTTCCCGACGTAGCTCGCAAGAGGGTTTTTAGAACGACCGGCCACTGTGGGTCAAGTGGTCGGGACCCCCCGGATAGACCCTTGTGTGGACTCAGCTCCACGAGACGGCCTAGTGGGACGCTGTCCCCTCCTGGAGATTAAGATCAATGGCGTTACTGTTCGGTGCCTGGTAGACACAGGGTCCCAGGTCACTATGTTGTCTGAGAGTTTGTCCAAAGATCTGTTTGATGCTCATCACTTACCCGAAGCTGAAGTCCCTTGGCTCACCCTGCGTGGGGCAAATGGCCTGCGCATCCCCTACATCGGATACCAGGTCACCAACTTCGAAATTCACGGCACCACAATCCCGAAGAAGGGGGTAGTGATCGTGCGAGACTCCTGTCTGGGAGAACATCGAGCCCTGTTAGGGATGAATGTCATCATGGACTGTTGGGAGGAACTGTTCCAGGCTGGACCTCTTCGTTACACCTCCACAGCCGAGAAGAAGGAGTGGGAGCGTGTTGTGACTGACTGTCGGCGGGTGCAGGTGGCGATTTTCCAACGCGACCGGGAGGACGTGGGTCGGGTGGCCTGCCGGTATGCTGTTTCTGTCCCTGCCCGGAGCGAAGCTGTGGTCTGGGTTCGGCTGCCAGGTCGGACCTATGGCCCTGAAGATTGCCTCCTTGTTGAACCCCACTGGGAGTGCCAGACTGTTGAAGTCGCTCGGGGGTTAACAGTAGCCCGTCGGGGCCGAGTCGCAGTTAAAGTAAGAAACCCGAATACTTACCCCGTCCATCTGTACCGTCACCAACGACTGACCCGTATCACGCCTGTAGACCCCCACCAGGTGAGGGAGGAGCAGGAGGTCCGCTTCTGCCAAGTGAGCGCCACAGTGGTCGAGGTTGGCCTGGCGGAGAAGGAGTCTCGTCCTGGTTCCACTGCACAGGGCATGCCGGGCTACCTTCAGAGCGAGTCCCTGGAAGGGGAGGGCCTAACGGAAGAACAAACCCGCAAACTCCAGAGTCTACTGGCCAAGTGGCAACACGTCTTCTCCACCCACGACGAAGACTATGGGTGCACCGACATAGTCAAGCACGCCATTCCTACTGGAGACGCCCCACCCAGTCGAGAACGATACCGCCCAGTCCCTCCGACTTTGTATACGGAAGTACGAGCCCTACTGAAAGGAATGTTGGGACGAGGAGTTATCCGGGAGAGCAGCAGCCCATGGGCCGCCCCAATTGTCCTGGTCCGCAAGAAGACAGGCTCTTGGAGGTTTTGTGTAGACTATCGGAAACTGAACTTGGTCACCAAGAAGGATGCCTTTCCCTTGCCCCGGATCGAGGATTCCCTTACGGGACTGACCGGCGCCAGCTGGTACTCTACCCTGGACTTAGCGAGTGGCTACTGGCAGGTGAGGATGGAGGAACAGGACCGCGAGAAGACTGCCTTTACCACCCCCTTCGGCCTATTTGAATGGGATCGTATGCCCTTCGGCCTCTGTAACGCTCCTGCGACCTTCCAGAGGCTCATGCAGCGATGCCTGGGAGGGCAGCTGATGGACTCCGCCTTGGTTTACTTAGACGATGTGATCGTGTACTCCCCTGACTTCAATGGTCACTTGTCACACTTGGAGCAAGTCTTCCGGGCAATGGAACGGTATGGACTGAAGCTCCAGCCCGGGAAATGCCAGCTCCTCAGAAGAGAGGTTCAGTTCCTGGGGCACCGGGTGAGCGCTGCAGGAGTGGCGGTTGATCCGGAGAAGGTGTCTGCAGTGCAGGGCTGGGTCCCTCCGAAGACCGTAAGGCAGGTACGGTCCTTTCTTGGATTCGTCGGCTACTACAGACGCTTCATAAAGGACTTCTCAAAAATTGCAAAACCCCTGAATCAGCTGCTGGCCGGTACCGGTACCTCGCGGAGCCGAAGTTCCCCTACCATCACCTGGAGTCAGGAGTGCGAGACCGCCTTCCACCGACTCAAGCAGGAGTTGTTGCAGGCCCCCATTCTGGCTTACGCCGATTTCACCCAGCCTTTCGTCCTCTACACTGACGCTAGCAATAGCGGGCTGGGAGCCGTACTGGCCCAACGACAAGACGGGACAGAAAGGGTCATTGCCTACGCCAGTCGGAGCCTCCACCCTGCTGAACGGAACGATGCCAATTACAGCTCTTTTAAAATTGAGCTGCTGGCCCTGAAGTGGGCTCTGTGCGAGAAGTTTAAGGATTACCTGTGGGGAGCCGAAGTGCTGGTAGTAACCGACAACAGTCCGCTGGTACACCTGCAGACCGCGAAGCTGGGAGCGGTGGAGCAGCGGTGGGTGGCCCAGCTCGCCAACTTCAACTATCGGCTACAATATCGACCAGGCCGAGAGCACATAAATGCCGATGTCCTGTCCCGATTACCACCAGCTAGGGAAGGGGGAACTTCAGGGCCAGAACCAGAAGAAGGGCTGATGGTGGGAGTGGTGGAAGCACCTGGAGCACGAGCGGAAGGCATACCAGCAAATTGGGGATGGGACCCCCATCGATGGAGGGAACGGCAAGAGCAGGATGAAGGGCTGGCTACCCTGTGGACTTACCTGGAGAGGAACAAATTCCCTGGGGTGGAGGAACGACAGGGACATCCGGTGAGGGTAAAGAAGCTTCTGGGGCAGTGGAAGAGGCTGAAGTTGCGAGATGGTGTGATCTGTAGGTCTGTTCTGGACTCGAGGACCCATGAGATGGTGTCTCAGGTGGTGGTGCCTGAAGCCCAAATTCAGCCGTTGCTCCAGGCCTATCATGACCAGTTAGGACATCAGGGCCAAGAACGGACAGTATCACTACTGCGTCGGCACTTCTTTTGGAGTGGTATGGAAGAGTCGGTGGGGAGGTATGTACAAGGATGCCCCCGTTGCACGCTGTTCAAGTCCCGACGAGACGTGAGGGCCCCTATGGTTCCGGTGCGACCCAGAGCCCCGTTACATATGGTGGCTATGGACTTCCTGACCTTAAGTCGCCCAGCAGACCGCTACCAGAACATCTTGGTAGTGACTGACTTGTTCACTAAGTACGCTTGGGCCATACCAACCTTGGACCAGACCGCCGCCACCACTGCCGGTGCCCAATGGAGACACGTCTTCCAGCCCTTTGGATGTCCCGAGACGCTCCATTCTGACCAAGGGCCGAACTTTGAGTCCCGTGTCATCCAGGAGCTATGCAGTCTGTACGGATGCCGGAAAACCCGCACCACGCCTTATCACCCACAGGGGAACGGAGGGTGCGAACGCTTCAATCAGACGCTCTTGAGTCTACTGGGAACACTAGATGCAGACCATCAAGGTTACTGGACGGACAGCCTGCCGGCTCTGGTGCAGGCCTATAATAACAGCATCCACAGCACAACGGGGTATGCCCCGACTTACCTGATGTTTGGGAGGCATGTGCGCCTGCCCACAGATCTGCTGTTAGGAGCAGTCCCGGCTGAAGCCCCCGCCACCACCACTGAATGGGTACACCGACACCATCGTCAACTCCACTCTGCCTATGACAAGGTAACCAAGCATCTGGAGGCAGCAGCAAAGAAGAACAAGAGATTGTACGACCGCACCGCTCGAGAGGCTCCTTTGTTACCCGGAGAACGGGTACTGGTGCGGGATAACCGGCGCCAGGGGAAGGGTAAACTCAGCGACCGGTGGGAAACCACCCCCTACGTAGTGGAGCAACAGCAAAGGCCTGACCAACCCGTGTACACCATCCGTCCCGAGGGTAAGTCAGGCCCTGTGAGAGTCCTGCACCGAAACCTGCTGCGTCCTTGTCCAAATTACCTGCGACAAGAGACTGCGGCGCCGCCAGCACCTGTGGCCCCTGTACCAACTTGGGTGGGCTGGCCTATGATCCGAAGGGCCCCCACTCCTGAGCCCAGGGAGGGGGAGGCCGAGGCCCCAGCTCGACGCTCCCAACGGGAGACTAGAGGAGTACCCCCTGCAAGATACGGAGAATGGGAGTCGGGACCCCGTTCTCGGGACTAGAACGGATCCGGTGGGGGAGGGTGTCACCGGGTGGCTTGATTGCTGGCCATAACAAGCGGCAGCTGAAGCGAATTAAGCTGCGCTTCATTGAAGCACGCGCTCAGGACGAGGGTGTATAAAAGAGTGGTGTTCTGGGCAAGCAAGGGGTGGTGTATCTGGGCTGGTGTGTGTCTTGACGGCGGCGTAACCGGAGAGAGCTGAAGGTTGGATGTCTGATCGGTGTTCTAGTGGGAAGAGATTACACAGCAGAGGGGAAGGTCGCTGATGTGTTCACGTCAAACTTCTGCAGTCGCCATCCTTGGAGTCATTCACCCTACAGTAAGAGGAGAAACAGGTCGACTAATCACTGTGGATGAAGTGAGTTTGCAGTGTCTGAGAGAGTGAATTACACACGCGTGAGGATTTCTAAGAGTGATTTATGCACGAGTGTGGTGAGGTCTAACGACTGTGTTTCTCCAGAAACTGAGATGAATGACAATTGACGTCTGCATATGAAGATCCTTTTGAATTGATCTGCCTAAAGCTGTGTTCAGGTTTTCCTTTGTGCCCGGAGTGGCGACGGACTCAAGCTGAGCTTGAACACCGCCATTGCCTGTCCCTCGGGGAAGAGGTGAAGCTGTTGTCCTTCCGCCGACTGGTCTACGAACTCACACACCAGCCGAGCCCGAACACCGTCGTTGTCTGTCCCTCGGGGAAGAGGAGAAGTTGCTATCCTCCCCTGGATTGTTCTGTGAACTTACACACCAGCCGAGCCCGAGCACCGTCGTTGTCTGTCCCTCGGGGAAGAGGAGAAGTTGCTGTTCTCCCCTGGATTGTTCTGTGAACTTACACACCAGCCGAGCCCGAACACCGTCGTTGTCTGTCCCTCGGGGAAGAAGAGAAGTTGCTATCCTCCCCTGGACTGTTCTGTGCACTTACACACCAGCTGAGTCTGAGCATTGTCGGCTGCCTGTCTCACGAACACTTCCGAGGAGACGAAGGAAGCCACTGTCTCACCCACGAACATTTGCATCACTGCTTTTATTGTTTTAAGTTAATAAAATACTTACCCTTTTAAATCCACTTCTTGTTGTCCGCCTCTTGGTGTCCTCGGGTGTCTGCTCCTCCGGAGTGTGGTTATTGGCCCTCGGCCCTAACATCGGTGACATTCGCAAGAAGTACATACATAAAACCTCTTGAACTGGGGCATGATAAAAAGACCCTTTGAAACCCAGACAAGTAAGGCCTTGGCAGATGTATAAAGGGGTGGGGGTTGGGCAAGGTTTGCAGTGCCACTTTCTGATAAGGATTGACTAGAACTTGTTTATATGCGGCAATTTGAAAGCTAATTGAAAATTCCTGGCTCGAAGCTGATGCATATCAAAACAGGATTATTTTAGAAATAATCGCCTGCCACCGTTGGTCAGCGGCTAATCTTCACTTTGTTGGAATTCAAATTACTTAGCCGTTTTTACATTGCTACGATAGTGGGGCCTGCGACCGGGGCTATGAAGGGCCTATTTTTTTAGAGTTTATACATTCCAAACAAAAATAATATATGCCAAGCTTCAACCCTACCACAACATTTTTTTTCCTGTATATCTTTCTTTCGTGAAAAATTAGCAGATTTTAACTAATTAAACTCTCTGCTACTTCGGCAGACAGAGGAGTACTGGAAGTCACCGGCACGTTGAGCTGAGAGGAAATGTTGCTGTTAATATTTGATGTTCCTTGTGTTTTGAAGCAGAGTGCATTAACTGTGCATTCTCAGGGCTCCTAGCCCTGCTCTCAGTGTCGCTCTGGCTCATATTCCTGGTGTTTATCACTTCAGCCTATGCTGGCTACAAAGATGACACACTATCCCTTTTCTAGAGCTGTCAATCAGCACAGCAGGGTGCTATAACTTTGCACAGGATGCAGGTATAGTCCTTACGCAGCAGTGACACAGACACTTATGTACACTCAAAACTATCTGGAGTGAGGTTTACTCAAAGAAAAGCTAGGAAACAATTATCACTCAATTTTTTTTTTTAATTTACCAGAACTGTCCAAGTAAAGGCAAACAAAAGTATTAGTAGTAATGGTTCAAGCTAATTTGACTCATCCTTCCTTTGTAAATTATATTTAAGTACTGCTTCTTAATAGAGGTGGGTAAAAATAACTATTCACATATGAATCTCGAATCAGTCCTCTAGGGATTTTTATCGATTCACAGTTTTCAAATAATCAATTTTCTAGTTAATGTAACTACTGTTGATGTGATCGGAAACAAAAAAGGCAGATTTTTTGCGAGAGCGGTACCCGTCCAGTCAAGTGACTGCACAGCTTCAGCTCAGCAACAGCAATGGAGGGGGTAAAAGAAACATACCAGGGCTCCAGACTATAGCTTGAGCTTTGAGGTTTCTCTAAATAACTCTGCTTTTACAGCCGGCTAATGAGAACTCTGCAAACTGCGTGTCTGTGTAAAAGGTGTTTTATTGTGTATGATCTGAATTTGAGGACTGCGCACTTGATATTACTTGCAAGCACATCTGTAGAGACCTTCACAAGGGGTTGTCTGGAGTAACTTTGACTTAAATGACAACAGGGGAGGTTCAAATCTGCGTATAAGTACGAAAAATTTACGCAATTATTTGTGAATGAGACCCAATGCTTTCATCTATTTGGCTGACTTGACTAAGTCTGCTACTGTGGCATAACAGATTACAAGCAGAGTACATTATTGTACTTTTTGAATATTTTGTGTTCATACTATCATATTTGGAAAGGTGGTCCTTGGAATGTTTTTAAACAGTCCTTGGTGGGCCATGAGTTGCAAAAGGTTGAGAACCTCTGCTCTAAAGGATGAGGTATACGGAGGATTCTCATCTTAGAATTAAACAAGACATCCTTCGTAGGACATACTGGCAGAAAAGGAAACAGGAAGTACCATGTTGCTATGACAATGGCTCTTAATAAATCCTTGGTGTTTCGAGTATGACGTCATCACCCAAACGTGAACACTCGTACACCCGAACCAGTGGGCAGCCATCACTGCAGCGCCCAGGTTGCAAGTAGGGGTAAGGTGCCTTGCTCAAGGGCCTTACTCGCTGGCTTTAGAATTGAACCAGCAACCTTCTGGTCATGAGCCCAAATCTCTCTAACCATTAGGCCACGACTGCCCCCTAAAGTAGTTATGTACTCTTTAACGCTTATATGGCTTTGTGGAGTATATGTTACTTGCATGTCAGTTATACAGTTGAAAGAAAAAGTATGTGAAACCCTTTAGGCTTACTTGGATTTCTTCATAAATTGGTCATAAAATGTGTTCTGATCTTCATCTAAGTCACAACAATAGAGAAACACAGTCTGCTTAAACTAATACCGCACAAACATTATACGTTTCATGTTTTTATTGAACACAACATGTAAACATTCATAGTGCAGGGTGGAAAAAGTATGTGAAACCCTAGGCTAATGACTTCTCCAAGAGCTAATTGGAACCAGGAGTCAGCCAACCTGGGGTCCAATCAATGTGATGAGATTGGATGTGTTGATTAAAGCTGGCCTGTCCAATAAAAAAACACACCAGTTTTGAGTTTGCTGTTCTGAAGAAGCGTTGTCTGATGTGAACCATGCCTCGCACAAAAGAGCTCTCAGAAGACCTACGATCAAGAATTGTTGACTGACATAAAGCTGGAAAGGGCTACAAAAGTATATCTAAAAGCCTTGATGTCCATGTGTCCACGGTAAGACAGATTGTCTACAAATGGAGAAAGTTCAGCACTGTTGCTACACTCCCTAGGCGTGGTCGTCCTGTAAAGATGACTGCAAGAGCACAGCGCAGAATGCCCAATGAGGTGAAGAAGAATCCTAGAGTGTCAGCTAAACTCTTACAGAAATCTCTGGCACATGCTAACATTTTTGTTGACAAATCTACAATAAGGAAAACATTAAACAAGAATGGACTTCATGGGAGGACACCACGGAGGAAGCCACTGCTGTCCAACTAAAACATTGCAGCACGTTTGAAGTTTGCAAAAGAGCACCTGGATGTTCCACAGCACTACTGGCAAAACATTCTGTGGACAGATGAAACCAAAATTGAGTTGTTTGGAAAGAACACACAACGCTATGTGTGGAGAACAAAAGGCACAGCACACCAACATCAAAACCTCATCCCAACTGTGAAATATGGTGGAGGGGGCATCATGGTTTGGGGCTGCTTTGCTGCCTCAGGCCCTGGACGGATTACTGTCATCGATGGAAAAATGAATTCCAAAGTTTATCAAGATATTTTGCAGGAAAACTTAAGACCATCTGTCCGCCAACTGAAGCTTAACAGAGGATGGACGATGCAACAGGACAACGACCCAAAGCATAGAAGTAAATCAACAACAGAATGGCTTCAACAGAAGAAAATACGCCTTCTGGAGTGGCCCAGTCAGAGTCCTGACCTCAACCCGATTGAGATGCTGTGGCATGACCTCAAGAGAGCGATTCACACCAGACATCCCAAGAATATTGCTGAACTGAAACCCTTTTGTAAAGAGGAATGGTCCAAAATTTCTCCTGACCGTTGTGCAGGTCTGATCTGCAGCTATAGGAAACGTTTGGTTGAGGTTATTGCTGCCAAAGGAGGGTCAACCAGTTATTAAACCCAAAGGTTCACATACTTTTTCCACCCTGCAGTATGAATGTTTACATGTTGTGTTCAATAAAAACATGAAAACGTATAATGCTTGTGCGGTATTAGTTTAAGCAGACTGTGTTTCTCTATTGTTGTGACTTAGATGAAGATCAGAACACATTTTATGACCAATTTATGAAGAAATCCAAGTAAGCCCAAAGGGTTCACTTACTTTTTCTTTCAACTGTATACGGATTCATTTAATGACAAAACACTAAGTTAATATTACTTGCCATTTTCATTTAAATGTAATTATGTAGTAGATCACACATAATTACAAAGTGACCTAAAGTAACACATTGAATTAAACAAATGAAACTTGTAAAACATACTCAAGTAATGCTAGCTTTATTTACAAGTTCAAAGGTTCATTTTTTTTAACAGTGTACCGGGGGTAAAATGAGTCACAAGACTGCGTTAAAAACCCAATCTAGAATCTAGAAATCAAAACATTACTGCAAAGAATGGTAAAGCCAGGTTTGTGTTTGAAGTAGTGAACACGCTTATGTCTTTTCATAATAATAATAATATATTATTACAATAATAGTATTCACAGATGTTGTTAAAACACTCCTGACAAAAATTTGAAATATCTGTGTCAATTTGTGTCTTTGATAATATTAAAAAGTCAGTATGTAAGAAAGTTAAAAATCAGCTTACAATTACAATTCAGAGTTTTGAAACCAGCTGTTCGTACATGCGATTTTTCTATTTATTTCCCTAAATTTAAACATTTAGATTAATAACAACAGATTAATAAATTAGGGGAACAATTTAGTAAATTGTGCTCACAAACTAGTAAATTGAATGAACAATTATTCTAACCTGCATGTCAGGTAGGAAGCTCCTTACCTCCCATATCTTCTTTATGTGGCTTTATGTGTGTTTTGGGGAGAAAATGTGAAATTATATGTTAATAAATCATAGTGTGCAATGCTTTGCTTATTTGTCATGGCAAACAACAGTACTGTACCTAAAGTATGATGAATCAAACCACAACAAAAGCCACATAAAACAACAAATGCAGGGCGTGAGAACATCAAAAACGCATACTTGTGAAAGATTCTTCACCGTGGTCATTGTAAAATTCAGCACAAATAAAATCCTGCTTGTATATGTTTAAACTCATTGCTAATAGTTGTAGTACTTTTTACCCTGCTGTTAAAAGAATACACATTCCCTATCTTTCTTTAGGTATATATATCTCTCGGGGACAATGACACAGTATTTGAACTTCCATGATACTCTGTTAAATACGATGAAACTAACTTACACAGCTGATGATGATTAATGTGTCTAGATCTATTTCTAAAATCTAAATATCTAAAAGCCCACGAAGTAAAACTTAATTAATTTATTTATTAGATTTCAAGTATAACAATGTGTTTAAATAGAAGATTTACCAAAAATGACCCTAAATTACAAATTATTAATCACGGCTGTGACATTGACAAATTGTCCATCGTCTAACCGAATAAACTCAAACTCCATATTTCAGTTGTTAAGCCATTTCATTGAGTCTGTAAAACACAGTTTCTCTGGCTGACCTCTATCCCTCTTCCTCTGAAAGCTAGAGGTGCAAACCATGATAAATGCTCTCGATGCGTGCTGCAGGCCTTGCTGATTCACAGCAGCTCTAACCACACGGAGGAGAACTGGGGAGTCAAGGCCGCAGTTGCATCACATCCTCTGACTGTGGGTGGCAGAAGGTCACTGCTCTGATACCAGTCATGTTCCTGAGAGCTTATGCAGCTCTCAGAATGACTGACAACTGGAGTCGACTTTGTTCCTGCTCTTTTAGAGCATGATTTGAAAAAAAAACCCACTAACAACAGAAGCAGTTAAAATAAAGCAATTTATGACATTTGTGGTATTTTGTAGATATATGCAGTGTTTATTTCATCATTGCGTGGTATTGTTAAAAGGCATAATATCGTTGTAAAATAAGTTGATTTTTTTAGAGCCGTTTTCAGTTAGTTAGCAGTGATGAAGTAAATTGTCGCATTGAATGTGAATTAGTGGGAGTACGAGGTGATGACGCATGATGTGCTGTAAGAGTAGTTCAGATTTTAGCATGTGTGAATAAGCCACTGGGTGGGAACTCGCGGAACAACACCATCCTACACACTTGTGGTCAAACAGGTACATGTTTACAGGAATTTCAGCCATATGTAAAATTGCGGAAAATAATTGTCTGTTGTTTTGGTGTGTCAGTTGTGACTTTTTCGGCATAGCTACAGCTCAACAAACCGATGTTGTTTTAGTGATCAGTGCATGATTTTTCTAAACTGCTTACTGAACATCCAACATATCATTATGAATTCATATATATATATATATATATATATATATATATATATATAATTAGTGCAATGTTTTTTTTATCTACATTTGCGATAAACAGTACACATGCTACATACCCACAAATAAATTTCCAAATACCCACAAACACTCATCGTTGAGATTTGCTATTTGAATTGTTTACAGTGGTACAAAAGTGTGTCAGCTTTAGTTTCAGTCTAAATGACAAAACAATTTATTGTTTGAAAGGTTTGTGAATGATGAAACATTATTAAAAATGAAAACACATTTGTGTGGACTTAACCTGTGGCTTTCTTGCTTGTGTCACTGTCACCTCCATATTAAGCTATAGGAGAGAAGAAGTACATATTAAAGTCTATCTCTGCTGCTTACTGATATGCATCATGGCTTGAGAGTTTCTTAGAAAATACTTTTGCATAAACAGTTTATGCGAACTGGAGGATGCAGTTTAAATGATATGCTATTTATGAATGAAATTATTTTAGAGAGGAAATGCATGGCAGTAGTGGAAGTATGCAGAAGTGTAGTTAACAGAAATTAAATCTGACCCTCTTTTGAGCAGATAGAGGATAAATTATATCATCAGTGAGCAGTTTCTACCCTGATTTTTAAGCTTACACGACACATACTTCTCACTGTTCAATTTGACAGTACAGCAGTATTATAAGTGTCTGAAGTTTTCAGGCCGCCATAGTATTTCTTGGTCTGTTTAGGGCTACACGCTGTACATGTTTTGTTGTGTTCCCCATAGCAGATGCAACTTTCTCCTCCCTGCCTCACTGTGTTCTCATTGTGTCGAGAGCTGTCTCTTCTGCTTAACCCAACCCTGCTTAATCTGCTCCAATTAATTCATTACACCCATAGAGAAATCAAAAGGTAACATAAAAATCATTCGGCTAAACCAGTGAGATTCATGAAGGTCTGGAAAATTTCTTCGCAGCAAACAGCCAAATAAACATATAATATACATTTCAAAATTGAATGTTGCCTCGCAATGTTTCTAGTAGATATACCTGGCTAATCTGCATGGGAAAACTGACACTTTACTATAAATGGCACGGAATACTATAATTGCATTCAGGGTTTAAAATAAACACTCGCCAACTGGTCAAATACAGGTAAAATTAACTTCTCAAGATATTTTATGCAAGTGTACAGTTGTGAATTGATATATACTGTATAAGGCAGCTTTACCTTGAAGCATCAGCACAAACCTATACACCAGTCACATCCAGGGCTTGACATTAACATGCCAAATGCGGGTAGATTTCATCTGCAGTAGATCGGACTGCCACTCGTCATTTTGGAGGGTAATTTTTTATGTGAAATAATAAACAATGGACAATGCAACTCCCATGAGTACCCCCTCCTCCCAGTGTTTGCTCATAGGAATACGCACTTTAGACATCCCTCGTGAAGTAAACTGAAAATCTGTTGATCATAGCGCCAGGATGTCGACTAAATGGGTGAAGACAGGTTCCCCAAGTTTATTCATGTGTGCTATTAGTATACTTCTTTTAAACTTAAAATAAGAAAGTATATGTTCAGTCTACTTTTTATGTACTTCTAAGAAATATACTTTATGCACTTCTCAAAAATGTACTTAGATTTACTCTCAATTATACTTGATTTTACTGAGAGAAAGGTTTTAGAAGGGCTATATTTGACCAACACTTGAACTTAATCTTTTGATTGAGATATACTCAAGTATACTTTTAAGTATACTTAGCTTTTGCTTGTGGTTACTATTTTGTTTAAGTAGCCTATTTAATACTTTTTTCATAAAGTTAGTGGTGCTATTCTTATTATTCTTTTTTTTTGTTCTGAGCAAAGCCAAGATGCACAACTTGTCCCACACTGTTTGTTGCAGACCCATAAATGAAGTGTAGAATCAAGTGGCTTATTAAAGAGAGGTATGCTATGACTTTTATAAGTGATTGTGTATACAATGATTGTCTTCTATGGGAAAAATTCCATGGAAAAGATCTATCAAGCACAATCATTTTAGCAATCACCCTAGCAACAAGTTCCATAGACTTTTATTCAAAGGGAGGGTGGACTCATTTTACTTAATGTAGCAAAAAGTCCTTTGACTTAATATAGCAAATAGTCAAACACAAACCACCTTTACTATTTTGTAGCCGTGCCCTATCAAGCAGTATCGAGCACCCTAGCAACTCAAGCTCAAAGTGGGATATCTTCAAATCCAAATGACTTTGGGGCTGGTTTATATCTGACAAGCAGCCTTTTGAGTGTCATCATTGGCTACAGCAAAGTAATGTTAATTTCGTTAATGAAAATAATGACGAAAAATATTTGTGAATGACTATTTTCCCTGGACGATGACGAGACGATGACGAAATGTAAAGTAAGACCATTAAACTACAATTAAGACTTTATTGCACGCAATATCGTTGATGAAAAATGATGAGACTAAAATGTAGCTATCAAAATAAAAACTTACACCAAAACTATTTTTTGTCAAAAAAAATATGATACATTTTACAGATATTTGTGAGAGCCTCTGCCTTGCGAGCGTTCATGTTTGTGGTCGCGAGATAACAGGAGTTCAGATTCCCCAAACAGGGATGAAAGGTTACAGAGGTATACATTTTCTACCAGCAGGTAAACTGGCAATCACACGCCAATGCTCACACTGTGGAAGTGCCATTGATGATCTCAAGTCAATAAACAAGGGTTTACCGATCTCCAGCCGATATGTTTTCTCTCATGAGCTGCTCAAGCTGCGTTAATCTCCACTACATTGTTTGTTTGCGATTGTGGTTGCTGAATGAAGACATTCAACCCTTGCGAAAAGTCTGTTCGTGAACAATTCCCGATGGTTCTCCTTCACAGTCAGTCGCGTTGTTTCCGGGGAATTGTCAATATTTTCCAGGCATCAGGAAGATGCCAGTAATTTGCGGGAGAATTAAGGGAGAGGTTGGATGTCTATGAATAGGCCATCTGTGTCATGGTTTCACCTCTCCTTGTCAGGTATTTCTTGGTTTTGAGGTGGAATCATACAGAATCCTTTGTTTCATGTGGGAGAGAGACGATTTTGGCGCTTATTTGCCGCCATACTCTCTCTCTCTCTAGTCTGCGTCATGGTTCCCTACCCTCCTGTTTCCTAGTTTGTGCTAATTATCTTCCCTATAAGAGTCCTCATGTTTCCTTGTCCTGTGCGCGTTCATTGTATGTGATACCTGGTCGTTGTAAGCTGTAGCTGTTTGATGTTGCTGTTTCATGCCTGTTCCATGCTAAGCTGTTGTTCCTGTTTCCTGTTCCCCATGTGTAGTAAGTCTATTTTAGTTAATGTTAGTGTTGTTCTAGTGTTTGCTTTCTTATAGTCTAGTAGGTCAGTGTTCTTGTCCTTATTTAAGATTATTATTTATCCTGTATTGTTTTCCCCATCGTGGGTTTTGTTTTGCCTTTTTGTTCTGTCTTATCTATATATTAAAATTCCTGTTAACCCCGTACCATCTTGTCCTGCCTGTCTCTGCCTAGCAATTGGGTTCTCCCTAGAGTTTCATAACAGAATGAACGCGGCAGACAGAACTCAGCAGGCAGAGAGTTCCACCTCCTTGGTGGCTCTACGTTGCCGCCAAGCGCACATGCTATACGGCCTCCGGCAGAAGGGCGCCGACATCAGGGACTTTGCCTGGGAGTTCCTAGCCTCTGCGGGCAATTCGGGGTTCACCGAGGCGGAACTCAAAGTCATTTTTAACGGCTGCCTCGATGAACCTCTCAAGCCCTCAGATGTAAGGATGCTGCGGTCCCTGGAATTCACCGACCTCCTCCGATATGCTATGCACCGGGAGGAAAGCCGGGACCCAATCTCGCCGGGCACTTCACCACCCCTGGTCCCCACCCCGGAGGACCAGGTCCTGCGGATCGGGTTCGTAGGTCTCTCCTCATCCTCTGCTTCCTCTCCGCCACCCACCAGCTCCGTTGGAAAGCGGGGGAGAAAGAAACTCCGGAGGGCGTCTCGAGTTCCGGAGGTCCCGATTCCGGAGCTATCCAGTCCGGAGCTATCCAGTCTGGAGCTATCCAGTCCGGAGCTATCCATTCCGGAGCCCCCGAGGCCGGAGCTATCCAGCTCGGATGTCCCGAGTCCGGAGCTATCCAGCCCCTAATATTTTTTGGGGGGGCGCCGTGGGGAGGTGACGGTCCGAGCGGCCGCTCCGGCCGCGGATTCCTTCCAGGACCCGGAACCAGGCCTGTTCCAGGAGCCGGAGCCAAGCCCGTTCCAGGAGCCGGAGCCAAGCCCGTTCCAGGAGCCGGAGCCAAGCCCGTTCCAGGAGCAGGAGCCAAGCCTGTTCCAGGAGCCGGAGCCAAGCCCGTTCCAGGAGCCGGAGCCAAGCCCGTTCCAGAAGCCGGAACCAAGCCGGCCGCCCAGCCGCCGTCAAGTCCGGCCGCCCAGCCGCCGATCCAGTCGGTTTTCCAGCCTTGGTCCAGCCCAGCGGTCCTGCAGGGGACTAGGACAGTTCCCCCCAGGACTACCCCTGTCAAGCCTCCTGGGGCTCCGCGCCCTGACGCGTCCCCAGGGGCTAGGACTTCCCCACCCTGCCCTACCCCTTCTGGACTTCCAATGTTTTCTTGTTTGCCCCCACCCCCCCTCCCTTGTTTTTTTTTATTTATTGAGTCACCCCAATCCCCTGATTGTTCTTGCCTGTCTGCCCCTAGTCCTGTTTTCCATGTTTTGTTTAGTCTTGTCTTTGTCCCAGTCTGCCTTGTCTTGTTCGTGCCTTTGAGGAGCATCAGGATGCTGCTCCTTAAGGCGGGGGTTCTGTCATGGTTTCACCTCTCCTTGTCAGGTATTTCTTGGTTTTGAGGTGGAATCATACAGAATCCTTTGTTTCATGTGGGAGAGAGACGATTTTGGCGCTTATTTGCCGTCATGGTTCCCTACCCTCCTGTTTCCTAGTTTGTGCTAATTATCTTCCCTATAAGAGTCCTCATGTTTCCTTGTCCTGTGCGCATTCATTGTATGTGATACCTGGTCGTTGTAAGCTGTAGCTGTTTGATGTTGCTGTTTCATGCCTGTTCCATGCTAAGCTGTTGTTCCTGTTTCCTGTTCCCTGTGTGTAGTAAGTCTAGTTTGGTTAATGTTAGTGTTGTTCTAGTGTTTGCAATTAATGCAATTAATTAACTAAAACCTGTATAGCCATGTTTTTCCATTTTAAGAATATTTCTATACTATGTCATATGCTGTCACAATCAGATGCAGAGAAACTTATTCATGCATTCATGACATCAAAACTAGATTATTGTAACGCACTTTGGCGCGGAGTTGAATGATTGGGCAACAAGAAAAAAGTGGCGCAATGGTGGAAAAGCGTGCTCCGTCAGTTTAAATATAGATTAAAGATGCATCTTGTCAATGTTGCATTCAGTACACTTCCATACTACAATCATCTGAGGGTTTAGGCTACATTTGTTGGATCAACCGGAACCAGGAACACTTCCCATAACAACTGATGTACTTTCTGCATCAAAGAGTGTAGAACAGTGCTCTTAACTAGTGCTCCATACATAGTGACTCCCCCAACTCGTCCCGTGTGATGTATACCTCACTCTACGATTCCCCTGTTGGTGAAAATGTGACCACCACCCGGTGAACTGATCCCTACCCACTTTGGGGCCCAGCACGCATTGTTCTTGTGAGCTCTCCCCCACTGGTGAGACCATCAGGCATCTCCACATGGTTACTTCCCTGTGGCAGGATGTGGTCACAGTAGCGCACTCCTTCAGCTGAAGGAGTAGTGGTTCTGAGTGTTCCCTTACGGTGCCTGGCAGCTGTCCCGCTGCTTGAGAAGGAAAATCACTGCCTGTGACAGCCGACAGTAAGAGCCCTTAAACCTTTTCACAAGCTGAAGCCTTGCTAAAGGCACTGGAAGGTTGCGATTTGTGGAAGCGCAAGTCAGTTTCGCTCCTCTGGAAGTTGTGACGTGGCTCAGCGCTGTGGCGTTTCGTATAGGGACCCCATTCTGTCGACACAATGTCGAGAGACAGACAGAAATTGAACGTTTTGGTAACGACTGTAACTGTCATACCAAGACGTTTCATATAAGCTGTAACTGTTACAGTATATACACTGTATGGGAAAAAAGTATTGGGTTGCCCCCTTTTAATAAACAGGTTTTACTACTTTTGTTATGTCTGTGAGCACAGATCTTAATACTATACAGCTGTAGCATATAATGATATTCTATAAAATTGTGAGGTTTTTAATTTTATAGCAACAGTTTGGGCAGGGTCATTTTCAAATACATCATGACAATACCGCTTTGCAGAAAGCAAGAAATGGTTAATTCAGTCACTAGACTGGTCTGCATAAAGTCCAGACCTGAACCTAACTGAACACCTTTTAGTCAAACACACATCAGCCAAACCCAGTGACTTGTACAGTATATAAAGGTTATAAATTGATTTGCACTTCAGTCAATGAAATAAGTATTCGATCCCCTATCAACCAGCAAGAATTCTGGCTACAATGTGCCTATATGGACAATAGATAGTAAGCAGACAAACTTACAAAATGAGCAGGGGATCAAATAATTATTTCCCTCACGGTATAGCAAGAGGTATTTACAATACTTTCTGAGTGTGTGTCTTGTTACATTGATAGTTTCCCTGTGTATATACCCCATTGTTTGTCATGTGTCTCTGTCCAGTATTGTTATATTGCGATTATGTGTATTCGTTGGTTTGGTGTCATTACAACAGATCATTAGAATTAACATAATTCAGTGCAAGCTTTGAGTTTAGCAGTTCTATACAGCATTATAAACCTCAAAATTAATGGATATATAAAAATCAATTAATTACCCTAAACCTTCCAAAAAGTATCAGCAGATCAGACAGTCTTTGAAATGACTGAACAAGAGATGATATTACATTATAACATTATAGCATTATAGTTTGTCCAAGCAAGCATTTTTTTTTAGTTCCTAATGTACAGATATCATCAAATAAAACATGCCCATCAAAACAACTTCCATAAATTTAACCATTAGACCATTTTCTAAAGATTTGAGCTGCAGTGAAGTACAGACAAGTAATGAATACAGAAAATAATTAGGCTAATATTTACTATGTTTTTCTTAAGACATGTTTGGCTCAGAGGGTATAAACTGTTACCATGCATGTGCACTCTTAATGTACCCGGTATCTGTAAAAACATTGATTGCTTCTTGCAGGGTTTCCTTTCCTATGCCAAATAGCCTGTCAGTCTGAACAAACACTGTGTCCCATATATCTGCCAAAGATTTTAACAGAAGTGAACAACTAGAAAAGCAAGCAATCTCCATCCTGTGGTGGAGATGTGCTCTCTTCACTTAGGAAGAAAGAAGCAGTCGAGAAAGGTAAACATTACATAACTTGAATGAGAAACAACAGGGTCAGTTTTGTACAAGAAAGTCTTACTGTAAAATAACCAGAACTACAGTTTAGAGACATGTTACCTTTAGGATAGGACTAATATTTCCTAAGATGAATACAATGTCTTGTGTTTTATGTGTTTCCTGTCCTTTTGAAATGTTAAATGCAATTATAGGTCTCCTGTGTCACTTTTACGACCATGTACGTTTTTTATTAACAATCTTGGCCGTCGCAGGATGCAGGCATCCTGGCCCTGGAGAACACATGTCAGCCCTGCGGCAGCAAGCCTCGTAAAAGTTTTTAGGTGCAAAGGCTTTGATGCTGTCCTTATGGAGTGTGGCCCATTGCTAGAAGAGATAACCAGAATGCCCCTTTTCTAACCCCCAGGCCTGTTTGCTGCTAACAGGAAGTCATTTATTTTCCATGCCCATTTTGAATAGAAAGACATAGGATTCTGCTGGTGGACTGATGTGGAAATAGGGAAACAATGTTTACTGTAGATGGTGTTCAGTTTCCAACTATAATACTACAAAGGCCTCCCAAACTTATTCCCATGTGACACATATTAATTTTAGTTCTCCAAGACAAGGTTAGCTTACTGATAACGAACCGTGATGTTTGAACCTTTGCCCAATGCGCATGCGCGACTAAATAACAAAGACTTCCTCCTTTCGTTTTGAGCAACATCACATGACATACAATTCCATTACTTTATTTACATTTCTCCTCATCCTCAACGTGACGTCTGACCTGCAACATAGGAGCTTCCGTACAGCAGTCCTTGTCTGCCTCGCTGCCTGTGGTTTCTTTGTATCCTTGCACTTGCACTTTGCTTTAACATAGGTGTATTTTATAAACGTTATTTATCACTGTCTTCGCTAACATATCCTGATATCTCAATAACCCTGTCCTTGTTATTTACTTGAAAATTCCAAACGAAAATTGATAGTTAAATTAATGCCGTCAGCATAGTATCATTCAGTTTACACTGTGGGACATCAGCTAGCCTTCTTGTTCGTCTTGTGTGCTAACTATTTATCTTTTAAGCGTATATAATACAATTCATTTAGCAACCTTGGTAGGTCAGGATTACTCTTTAAACCCGGTGAGTTCTGGCTTCCACTCCTATTATTGTTACTTGCACCTCATGTCATAAGTTAAGCTTAGCCTTCTCTGTCAGCGGCGAGGGTTTTACATATCATATAAATGCAGGGAAATAGTTTGGCTGACAGAGAAGATCTTAGTATCCTCAAATGAGGATTGGAAGTGAGACTTGAATTCTAAGAGTGTAAGGACCATAAAACACTTTGGATGCGAGCATTTTTTTTATTTTTTCGAACAGGTTTGCCCCACTGAGTGGGGCACCGACTGAGAAACCTACTGAAAGTGCCCTAGTTGTCGGTGATTCTATTGTTCCGAAAGTTCACATAGAGGCACCAGCCACCATAATCCAATGTTTATCAGGAGCCAGAGCACCTGACATCAAGTCAAATTTAGATGTGCTGGCTAAGGTTTATCCAAAATTCAGTAAGATTGTTATTCACGTCGGCACAAATGATGTTAGACTCCGTCAATCCGAGATCACAAAAGATCATATTAAAGAGGTGTGTAAGCTAACAAGCACAATGTCAGACAATACATCGACAATAATATTTTCTGCCCCCTCTCCTGCTTGTCGTGTTGATGATATATATAGCAGATTATCATCACTTAATGGCTGGTTGTCAGAGAGGTGCCTGCAGAATAATATAGTTTTTATACATAACTGGAAGAGTTTTTGGGGCAGACCTGGGGCCTCATTTATAAAATTGTGCGTAGAAACCTTCCTAAAAGTGGCCGTACGCTAGAATGCTGAAAAGAGTCTACGCAAACAAAAATTTTGATTTATATAACCATGCGCACGCACACCTGCATGCAATTTTCCCTTTAGAAATCACAGCCTACCTGATAATTTGCGAACGTGAAAAAGTCTCACATACCGCCCCATACTATTTTTTCCCATAAATAGTCAATGCAAAGCACCTCATGAATGCCGATTCGTATATTAATAAGCCTGGCATCCAATCCGCTTGTTAAGCCGGACATCACGCACCATAATGGATGTTTTCTCTTTCCGGGTCCAACTGCTATCAAATGCAATTAAAATATAACCAAAAAATATGTAAAACTGCCCAAAACACCGGATACCATTCTTTTTCTCCGTAACGAGATCATTAATGGCCTCACATGAGAATCACTGAGAGTTACAAATTAATAATTGTTATAATTATTCAAAATCTTTATTATTATAGTTATATTAAAGTTAAAGAAGGTCCCTGCAGCATTTAAATGTTAACAGCATTGATTGATAATTAACGCTGCATAATCCGCATTAAAATCACTTCATTCATTTGCGGTGTCCTTCACCTGAGATCAAATTTGAAGACATAATTATGAAAGACAAATGTTTCTACATTCCGGTTTAGTTATGAACATAATTAGCACTGATAACCAGGACATCAAGAGAAACGTTTGTATGAGAGCTTAATGGCTGTATTTCCAGACTTTGACATTTCAATTTGACATTCAATTTCATGCACTATCTAAGGAAAATATATTTAGTTATTTATTTACACTGTGTTCTGCAGTTATAATTTTTCCTGTAATCCATGCAGTCGGATCATCTCCTCCTCGTGCGGTCATAGTGTGATGGTAAGACAGGGCTTATAAAAATATTTAGATTTTTTACGTTTAAACTGGATTTCCAAGAAGGTGCATGAAACAAATATCACTCAATACAAGCGCAAATAACTCTGCAGATTTAATCTTCGCGATAATGTGGATCTCTAGGCTAAAATAAAATGTGTGTGAAGCATTAATGCTTATAATCGTTTTTATCACACTTACTTTCTGTAATCAAACTTGAGTTCACTAACTCACCATTGGTGTCACCAAACTGCTCTTACTCCAAAATGTCTGTACGCATGGTTCAGAGTTTGCGCGCAGTTGAGCAAATGTTTTCGTCAAGTTTTTTTTATAAATCCCATCTTTTGTGTGGGAAGTGGCGTACGCCTTTTTCAGGGCATGTTTTGTTCGTACGCAACGGTTATAAATGAGGCCCCAGACCTGTTGTAAAGTAAACCTGGGCTGGTGCTGTCCTCCTGTCTAGAAATATGGCACATAGTCTTAATGCTAAATCTTGACTCACTGAGGCCCAGGTCCAGTAGCAGACGGAATAGCATCACCAACTGTCTGCTTAACGTCGCAAAATGCACAATTTGCGATAATCCTTTCTCCCAAACATCATAAAGTAAGGTCTGTCCCCCGGATTAGCAAAAATAAAATAATGTGTAAACCTCTTAAAAGTAATTTAATAAACGTTAAACAAATTACACAAGAAAAAATACAGATAATCAACTGTTATGACTTGGATTGCTAAATATTAGATCTCTCTCTTATAAAGCACTTTTTGTCAACAATATTATAACAGATCTTAATTTTTTTTTTGTCATAATACAGATCATAATACAGACATGATCTGTTTGACAGATGATTATATTACTTTAAATGAGTCTGTCCCCCAAGATTATTATCATAAACATGAGCCTCTTCTAAAAGGCAGATGGGGAGGTGTCGTTGCACTTTACAATAACTCTTTTAGCATTTCCCAGAAGTCTAATTCTAAATACAATTCTTTTGAAGTCATGATACTTCATGAATCAACACCTAATACTAAGGATAAAACATTTTAAAACAGATTTTGTTAAAGAAAATTGGTGGGTTAGATCGATAAACCTCCATTTGTCCCACAGTGGGGAAATTTCGGTGCTATAGAAGCAAAAAAAGTGGAAAAATAGAAACAATAATGATAATAGTAATAATTCATCAAACAAATAGCAGACTAGCGCTAGGATTTACTAAGGGCAGCTCTAATTGTAGAGTCTAACTGCAGTTATGCTCCCTCAGACATTTGGGATGTAACAATCTGTTACTGAAGGAGCTTCTTAGAGATAAGACTGTTTCATAGAGTGGATGGGAGTCGTTCTTAATCAAGGATGCTAATTTATCAGAACTAGTACTGGCCTAAGACAGAGTCCTTGTCGATGTTTACTTAAACATCCATGTAGATAAAAATACAGATTTTTTAGGAATGGCTTTCAAAGACACTCTTAACTCCATGGGGGTTAGACAACATGTGTCAGGACCCAATCACATTCATAATCATACATAATTATTTCTGTCTTACAGTATAAATGTGGACGACGTTAAAATTCTTCAGCAGAGCAAAGACATTTTGGATCATTATCTGGTATTATATTTGCTTCACTAGGCGTAGGATGGCTGCTCGTGAACATCGCTAGGCTCAGCGTCTCTCCAGTTTTAGCAATTATATAGTGTTTTTCTTGCTCATCTCGGACCTGTTCTTTCAGAACAGTTGTGCATTCACATCGTACAACCGGCATGAGCTTTTGGATATCGGTTTGCGCATTCCCGGAAGTTATATCAGCAACATTCAACTCGTTCCTGAGATCGCCAAAACACCCGATGCTACGCACCCCACACGGCCGGGCGGAAGTGCACGCCGGCGGCATCGAGATCGTAAACAAAGGCGGGGGAAGCGCGGAGGGCTAAGAGCTAGGCTAAAGCTAACACCACACCGGCTCTCTTTACCGAGCATTTTCCTTGCTAATGTACGATCATTAGTGAACAAAATGGATGTGATACGACTCCGCATCATCAACAACAAAATACTTTTGAACTGCAATGTCATAATCTTCACGGAAACATTGCTACACAGCGGCATACCGGACAACGCTATTGAGCTAGTGGGCTACAACACACACCGCGCGGATAGAACGGCAGAGTAATCCGGTAAGACAAGAGGAGGTGGATTGTGCATTTATGTCAATAAAGCTTGGCGCACTAACTCTTTTATTGTCGGGAGACACTGCTCGGCTAACCTTGAGTTTTTCATGGTTAAATGTAGACCGTTTTATCTGCCACGGGAATTCACTTCCACCATTATAACGGCAGCTTATATTCCACCGGATGCTGATGCCAAGCTTGCTATGAAAGAACTTCTTGCAGCCATCAGTAAACAACAGACTGCTCACCTGGAGGCTGCATTTATTGTTGCGGGAGATTTTAATCACTCTAACTTAAAGACAGTGCTCCCTAAATTTCACCAGCATGTTTCCTGCCACACAAGAGGAAACAAAACTTTGGATCATGTCTATACAAACATGGCTGAAGCTTACACCGCGACCCCCCTCCCCCACCTGGGTCAATCTGATCACCTTTCTTTGTTCCTCACCCCAAAGTATTCACCTCTCATTAATCATGTGAAGCCATCAGTGAAGACCATCAAGGTGTGGCCTGCGGGGGCAGACTTTACACTCCAGGAAAGGTTTCTACACACAGACTGGAGTATGTTTTCTTCTCAGGCCACCATTGGCTCTCACATGGACATAGACACCTACACCTCCTCTGTATTGGACTACATCAATACCACCATTGATAGTGTCACAGCTCAAAAGCAGATCACCATATACCCGAATCAGAAGCCATGGATGAACAAGGAAGTGCGCCTCCTGTTGAAAGCACGCAACACCGCCTTCAGATCAGGTGATGCACAGGCCTATAGTACTTCCAGGGCAAATCTGAAGAGTGTCATCAAAAAGGCCAAGCACTGCTACAAACTGAAGTTAGAGGAGCATTTGACCAATTCTGACCCTCGACGCATGTGGCAGGGCATCCAGGCCATTAGTGACTACAAAGCCAACCACTCCATCCCCATAGCCACAGATGCTGCCTTTCTGAACGAGCTTAATGACTTTTATGCACACTTTGAGAGAGACAATAAGGAACCCGCCACCAGGCTCACACCTTCTATTGACCACCCAATCATCACACTAAACTCCACAGATGTTTACTTTGCACTAAGCCGGATAAACGCACGCAAGGCTGCTGGTCCTGATGGCATCCCTGGTCGCGTACTCAGGGCATGTGCGGAGCAGCTCGCTGGGTTCTTCACGGATATCTTCAACCTGTCCCTCGCCCAAGCAGTGGTTCCAGCATGTTTCAAATCCACCTCCATTGTGACCATTCCAAAACATTCCAGCCCGACATGCCTGAATGACTACCGCCCTGTAGCACTCACACCCATTGTTATGAAGTGCTTTGAGCGGCTGGTCCTGTCACAACTGAAAGACTCTTTACCATCCACACTGGACCAATACCAATTTGCCTACCGTAGCAATAGGAGCAGAGATGATGCGGTGTCCATGGCACTGCACTCCCTGCTCACACATCTGGATAATAAGGACACTTATGCACGCATGCTGTTTGTAGACTTCAGCTCTGCATTCAATACCGTCATCCCTTCCAAGCTAATCATCAATCTTGGAAACCTAGGCATTAACAATTCAACCTGCAACTGGATTATGGACTGCCTGACCAACAGGCCTCAGCTTGTTAGGTTAGGCCAGATCCGCTCCACCACCATCACCATCAACACTGGTGTACCACAGGGCTGCGTACTGAGCCCCTTTCTCTACTCCCTTTTCACACTCGAATGCAGACCTGTGAATGGACCTAACTCCTTCATCAAGTTCGCAGACGATACAACAGTGATTGGTCTCATCAGCAACAACGATGAGACTGCTTACAGGGAGGAGGTACGGCACCTGGCCACATGGTGCTAAAACAACAACCTGCTCCTTAACACCTCCAAGACAAAGGAGATCATTGTGGACTTCAGGAAGGCGAAAGGAGGCACACACGACCCCATCCACATTAACGGGACAGCTGTTGAACGTGTTTCCAGTTTTAAGTTCCTGGGGACCCATATTTCGGAGGACCTGTCCTGGACCACCAACACCTCATGCCTGGTCAAGAAGGCTCACCAGCGTCTCTTCTTTCTGAGGACACTGAAGAAGAACCAACTGTCTTCAACTATCCTGGTGAACTTCTATCGCTGCACGATAGAGAGCATCCTGACCAACTGTGTCACAGTCTGGTACGGGAACTGTTCTGTTGCTGAGCACAAGGCACTGCAGCGGGTGGTGAAAACAGCCCAGCGCATCACAGGGACTACACTCTCTTCCATTGAGGACATCCAAAAGAAACGCTGTCTGCGTCGAGCTCGCAGCATTCTCAAGGACTCCTCTCACCCCGCTCATAGACTGTTTACTCTCCTGCCTTCCGGTAGGCGCTTCAGGTGCCTCCGGACAAGAACCAGCAGACTAGGAAACAGCTTTTTTCCCAGAGCTGTTTCATTATTGAACTCTGCTCCCCACTGATTCCACTACCCCTCATAACTTTAACTGTAATGCTGCTATTACATTGTTTATATTGCACTACAGGGCTGCCATGCATGACTGAACTGTACACACCAGTACTTCTTGTTATCTGCTCTATCGGACTGTTTACACACACATAGCATCATTTGCACTCTATACTGCTCACTTGCACACCAGGAATATTACACTGAATGCTCATTTGCACTAATGGACTACTCTCATAACTGCATTACCTCATCTACTGCACTGTAACTTTCATAACTGCATTACCTCATCTACTGCACTGTAAATTTCATAACTGCATTACCTCATCTACTGCACTGTTACTTCAATAACTGCACCAACTTCTGTACTGTAACTCTCCACTGTAACTCATCTATTGCATTACTGCATCTATTGCATAACTAACTGCATCTACTCATCTATTGCGCTGTAACTTCAATAACTGCATTAACTCAACTGCTGCACTGTAACCTTAATAACCGCATTAACGCATCTACTGCACTGTAACTTCAATAACTGCACTAACTCATCTACTGCACTGTAACCTTAATAACCGCATTAACGCATCTACTGCACTGTAACTTCAATAACTGAATCAACTCATCTACTGCACTGTAACTTCATTAACTGCACTAACTCATCTACTGCACTGTAAATGTATAACTGCATTTAATCATGTCCTGCACCGTACCTTTAATAACCGCATCAACTCATCTATTGCACTGTAACTTTAATAGCTAATGTCTGTAACTAATGCACACTCAAGTAACTTGCACTATTGTATAGTCTATATTGTTATCTGTTCATAACCACCTGTACATTAATGTTCACAGTATATAGCCTTCTGTTTATATTGTTCATAGTACATACTGACTGTCATGTTTTCATAGTACATGCCCATTGTATAGTATTTTCCTAATATTGTATTCTGTATTTATTCACACTGTATATCCTGCACTTGCTAATTGCACTTCTGGCTAGACCTAAACTACATTTCATTACACTGTACTTGTATATGTGTAATGACAATAAAGTTGAATCTAATCTGAATCTAAAATCTAAACTGGCCAATGGCTGCAAATCAAACTCCTTGTTACAAATATGTTACAACAATAACTTCAACTACCAAAGGTGCATTTCTCGATTATCTGCCTGAATTGTCTCAAATCTCTAGCATGAGTTATAACGTTGAAGATCTTGACATTACCACTGAAAATTTTAACTCCACTTTTTCGGAAACGCTAGACACAGTTGTTCCTCTGCTCTTAAAGAAGATTAAAAATGACAGCCCATCACTGTGGTATAATCAAAACACTCAGACTTTAAAGGAAGCTGCCTGAAAAATGGAGCACATCTTTTAGAAAACTAAAATAGAGGTATTTCGATCAACTAAAATAACAACATGCATAATCGACCCAATACCTACAAATCTACTGAAAAATATGCTCTGAGAAATTGTAGATCCTCTTCTTAGCATTATTAACTCATCACTGACACTAGGACATGTGGCTAAAGCATATAAGGTGGCTGTTATAAAGGCCCCTTATCAAAAAAAAACTTGTCCCTAGAAAACTAGTTAACTACAGACCTATATCGAATCTACCTTTCATATCTAAAGTTCTGGGAAAAGTATTTTTAACTTAATTATGTTCCTTCTTCCAAAGGAATGACTTCAGCCGAATTCCAGTCTGGATTTAGAGCACATCACAGTTCAGAGACTGCAAGATAAGAGTTACAAATGATCTGCTTCTGCCCTATGTTGTATACTGTTATTGGTGCTACAAGATCTCCGTGCTGCATTCGACACCATTAACTACAGCATACTCCTACATAGACTCGAAAATTAGGTTGGCAATAAGGGAATAGCTTTGAAATGGTTAAATCTTATTTATCCAACTGTTTTCAATTTGTAGCAATAAACAATAAGGTGTCATGGAAATCGCAAAAACCAGTACAGTGCACCACAGGGCTCAGTCTTAGGGACTCTGCTCTTTTCATTATACATGCTACCTCTAGGAAATATTATAAAGCGACACAGAGTTCGCTTTCACTGTTATGCTGATGATACTCAACTTTATGTTTTCTTGACACCTCATGAAACACAGCCGTTCAATCGAATAATGAAACTTATAACCGATATAAAAAACTGGATGAGCAACAACTTTTTATAACTGAACTTTGACAAAACAGAAGTGTAAGTTATTGGACCGACAACCGCCAAAATATCAGGATGTGTATCGTATCTTGAACCCAGCATTGAGAAATGTATCGCTACACCCCTAGCTGTTACTATCAGATACAGAGAAGTTAATTCATGCATTCATGGCATCAATATTAGATTATTGTAATGCATTATTAGGTAGTTGCCCTGCAGGCTTTTTACAAAACTTCAACTGGTCCAAAACCCGGCAGCTCAAGTTCTAACACGTTAAAAAAAGATGATAGTATTATCCCGGTTCATTCAACATTGCACTGGTTACCTATTAAGCATTGCAATAACTATATAGGTATAAGCAAGATCGTACAAGCGGTACATAGTTTAGCTCCTCAGTACCTGAGTGAACATCTCTTGTCTTACAGTCCTTCACGTGCATTACGCTCTCAGGCGTCCGTTTATGTGGTAATACCTAGAATTTCAAAATCAAGTGCAGGTGGTAGATCCCTTTCCTATCTAACTCCTAAACTTTGGAACAGTCTTCCCTGTACTGTCTGGGAGGCAGTTTAAATCTAGAATAAAGATGTTTCTTTTAATCTTGCATACACTACACCACTACTACTTCCATAATATAAATCCTCTGAGGGTTTAGGCTGAAATTAGTTAGATCAACCGGAACCAAAAAACACTTCCAAAAACAAATTATGTACTTGTTGCATCAAAGAGTGCTGAACAGAACTCTACTCTAAGCTGTCTTGTCTCATTCTTCCGAGGTTTCAACAGCAAGCAGATTACCACAGTTCAGTTCAAGTTTATTTATATAGCGCTTTTCACAATGTGTATTGTTTCAAAGCAGCTTTACAGGGGCAAACAGGAAAAACAGAAAAGTAAAAAACACAGCACAGTGCATGGTATTTATACAACGAGTAAGTTCATTCTAATAAATAACATCTAATTTCTAAATAAATAAATGAATGAATGCAGTCTCCCGGTGAGCAGGCCAACACTGCCCTGCTGTGGCGAGGAACCCAAACTCCAATGATTGATTAATGGAGAAAAAAACCTCGGGAGAAACCAGGCTCAACCGGGAGGGCCAGATCCCCTCTGACGTGTCATAGCTGCACTCAGACTGGTGACATGTGATTTTAGTTTAGCATTTAATACCAAATATTGTAACTTCAGCATTAATAAGACAAATAGTCCGTCTTTGCTCTTGGTTGGGGATGTAGTGGTCTGAGCTGGGATGGTCCGATGGTCATATTTCTCTTGGCAGCTGGTGGAATTGCCTTAGATGGAGCTGGGATGGTCAGTCAGTCTGCAGCTGTATCTGGTGTAATCTCAAATTGGGGATGGGCATCTGTCGGTCGTCTGGACATGGTGGAACTTCTTCCTACCTCGGGATGGGCATCTGTCGGTCGTCTGGACATGGTGGAACTTCTTCCTACCTCGGGATGGGCATCCCGAGGCAGAGGCGGAAAGAGAATAAAGAGAATAATTAGCGTAGCTGCTGTTCATTAACTATGCATTAAGTGAAAGCTTGGCTGAAAAGATGTGTCTTTAATCTAGATTTAAATTGGGAGAGTGTGTCTGACCCTCGAATAGTATCAGGAAGGCTATTCCAGAGTTTAGGTGCTACGTATGAGAAAGCTCGTCCACCTTTGGTGGATTTTGTTATTCTAGGTATTGTCAAAAGTCCTAAGTTTTGAGATCTCAGCGAGCGTGATGGGTTGTAACGTGATAAAAGCTCGGTTAAGTAAGTAGGTGCTAAACCGTTCAGGGCTTTGTAAGTAATTAAAATAATTTTAAAATCAATGCGATACTTAATGGGTAGCCAGTGAAGCGATGATAAAACTGGGGTTATGTGATCGTATTTTCTTGACCTAGTAAGAACTCTGGCAGCTGCATTCTGAACTAACTGTAGTTTGTTTATCGATGATACAGGACAACCACTAAGTAGAGCATTACAATAGTCAAGCCGTGAGGTCACAAATGCATGAATAAGCTTTTCTGCGTCTGCAACACGTAAACTATTTCGTAATTTGGCAACATTTCTAAGGTGGAAGAAGGCTGTTTTTGTGATATTTGAGATGTGATTTTTAAATGACAGGTTGCCGTCTAATATAACGCCTAGGTCTTTAACTGTATTTGTTGGAGTAACAGTGCAGCTTTCAATTTGCAGGCTGTAATCGGAGATATTCGGTTTACTTAATTTTGGTGCTATAAGTAATATTTCTGTTTTGCTAGAGTTTAAAAGGAGGAAATTACTAGTCATCCAATGTTTTATATCTTCGATGCACTCTGCCAGTTTGGATAGCTTAAAGGAATCATCTGGTCTTGATGAGATATATAGCTGAGTATCATCTGCATAACAGTGGAAGCTAATTCCATGTTTTCTAATAATGTTGCCGAGGGGCAGCATGTATATGGAGAAAAGCAAGGGTCCTAAAACCGATCCCTGAGGTAATCCATAATTGACTTGCGTAAGATTTGACGATTTCCCATTTAAATGGACGTATTGATATCGGTCTGTTAAGTAAGATCTGAACCATTGCAGTGCCTGTCCCTGAATACCGATATAATGGTGTAAACGATCTAGTAGTATTTTATGGTCTACAGTATCGAAAGCAGCACTAAGGTCAAGCAGGACTAAGAGTGAGATGTTTCCTTTATCTGAAGCAATAAGAAGGTCATTTGTAATTCTAACGAGCGCAGTTTCAGTGCTGTGATGCGGTCTAAAGCCAGACTGAAACTTTTCGTGCATGTCATTATTTTGTAGGAAGGTACACAGTTGAGTTGACACTACTTTTTCTAGTATTTTAGACAAGTACGGGAGATTTGAAATCGGTCTATAGCTTCCAAGTTCATTTGGGTCTAAATTTGGTTTTTTGATAAGAGGCTTAATTACAGCCAGTTTAAAGGGTCCTGGGACATGTCCTAGATTAATAGACGAGTTGATTATGTTACAAATGGGCTCAATTACAGCAGGTAGTAACTCTTTTAATAAAGTAGTCGGAATGGGGTCTAATAAGCATGTCGTCGGTTTGGATGTTGCAATAATTTTAATTAAATCTTCCTGATTTATAGGAGAAAAACACTCTAGCTTTTCTTTTTGGGTGACGGTTGAAACTAATTCTTCCGACAAACTTGGAGGTTTGGTTTTAGCTATGTTGTCTCGTATTATTTCGATTTTCTCTGTAAAAAAATTCATGAATTCATTGCTACCAAGGTGCGGCGGAATACCCAGGTCAGGTGGAGTCTGTTTGTTTGTTAGTTTAGCAGTTGTACTAAATAAAAATCTTGGATTGTTTTTGTTATTTTCTATGAGGTTATGGAAGTGCTTGGCTTTTGCCGCTTTTAGTGCCTTTTTGTAACAGCTTGCACTCTCTTTCCATGCAATTTTAAAGACCTCTAATTGGGTTTGTTTCCATTTTTGCTCCAGTTTATGCGTTTCTCTTTTTAGGGCGCGAGTGGTGTTATCATACCATGGTGCTATGTTCTTTTCATTTATCCTTTTTGACTTCTTAGGTGCGACCGCTTCTAATGTATTAGAGAAAATAGTGCCCATGTTGCTGGTCATGTCATCGAGCAATTTTATATTCGTTGGAAAGGTTATTAGAGAAGTCAGATCTGGCAAGTTCTTTACGAAACTATCTTTAGTAGTTGAGGTGATTGTTCTACCTTGTCGATAACGAGATATACAACTGATTTCTGCAGTGCGCAGTGTACATATTATAAGATGGTGATCGGAAACATCGTCGCTTTGAGGTATAATATCGATATTGGTTAGATCGGCTCCGTGAGATATAATCAAGTCTAGGGTATGATTAAGGCGATGAGTAGGTCTATTGATGTATTGTGTTACACCACAAGAGTCTAGTAGTTCTTTAAACGCCACAGCTAATGGATCGTTAGCACTGTCTACGTGGATATTAAAATCTCCAACAATCAGTACTTTATCGACGTTAACCAATAGATCCGATAAGAAGTCTGCGAACTCTATCAGAAAATTAGTGTAAGGCCCAGGGGGTCTATACACAGTAACCAATGTAAGAGAGACCAATGATTTTTTACTTTTGTTTGGAACTGTTATGTTCAACGCAAGCATTTCAAATGATTTAAATGTATGCATTGTTCTCCGAGTAACGGTAAGAAAGTCTCTAAAGATTGTTGCGACACCACCACCTCGACCAACCGGACGTGGCTCATGAATATAACCGTAGCTTGGAGGAGTAGACTCATTTAGACCAAAATAATCATTTGGCTTAAGCCAGGTTTCAGTGAGGCAAAGTATATCAAAACTGTTGTCTGTGATCATTTCATTTACAATAACTGCTTTTGGATTTAGTGATCTAATATTAAGTAGCCCAAACTTTAGGCGTTGGTTTTGCTCATTAAATATATTGTCTTTTGGTTTAATCATGATAAGATTTTTTCTCTGACTTTTAAATAAATTATTATTTGGTTGTATTATTCGGGGGACAGACACAGTCTCTATGCATTTGAAAGCAGTAACATTCTTAACAGTTGGGTGAGAAGAACACAGACTGTAGTTATAATTTGTACTTACTAGTCAAATGGTGCGTAGCAGGTTGCAGTTCATTCCTAGACATTATGGTAGAGTGGAGAATGGGAAGCAGTGACCTGACAAGAGCTGAGATGATAGAGCTGGATAAAGAAGGATGCGGTGACTTGACACATCTTTACTACAAAATTTAAACTGCTACTAGTTGTAGTGACTGGATCATTGAGAAAAGCCTCACTCCCTTTTGTCCTGGTTTCTAGATACCATCATCAAAAGACCATAGCAAACATGGCTCCATGGGGTCTGGTTTAAGGTTTTGAACTCTCACAGAGAGGGTGATAACCATTTGGTTTCTCTGTAGGATATTTATGACTCATAGGCTTCAAATCATTGTTGATAAATTTCTGTGTCATCTCTAACTTAACATCTGAGGCTAACCAGAGAAACTTCTCTGACAAATAGGAACTTATGTGATTTAAACTATCATTTTCTCTAAATGTCTAGGTTGTGTGTTGGCGCTCATGCAATTTTAAGTACTCTGTAACTGTTGAATATACAAGTTTTGATTTAGGGTTCATTTGATGTATTCAAACATTGGAATGATTCACAGTTCAATGCCTTGCATGTTTCATATGTAACTACAACTCTCCGAATTCCCTATATGATGAGCTATGTTATAAAACCATAGCATACCTCATACTATGTCCATAACTAAGTTTAGGTATTAAATGCAAACTGACCATACTGTCAGAGCCATGCAAATGAGACGCCATGACAAACAAAGGAACCTTCTTTGGCCCCTTTATCACTTTCATGGCATTGGCCCGCAGACCATCTGGGGGCAGGGCAGGTATGCATTTACAACACAATCACCGATCCACTTCAGTTAGTTAGGCTCTTGAATTAGGTATTGGAAGGGGAAAGAAAGAGGACAATCTAACGGACACCCCAGCTTGGGTCTCCCCCCTGGGGAGGCCATAGAACCTTAAACTCAGCGTTTCAACAGGACTGCATTCTGAAACCATTCAAGATTTCCATCCACGCGCATACGGATATTGGTCCAACACCGAGATTGCAAGTATCCGTCTCTAAATATAGAGTAGCTGCGTTAAGAGCGTGCCTCTTTGTTAAAGATGATTTTATTGATTTTCAGACATGTTTTAGCTTTCCTGTAGCTCAGTGGTAAGAGCATTGCGTTAACAACGCAAGGTTGTGGGTTCGATCCCAGGGGATTGCAAATACCTATGTAAAATGTATAGGATAAAGCAATGTAAGTCGCTTTGGATAAAAGCGTCTGCCAGTGTCTAAATGTAAATGTAAATGTAAATGTTTTACCTGCCTTGCGGCCATGCCCTCTCACTCTCTCACTCACACTCTCTCTCTCTCTCTCTCTCTCTCTGCGCTTCCTAGCATGGATGTGTTTCATGTATTTGTTTGTTTCATTATGTTTACCATGTAGAGTAGAGTTTAATAAAACCATAAAGGCATTTGTGATGGGTTCTCTGTGTTCACGCTCACAAATGGGTCACTTAAACCGTGTTTCGATCTATGCTACCTCTGCTCTTAATTCTGTTTGGTAAAGTCACGTTACTTATGGTCATGAGATAACGTTAGTGTATAAATCATCAATGCATTTGCTGGACGAATATAGGATTTTTATCACTATACTGCTAATCAGAATTGTAAAATATGTATGTGTAATGACGATTATTATACGTATTTTCCTTTGAGTTGAACTAATTCCTTGACTGAAATTGACGTTTTAAATAACTAATTTCATGTATTTGATCTTGATAGATCTGGTGGAGAATCTTATTTTGGTGAGTTAAACTCATCCTTATTTTAACATGCAGCTAAAATCGTTACATAGTTTACTAATGATAATCTTAAACCGGTGATTTAACTTATTACTAAGTTTTTATTTTTTATTTAGCCTAGTTGTGCAAGCACTGTCGAGCTTGTGCAGAGGCAGCAGCTTTTGCCAGAGGGGAACTGGAATCCCCTGGTTGGGCCTGTGTTCTCCTGTTTTTTTTTTTTCTGTGGAGTTTTGGGTTCCTTGCCACCATTTGCATACTATTGTCGGGGTGCTGCTTAATTTAGCTTAAAGTTTTACTTAATTAATATTACATATAGAAATGTATATTCTGTTTAATATTTGAACTGTGTTTCTCCTTCCCTTATCTTAAATGTGTGCTTTAAATGTTTTGCTTATGTCAATATGTTTTATGTACAGCGGCTTTGTAACAATGTAAATCATAAAAAGCGCTATATAAACAAAGATGACTTGATTTGATTGACATCACAGAACTTTCTTGTCTCATTCTTCCGAGGTTACCACAGCGAGCAGGATGCAGTTCATGCCAAGACATTAGGGTAGAGTGTAGAATGGGAAGCGGCGACCTGCTCCGTCACTGTGATCTTGAATTACTCTATAGAGACTTTAAAATCTCACACGGATAGAGTCCAGGATCCAGGAAATCAAATATACATATCTTATAGGGAAAATTGGCCGACTTTTATTGAAAATAATATTTTAAAGTTTTTAAATTTAACATTTTAAAGTAGTTTAGGTCATGACAGAGGGCCTAGAGGCCCCTGACGGTTCGCTGAAATCATAAAACTCATTAAACTGCTGAAAAATTGTTGTGTAATGAAAAAGTGGTGTAATGGTTTATAAAGCTTGCCAACTTGTCTAACCAACAAGACTTATGTGTTCAAAAAGCTTCATTAGAACAACATTTCTGGTTGACCAGCTTATATTTATGCTGGTCAATACCATGCCTTTTTAGGTTTACCAGGGTTTGCCTCATCACCAGCCAAGCCTGGGGGGTGAGATATTACTATTATCTATATTAGAGATGATTGCCTCTTGAGTTAGACAAGCACTGTAATGGTACTCTAAACTCAACTTAACTAAACTTTATTTATATAGCGCTTTTTACAATTTTCATTGTTATAAAGCAGCTGTTCATGAGACACATTGAACACAAGTATGAATTCGAAAGCAGCCCCCCGGTTGTGAGGAACCCAAAACTCCCATCAAGAAAAAAAACCTCAGGGGAACCCGGGCCCAACCAGGGGATTCCAGTTCCCCTCTGGCAAAAGCTGCTGCCTCTGCACAAGCTCAACAGTGCTTGCAAAACAAGACTTAATAAAATATAAAAATTAAGGATTTAAGATTATCATTAACAATCTAATAGCATTTTAAATGTTTTAGGAAAAACAAAGTTGTCGCGTCCTTGCGCTAGATAAGAAAAGGATCTACCACCTGCACTCGATTTTGAAATTCTAGGTAATACAATAGAAGTTCATTCAAATACTGCGGCGCTAGACCATGTAGGGCTTTATAGGTAATCTATAGGTGATCTTAAAGTTAATGCGATGCTTTATAGGTAACCAGTGCAAGGTTGACAGAACCTGGGTTATATGCTCATACTTTTTTGTACGTGTAAGAACTCGAGCTACCGCGTTTTGAACCAGTTGCAGTTTTTGTAATAGGCCCGCAGGGCAACCACCTAGAAGTGCATTACAGTAATCTAGTCTTGATGTCATGAATGCATGAATTAATTTCTCTGCATTTTACAGTGACAGCATATGACGTAATTTAGATATATTCTTAAAATGGAAAAATGCAATTTTACAGGTGACATGGCTTTCAAATGACAGAGTACTATCGAATACAACACCAAGATTCTTAGCTGATGACGAGGATTTTATGGAGCATCCGTCAATCGTTAAGCAGTATTCTTGGTTGATACGCATTGCAGTTTTCGGTCAAGTAAGTAGCACTTCTGTTTTGTCCGAGTTTAGTAGTAAAAAATTGTTACCCATCCACATTTTTAAGTCAGCTATGCAATCCTTTATTCGATGAAACTGCTGAGTTTCATTAGGCTTAGCGGAAATATAAAGTTGAGTATCATCAGCATAACAGTGAAAGCTAATTCCGTGTCGCTTTATTATATCTCCTAGAGGTAGCATGTATAAAGCGAAGAGCAGAGGCCCCAAGACTGAGCCCTGTGGTACACCGTACTGGACTTGTGATTTGCGGGACACCTCATTGTTTATTGCTACAAATTGAAAACGGTCGGATAAATAAGACTTAAACCATTTCAATGCTATTCCGTTAATGCCGACGTAATTTTCGAGTCTATGTAGAAGAATGCTATGGTCAATGGTGTCAAATGCAGCACTGAGGTCTAGCAGCACCAATAACGAAATACAGCCACGGTCAGACGCTAAAAGCAGCATTCATTTACCTCTTGTTCTGAAGAGCCTGAGAGCCTCTCACAACTACAACAGAAACGATACAAGTTTGTGGCATAAGGGACACAACGTCTCGTTCCCTCCATCAGGGAACTGAGGTTACAGACGTAACCAAGACGTTCCCTTTCTGTCGGTCTCTCGACGTTGTGTCGAGAACGACAGATGGGGTTATCAATGGAAAACGCCACAAACGTGTATCGCGTCACAATCTCAGCGAAGCGACGGTAACAAGCCTGGGCGTGTCAGCTCGAAGCTTTCGTGAAGCTTGTAACCTTCCAGTGTGGTGGTCGGGGGGTTCCAGAGCTTTACGGAGAAAGATGGGAACAGCCCTGACCGGTAACCTATCACGGACGGGGCCTTAGCTCTCTACAGGCGAGAGGCCGTCCGGCTCGGTTTACACCGGGAAAGCGCAACTCTTAATCAGAGAAGCACTGCAGAGGCAACCTCCTACCCGTGGGGAGGAATATGGTGGGGATATATGTATGGTCTCGTCCTAGGAGGAGAACGCATGGAACGTGCGGACTGGATAGTTAACCGCGAGGTGGAGGTCCACCTGGGGAAGCTCATGGGTTACCAAGTGTGGGAACCATTGTCATGAGGGTATGGCAGACGGAACAGCCCTCGGTGGGGGTGTTACTGCGTCTGATTGCACAGGTCCGGTTAGAACTATGTGAGATAGGTCATAAGGTTTCCCGGCCTAAGGGGGAAGGCTGCTCTGCCCAGCCAACCCCCAGGAGTGCTTGCTTAGTGATGGAAGGAATGCCTGTTCTTAACCAGGGTGTGGGTAAGAAAGAAGGCTGGTGAGGTCCCAATTTTCTTAGCCAGAATGGGTAAGAAGAAAAGGGGGTAGATAGCACACTGACCCAACCTCGGGGAGGGTGGGAAGGTGCTTTCGCAGGCATACGCCCTCCCGGATGCCAATCCTACATGTCGCCACATAGGACGTGTGCTGATACCGGGTTTACGCGAAGATTGTAAAACCTTGCGAAGGTGGTGGGCGTAGCCCAACCCGCAGCTCTACAAATGTCTGCCAGAGACGCGCCTCTGGCCAGTGCCCATGAAGTGGCTATACCCCGAGTGGAGTGAGCCGTAACCGCCAATGGGCATGGCAAATTCTGTGATCGGTATGCGGTAGTAATGGCATCTACGATCCAGTGCGCTAGTCTCTGTTTGGAGACAGCCTTCCCCTTCTGCTGTCCTCCGAAACAGACAAAGAGCTGATCAGAACTGGGGAAGTTCTGTGTGCGGTCAAAGTAGAAGCGCAGTGCGCGTACTGGACACAACACGGACCGGGTTGGGTCTTGCTCCCCGGTGGGGAGCGCCTGCAAGTTCACCACTTGGTCCCGAAAGGGAGTAGTGGGAACTTTGGGCACGTATCCGGGCCTGGGTCTCAGGCGAACGTGAGAGTAGCCAGGGCCGAAATCAAGGCAGTCCGGGGACACAGAGAATGCATGGAGGTCCCCTATCCTCTTAAAGGATGCGAGCGCCACAAGAAGAACCGTCTTAGTTGTTAGGTGAGTAACATCGGAAGCTTCAAGGGGCTCAAAGGGAAGCTCGGCTAGGCCCCTCAAGACCACGATAAGGTCCCATGAGGGTATGGAGCGGAGACGAGGGGGGTTGCGTCGTCTTGCGCCCCTTAGGAACCTAGTGACCAGGTCGTGTTGCCCTAGAGACCTTCCGAGCACTGAATCGTGATGAGAGGGAATTGCGGCTACATACACTTTCAGTGTAGAAGGGGAGATGTTAGTCTCCAGTCTCTGTTGTAGAAAGGACAACACGATCCCGACCGAGCATCTCTGTGGGTCTTCTCCTTGGGAGAGACACCAGGATGAGAAGAGGCGCCATTTGTAGGTGTATAACCGCCTAGTGGATGGCGCCCGGGCCTGTAAGATGGTTTCAGTCACAGCGGGGTGTAACCTACTCAGGGTCTCCTCGTCCCGTCCAGAGACCAGACATGGAGGTTCCAGAGGTCTGGCCTGGGATGCCAGAACGTGCCCATCCCCTGAGAGAGCAGGTCCTCTGTCAGGGGAATGGGCCAGGGGGGAGTTGTTGTCAAGAGCATCAGCTCCGAGAACCAAGTGCGGTTGGGCCAGTAGGGCGCAACCATTAACACCTGTTGCTCCTCTTCCCTGACCTTGCACAATGGGTGGTGTCACGGGAGGCAAAGAGGTCTATCTGTGCCTGTCCGTACCGCACCCAAATAAGCTGGACTGCACGAGGGTGGAGTCGCCACTCTCCGCAGGGTGTGTACTGTCGAGAGAGCGCGTCGGCTGTCTCGTTCAGTACGCCTGGGATGTAGGTGGCACGCAGGGAGCGGATCACCTGCTGACTCCACAGGAGGAGGCGTCGGGCAAGTTGTGATAGTTGCCGTGAGCGCACGCCACCCTGGCGATTGATGTACGCTACGGCTGTGGTACTGTCCAGGCGAACCAGTACGTGCTGACCTTGCACTAGAGGCTGGAGCCTTCTCAGTGCAAGCAGTACAGTCCACAACTCTAGGCAATTGATGTGCCAGCGCAGTTGGGGGCCCGTCCAGCACCCCGCTTCCGCGTGCCCGTTGCACACTGCACCCCAACCCTGCAGCGAGGCGTCCGTCGTCACCACGACGTGCCTCGTGGGCAGCCCGAGGGGAACCCCAGCTCGGAGAAAGGTCATGGAAGACCAAGGGGTTAGGGTGCTTCGACATACAGGCGTTACAACCATACGCCTGCTGCCGGTGTGCCACGCCGTCCTCGGAACTCGACTCTGTAGCCAGTGTTGGAGCGGTCTCATGTGCATCAATCCGAGGGGAGTTATTGCCGCGGAAGATGCCATGTGTCCCAGGAGCCTCTGAAATAGTTTCAGGGGGACCGCCGATTGCTTGAACTGGTCCAAGTAATCCAAAACTGAGTGGGCGCGTGCTGCGGGCAGCTGCGCCAACATGGTGACAGAGTTGAGTTCCATACCGAGAAAGAGGATCGTCTGCACTGGGGAGACTTTGCTCTTTTCTCGGTTGACCTGAAGGCCCAATCGATCTAGGTGCCGGAGCACCATGTCCCTCTGTGTACACAACAGATCTCGCGAGTGTGCCAAGATAAGCCAGTCGTCGAGATAGTTGAGTATTCGCACACCTCTCTCCCGGAGTGGAGAGAGGGCGGCCTCCACGATCTTCGTGAAGACTCGTGGAGACAGGGACAGACCGAAGGGGAGGACTTTGTACTGATATGCTCGACCCTCGAAAGCGAACCGTAGGAACGGTCGGTGTCGAGGAAGAATCGAGACATGAAAGTAAGCGTCCTTTAGGTCGATTGCCACGAACCAATCCTGACACCTGATAGATGTCAGGATGCGCTTCTGGGTTAGCATCTTGAAGGGCAGCTTGTGAAGGTGCCTGTTCAGGATACGTAGGTCCAGAATGGGGCGCAACCCTCCGTCTTTCTTTGGAACGATGAAAACCGGGCTGTAAAACCCGCCGAAAACATCTCGGCTAGTGGGACGGACTCGATCGCCTGTTTCGCCAGGAGGGTGGATACCTCTGCCCGAAGCAAGGAGGCGTCTCTGCCTCTGAGAGAGGGGGAGATGATGCCCCGGAACTTGGGAGGGGCCCTGGCGAACTGGATAGAGTAGCCGAGACGGACCGTCCGCATTAGCCATCGAGACAGTGTGGGCAACTTTAGCCAAGCTCCCAGGGACTGTGACAGGGGGACCAAGGGGACGGCCTGTTTCACCATTCCCACGGAGGGTGGTTCGTTGGCGGGTGGAGTCAACCGTGTGTCGCCGGGGCTTCCCCGGAGGGATGGTTGTCTCCACCTGTTTTCCTGCCTGGCGGGACAACGGCACGCACTGTCGGGTCGAGAGTGGTGACAGCTGTCGGATGTGTGCGGCCTCACACCTCGCCAGGGTGTGAGGTCGGATCGCCGAGCACAGTCTGGGGGAGTGTGCGAATGGCTGGGATGAACGCGCGGGGGAAACAACTCTCTTTGTGAGCAAGTGGGCGCCAGGCCCTGATAAGTGCCCGGCTTTGGAAACGAGGCAGGATTCGTCCAATACCGACCTGTCAGAGGTGGAACTGTGACGGTCGGGCCAGATGTTGCTTTCCCTGGCGTCTTCTCGTCAGGGGCGCTTCCTGGAAGGCTGCTGGCGAGGAGGGGGCCTACCCTTCGGAGTCCTCTTCCGGGGTGCAGCCTGGGGGTGCGCCTTAACCGGTGTCGGGTTCGAAGAGGCCCTGGGCTGTCGGGGAGCAGGAGTTGCGCGGGAAGTCGAAGGCCGGGGGGCCGTCGATTCACGGCGCGGTAGAATGTGGCTTATCGCCTCAGTCTGCTCCTTGACCGCCGAGAACTGCTGTGCGAAGCTCTCGACGGTGTCCCCGAACAGCCCACCCTGCAAGATGGGTGCGTCGAGAAAGCGTACTTTTTCGGCGTCACTCATACTCGCAAGGTTAAGCCAGAGGTGTCTCTCCTGGACCACCAGAGTGGACATCGTCCGACCCAGGGCCCGCGCCGTCACTTTAGTCGCCCTTAGAGCGAGGTCAGTGGCGGCGCGGAGTTCCTGCATGACACCCGGGTCGGCCCTACCCTCGTGGAGTTCTCTCAACGCCTTGGCCTGATGGACCTGCAGGATGGCCATGGCGTGGAGAGAGGAGGCAGCCTGGCCCGCAGCACTGTAAGCCTTCACCACCAGGGAAGCAGAAGTTTTACAGGCTTTGGACGGGAGACGAGGTCGGGTCCTCCAGGTGGCAGCCGTTTGCGGGCATAGGTGCACAGCAATGGCACGCTCCACCTGGGGGACTTCGACGTAGCCCCTGGCTGCCCCACCATCGAGGGAGGTGAGGGAGGCGGAGCTGGTCTGCGAGGAACGAGCCGTGAGAGGGGCGCCCCAGGTCTGACACAGCTCCTCATGCACCTCCGGGAAAAATGGAACCGGGGGTGGGCGTGGCTTGACACCACGTTCCGACCCCGGGAACCAAGTATCCAACCGCGAGCGTTGGGGTAGAGGCAATGGCGTACATTGCAGCCCAATGCTGGCGGCAGCCCGGGTTAGCATGACCGACATCTCGACTTCTGCTTCCTCCTGAGCTCTACCCCCCGGGGGGGGAGCTCGGAATCTTCATTGTCGGATGTCGGCATCTCTCCCTCCGATGCTGCGATCGACATCTCATCCGCTCTGCGATCCGTTGCCGAATGCGCAGAGGAGGATCCAGACGGTGTGCCACCGCTGGGTGGGGAATGGTCAAAAGAGCGTGCTGGGGTGCGAGCGGCCCGTGAGCGCTTGGCTGGCGGGTTTGCGTCCGCAGAAGTCCCCAAATCACTAACGCCGCTAACCGGTCCGGAGATCTGGGTTTTAGCCACAGATGTCACGGCCCGGGTAGCAGACGAAATGTTGGCTGGTTCCTGTAGGAAGACAGCCAACCGTGACCGCAACTTTTGCATGACGATCTGCCCGCAGTGCGGGCAAGATGCGTCACTGAACGCTGCCTCGGCGTGCTGGACGCCCAGACACCTAATACAGTGCTCGTGTCTATCCCCCTCCTCGATGAGGGTATCGCACCCAAGAGAACAGCGGGACATGCCACGCTGTAGAGTTGTCAGTCCTGAAAAGGACTTTTGTAGAAATTTTAACTCTGACACCACTGGAGCCGCCGAGACACCCAGGGGAAGATCGCTGCAGGAGGGACGATCCGCTGGGACAGGTCTTAGATCTGGCAGTGTAGTTGTATGTAGAAGAAGATACTTCAGCTTTGTACTCATGAGTCGATGGCTCTGAAGAACAAAAGGTAAATGAATGCTGCACGCCGGCTTCCCTTTATACCGGATATCCGGGGGCGGAGCCCGGCATGCAAATTTCATTCGCCAAATTTCATTGGCCTTTTCTATAGTAGTCAGAGTTGATAGGTTCTCAGGAGCGAACCCCATCTGTCGTTCTCGACACAACGTCGAGAGACCGACAGAAAGGGAACTACTTTTTCCAGAACTTTAGATATAAAAGTAATTTACCAAAGTACATTACAGACATTTTGACAGTGATAGACATTAAGTTACTGTAGTCTATTTGGAACATGAGGAAATTAATGCCAGTCTGAAAAAGAAAATGAATATTTTTTATAGCAAAAGAAAAAAAAGTATTACCAACCAATAAAAGTTAACTAGAGTTAATTGTCTGTGTCTTTATTGTCTGTGTTTTGGGGCCAAATTTACTTACCGCTTGCACCAGTGCAAATGCCTCCTTTGGTGTTAAAAAACTAGGTCAGGATTTACTAAAGACACAGTGGATAAAATAGCACTGAAAATAGTTTTTTTTTTTATTTGCGCTGCTCTTGTTAGATGCGATATGAAAACAACATATAACGCCTGTTATGTGCGCAATGTCATTGTCAACATATAGGGCCTGTAATGTGCGCATTGTCAATAATCACTCCAATTTTTTACTCCTTTCAGCATCTTTTTTAAAATTGCGCTTTCATGCTAATTTCCCGTTTAGTAAATCTGGCCCATGGTGTCAAGAGAGATGTGAAAGTCTCTACTTATTTTGAAAGGGAGCTTTGGAAAAATATGTGTTTGAATAATGCTAAACAGTAGAATAGAAGCAAAAAAATGGCAATGATATTCAGTATTCAGCATAGTGACATCTGAACAATACTCCCCAGAAATGCAAAGCCTTCGGACAGTCTGTTATTATACCACTGGAGCTTTGCTCTCTACTGCCACAGAATGAGGTACTAATAGGCATTTCAAATACTGCTGGGAAAGCTACAAAGTGGCAATGACATGACATCTTGGACTGGAGGCCAACCTGATCACTTATTTTTTGATACGCTGAACAACGCCCCCACAAAAACATAAGATGCAGATAAATACAACTCATGGCAAAACTGTGAGTCTCATTAAAAAATGCAGAGTTGTAGCATCTTGCATGCTACTTTGTTGACGTTTCTATCAAGCCATTCTGCTGGCATCGGACGTTGTGTATACACATATTGAAACTGTTCCTGTGACTGTGGTCTGTATTCCTTGTATTCTCTATATTCTATATTCCTCAGATATTCCTTTAAGGATCGCTGAAGATAAAACTGATCCTCATTGATACAGCAATATCAGCCATGGTCCAATCTAAAGTCAAACTAGAGTTTGGATCGGACAGTCTGTTATTATACCACTGGAGCTTTGCTCTCTACTGCCACAGAATGAGGTACTAATAGGCATTTCAAATACTGCTGGGAAAGCTACAAAGTGGCAATGACATGACATCTTGGACTGGAGGCCAACCTGATCACTTATTTTTTGATACGCTGAACAACGCCCCCACAAAAACATAAGATGCAGATAAATACAACTCATGGCAAAACTGTGAGTCTCATTAAAAAATGCAGAGTTGTAGCATCTTGCATGCTACTTTGTTGACGTTTCTATCAAGCCATTCTTGTGGCATCGGACGTTGTGTATACACATATGGAAACTGTTCCTGTGACTGTGGTCTGTATTCCTTGTATTCTCTATATTCTATATTCCTCAGATATTCCTTTAAGGATCGCTGAAGATAAAACTGATCCTCATTGATACAGCAATATCAGCCATGGTCCAATCTAAAGTCAAACTAGAGTTTATGCTATTACTAGATATAATTATCAAATAAAAAGTAATGCTATTTAAATATTCAACAACGATATACCTATTACGGACCAAAAGAAGCTTGAAATACAGGTAGTACAGCACCATTTTTTTTTTAACAGATTAGTTTTATGTATAAAAACTGCTGCCACAACAGCATCTCCAGGGGCCCGAACAGAAGTCCACAGTGATTATGACTCAACTTTTTGCTGTTTCTTATGATTAACAGGGCTTTGACAGCTAGATCAGCAGTCTTTCGTCAGTCTTTCCGTTAGTGAGGTAAAATCATTGTAACCAATGAACAAAAATGTGAATTGATATTGTTTATTAAAATAATTCCTGGAGCTCTGAAGAGCAAAAGCGATCTTCACTCTACCTTGAGCTTTGTGGAAATAGGGCTCTTGATGAATATTGAGTTAGAAAAAAAGAATGGGCATCTTTAGCAAGAGAGCATCAATCCAGTAAAATAACTGGTCCCACCATTCAATTCATATTATTATGCATAATGTTAAAGTGTCAAATGCACACTGCATTAATTGAAAGACAATTTGGAGTCCCTGGCCTGTCCTTCGCATTATACAAAAATATTGATATCTGTGTGTTTGTATTTACAGGGCATCTAGTAAAAATTCCTTAACAGGAAAAACAATAGTGAAGTGAAAAGACTAAAGACTTTTATAGACTAATCAGAATAACACATAAAGCTGAGTAATTATAGGAAGTGATGATAATATTGTTAAAGCTCTTGTTCTTGTAGAAACATCAGATCTGTGTATTCATGACATATTATATTAATTGTATAGAAAGTGGACTCTTGAAACCATTATTAACTGTATGCAGTATATAACACATGGTGGCATCATACTGTATGCAGTCGATTACTGTATACCATGCATGCAGAAAGTTTACAAATGGTGAATACTGGATTTAAATGACTGTACACAGTCTAATTTCCAAAAATTTTGTCAATATACATTGTATTCACTCTTGAAAAATGTGCAACTATAACATGTATTATGTGTTTATATATTATTCATTATTGCATCTATCTATTATGATTGTATCATGCACATATTCATTTTTATTGTAATATAAAAAAAGGACAAATTCGGATACAGTTAAATAGAGAACCAAAGCCATGTTGACCACAGCATGAATATTCTCTGAATGTCTTAGGATGTGGTTGGCCAAGTAGGCTGTTATCAACAGTATGTGTATAGCCATGCATGTGTTTGTTTTTAATGTTTAAAGACAGTTTGGGTGAGCTGAAAACAGTGGGATATGAATGAAATTAGGCCATTGTAGTTGGCACTACGCTTAAATAATGCATGGATTCTTTTCCTTTATGTCTCCAAATGTTAGCCTATATGTAATGACCTCTGAGCTTTATATCTGAGGCGTCTCGACTGCTCTGTAGCTTTCTGTGTTTGAAGGTAAAAACAACAGGGGAAGGAAAAAGACAGAAGAAAGCTTGAACTGAAGCCTCAACCACATCCTTTAACACATTTGTCAGTAGCGACTGTGGTACCGAACTAAACACGCTCTCACACACACACACACACACACATTTCTTCCTGACAGAAAGTAGATATGTGAGTTCCGGGAAATCAAATTAACATAAGTGCGACTGTCAACAAGCAGAAGATAATCAGTCACCATCTCACACTGAGGGCTGAAAGGAATTGACAAGGTATTGATGAACTTTTGTCGTTGCATGCCATTAATGCACTTCCATACAGTTTGTGACCATAATGAAATAAGTGTTATCATGCAAAGAAGTGCCTCTGAACTGGTGGATCACAGCCTACAACTGGGTTGCAGGTCTGTTCAAAACAATGTGTTTTAGTTAAATTAACTCATGCTGGTGCATAGCTGGGATAGAAAATATTTATATACATATTGGGCCTCATTCATGACACATTGGGCGTAAAGCATACCTTTCCGAAAACTCTCCACTGGATTCACAGATACTTTGTGTGGTCATGTGATCATTCAAAAATAGGGTGTGCTTGCATGCTCATTCATAATAAGCATAATGATATACAGCTACACAAATTACGTGTCTATGAATGATGGAATCTTCTGGACTCAATTCTTAGGTATGACACGATGCATAAGAGACCAATAGGTTTAATCAATGGCGTAGCCAGAAAAGAGACTCTATCTGCCTCCATTTATTGTCAGATGAATGTGCAAAAAAAACAGACTCTGCGTATCACTAGCAATTTAGAATGGACTATTACTAATTACTATTATTAATATAATTGTTTTGTAATTATGATGCATGTAAATCTGCTTTGCAACAACTCAATTTTTTTCGCCACAAAAAACTGAAAGGTTCTTCAGATGTTAAAGGTTAAAGGCCTACAAGACCACCACAGGTTCGGCACACCATATCTTAACTCGCTAATACAGAATTTTGAGCTTGTGCAGCGGCAGCAGCTTTTGCCAGAGGGGAACTGGAATCCCCTGGTTGGGCCTGGGTTCCCCTGAGGTTTTTTTTCTCGATGGGAGTTTTGGGTTCCTCACCACCGTTTGCATATTGTTTTGCACTATCTGCCTGGCCGGGGGGGCTGCTTTAGAATTCATACTTGTATTAAATGTGTCTCATGTACAGCTGCTTTGTAACAATGAAAATTGTAAAAAGCGCTATATAAATAAAGTTGAGTTGAGTTGAGAATTTTGTGCCTGCCAGATCCCTACGCTCTTGCAAACGAACCAAGTCCTGTAGTGCCATCCCAAAAAGAAAAGAAAAAAATTCACACTCACGTACCTTCTCTGGGTCTGTTCCACAATTATAGAATGATCTGCCCGCTGCTACAAGATCGGCAGATTATGTAGCCATCTGAAGAATCGTCTGAAAACACATCTTTTCTGTCAGCACCTGACCGATTAGCTCCATTTTCTACTCTTTCTATCCTTTAAAAAAATTAATCCTTTGTATACTGTGGTAGGCTACACAAGAACTGTTTTTCTGCACTTATGCTATTTGTTGTCCTTATGTTGTTCCAATTGCTTCCATTGTTTACCTCATTTGTAAGTCGCTTTGGATAAAAGCGTCAGGTAATTGACTTAATGTAAATGTTTATGGAACCAAAAGGTTTTTCTATGGCACCCACCAATTTACTACTATTGCAGATAAAATAAATAGGCCTACTAGGGGAGTCAAATGGGGAATGAGTTCAGTTTGGTTTCTGACACTTTTCAAATGTCTTCTTTTGTGTTTAGCAGAACAAAGACATTTATACAGGTTTGAAACAACCTTGGGGTTAGTAAATTACGACAAATTTTCATTTTTGGATGAACTATCGCTTTAAAAAAACAGTACTCTATGAGTAATGTTGGAGATTACTAATGTATTTCTACTAATATACTCAAAATGAACAGATAAAACATTCTAATTTAGTTTTGTTTTTAACATTGTTAAACATTTGAGGTTGATGTCACTGTACACTTTTCAACTGTGCTGCAAGCGTGACAAAGGAAAATCAGCCAACTGTCAAGTGGGCTCTTCTGCATTCTTAAGTGGAAAACAGCTCTTCAAAGACATTGAAACTCCTTTTTGGGCTGGCAAGAACATGATGTCATAAAGGCCTCTAAAGCCTGTTTTACTGAAGCACTTTCACAGACAGACTGTCCTCTTTTGCCACACACTCACTTGAAAAGCAGACAACAACCTCTGTATGAAATGTTGCTTTAAATATGCTCACATCAATGATACTTTTTTGCTGCCTTCCAAGAGAGGTGGGTATCATGCAGGTGCATAAAGCACAATAATAGACAGACTTTATTGCCCGTTAGAGTCTACAGTGCAGTCATTGTTTGGTGCTGACTGCAGGCCAAGACTGGCTAGACACAAATGAATTTAAACTGCCACATTTAACTGCAGAAATCAGGCAAGGTACACACCAATATACTAATGTCTCAAATAGAGAGGCACAGTTGAATTATAGAGGCTGTGCATTAAACTAGAAAGATAGATGATAATAATGATAGGGCAGTGTACTTCATAGGTGATCTGTAATAGTGCACAATCAGAATGAGAATCTTCAGACAGTGCTCAGTATTTTTGTTCTGGTCTGATTCAGCAGAAAAATGACCATCTCAATGGTGTAGTCTAAGGTCTTACACAAACCAAGAACTTCTCACCTAGACGGAGATTGTTTGATCGACATGCAAAGCAACTAGCTGAATTTTTTTTTTTTTTTTTTCAGTTGGAAAACAGTTCAAATGTTACAAATTTTGCTCTAGTAGTTTTCACAGAAGTGTTTGTCAGTGACTGGTCAAGGTTGGCCTTGTGCATCTTATTTCTCATGTGTTTAACTCTGTTCAAGAATAGGCTGTGCATTCCAAATTTAAAAAAACATTCTACTCAGCTACTCGGATAGGTGATACAGGCAGTCATACAGACAAGCCACTGTCTCTGTTATCAGAACACAATTCATAGTTTTGCCTCTTTTGTACAGGAAAGTAATTTCTTTGTTATCCTTAGCCTTTTCCCTTAAAATGATTTGCAACTTTTTATTTAGTATTTAATGAATTGGTAAATTCCTATTAATTCGTACCATGTATGGTTTCACCCCAGTGATGGTTGGATTTAGGGGTAGGGTTACAGGAGTGGTTTCAATATTTCTTTTCGTATAATCCCATTAATTCTCTAGTAAACAAAGTAGCAATCTTTGTGAAATGAGTTTATTCATTCTTTTAAAATATCCTCTTTACTTTAATACATCCAGCTGAAGTAAAGATCCCGGTCAATACAACAGCAGTGACAATAGAGAAAGTCTGAAAGATTTGTATTCACACTTGTATTTAGACCTCTGTAATAAGCATTAACACAAGATTGACACTAATTTACGAAATATTTGAATTAAATCTAATTTGAGACACAGCAGCACACACTCACACTTCCGGCAAACCATCAGGGGCAAAGAGGGCACAGCTGGACAACACAGACAAGGCTTTTTATGACAAATATTGATTCTCTTGCCAGTGTGCGCCGCTAAAACTCTGCCCAGACAGACAACAAAAATAACTGTAACCATATCATAACTTCCTGCGTTAGGGAACTAATCTTCATATATGAGCCAGCGTGGAGGCTATTTCTGTCTATGACGGGCTGAACGCAGGAGATGTGAGCACAAGACCCTTTGCTGAAGGTGTATAAGTGTTTGTGGGAAAGTGTCAAGGCACTGCTGGTTACTGTAAAAAGAGTGTGTAAAGGTCTAGGGGTATGAGGCCAAGCGCTAGTACAAGTCTAATGGACTGCCAACAGGAGCGTGTGTCAGAAAACAGCAGTGTTGATGGATTACATGAAGCAAACAGGAGGGTCGCAGTCTGAAGGAACAGACGAGAAGATTATTGTAGAGAAGCCAAAGGGTTCTCTTATTGCACAGTGTGTCAGAACCTCTCAAAACGAGATAAACAGCTGAAACACAGCTCACACACCAGCCTAGACAACACCTCACATTTTTGGTTCAAGAAAACAGCCTTATGAGTAACTCAACATAATTTTATGCACTTAAAAGCTTTCACACTGATTATTTATAAGCATGGCCTCTACCCTGCCATATGCTACAGATTTCGTTTAATTACGATAATACTGGAGTTTTCATCCAACAAACTCCATTTAAGTAATAACATTTTCTTTCCTTATAATGTTCAGAACATTTTTTCCTCAGACCCATTTAATTAAGTCATGCGTCAGTTAAGCAGCTGTTTGAAATAATTAGTGCATCATGGAGAAATGGATTTGGTAGCCCACAATAAGAGTGGAAAGAATTTTAACCATAACATTATGTATTGACCAAGTTTGTTTGTGTAGAAAAATGAGTACAGATTGTATAAAACAACAATACGTATTCAATAAATATTCAACAAATATGCAGCATTAAGCAAATATCTATTACCTCCATAAAAGCAGAACATGCTTTGAAATGTATTGTTGAACGTTAAATCACCTTGGTTCTAGGTGGTCCTTAAAAAAGGTTCAGATTTTGTAGATGCCACTAGAGTTAATATGATATATAATATATACATATAACTCGGTTTCGAGTTTCTGGATTAAACTTTTTTTTTTAAATGTGTTAGTTCTGGAGCATCATTCCTGTCAAGAACATAGAAAACACTACCCAAACGTAGGTTATGGTTCAGGTAATGGTAGGGTTTTATAGAAATAACACTTTAACAGGAATAGTAGATTTTTCAAGGCCCTATCCCAGTCCGAAAATTAAATGTAACATTGCCCCTTATTCTAAAATCTAATGAGTCAGGTCCTGTTGACCATCAATTGACATGTGACCCACAATCATTATTAGTCAGGGAGATTTTGGCATTGATCAAAAGAACAAAGAGAAGTAAATTGCAGTAAATCTTATAAGAAGCCAAAATGTCACGGTAGGTTCAAATGAGCAAAAAAATTAACAGGTAAGGTTTTTTCTAGCCATAAATATTGGTTATTTTTATGATAAAGAGAGAATGAAACAACATGCTCAAGGTTCAGCCTGACCTTGAAAGCAAGATCAAGAAAAAGCAAAGAGACACAAAGGAACAGAGAAAGCTTTGAAGTGTATGCAAACTGTTCTTGTTATTGAATGTCAGAAAAATCCCTACGGCCTACTCATACCTAACGTACCTTTAACATCAGAGAAACATAATTCAATTGTCACACATCAGATTTAAAGCAAAAGCTTTAGTGACCACTGTGATTTCTGTGGACTGATGTGTGCATTTATTCTGAGGGCATTATTAGACTAAGCACGCTCTTAAAAGCTGCATCCTGTTGTAAACCGCAAAGTGGCCTCACAAAATAAGACTCATTTACGACTGAACATACTCACAGTGTAACAATGACTGTTTACCTTTTATATCAGCTAGAAAATTATATCAGAGGGTTTTCAACACTGTTGATTTATGAAGACACTGTCTGACTATCAAGGGAAACGCTAATTGACAATGTAACAAATTCTTTAAAAAGCTGTTTCGCTTTCATTTTTTAATTTTTTTTGTTAAGTTTAACATGCTATACACATTCTTTTTTTACCATCGACAGAACTCGCAAAACAACATTTTTGTTTATTTTACATTTATAGATTTCCATATTACTCATACGCAAAAATGACAAGGCATAACACTTAGCTCAAAACAACAACTTAACATAGTTACTAAAAATTAGTTGTTCAAAACTTCATAAGTGCACATTTGATCGTTTTTATCTTTCATGACTAATACTGTCCATACGAATCAAGTTTCAGACACAGTCATCCCACCTTCCCGGTGCTACATAAATTTAGAAAATTTTATGACAGTGACAATTGAAAAATACATTTTTAAATATGTGAAACTTTGTACAGCTTTTGTTTATTTGCAATACCGATATATCATAATTAATGATATGAGCTCAAAGTTTACTTTAGTTAAACATACACTAAAATATTGATACTACATGAAAATAAATATTAACACAATAATTAGAACCTATAACTATGAAAAGATTGGGCGAAACAAATTTGTTACAGTGTTGAGTTTATGCGTTATAAAAATTTACACTAGAGTTGTAGTCACAAAATTAACACAAAAACTCTCTCAAGACATGAAATATTAATTAAAAATGTTAATGTCATTTAAAAATCTGGTAACCTTGGTACTAGGAGGTCCTAAAAATGTCCAGCATTTTTTTTCAGACTCCATAGAGTTAATATCTAGTTATCTAGTTTGATATTTTTCATGGTGCTATAAACAAACAATTCACTTGCCAGTTTCTTGTATTGAGTACGCACTAGTGAGAGAGTAACCTGTCTTTGTGAGTCTCTTTTGACACTTGAAACAAGCTGTTATGCACTAGAAACACACGCACACACATAAACTCTGACGTTGGTAAGTATGGTATATGGATATGCATGTTAGGATTCACTAAGTGATTACATAACGTACTTAATCGTGGTATGAACTCCTACAGATAATTATTAGTGTAATATTGGTAATGTACATACAAGTATTTTGTATACACCTGCTTTGCAACATTGTAAACATGTGAAAGGAGCTGAAGAAATAAACTTAAATTCCACTACGTTAACACAATAAATACCTCAAATTTGCTGGTAATGTTTAACAGTGCTGATACACACAGAAACAATGTACTTTTTATGACGAAACCAACAAATAAGAAAAACAATTAGCAGGACTTTTTATGTGCATTAACATCAAAATATTAACATTTAACCAGCACCATGTGGCAGTTTCCAAGTGCTGGCAGAATGCATAAAAACAGAGCCAGGCATCGATTCAAGAAAATCCGATTGCATATTTAGTAGAATATGAAAAAAATATATGATTTCCTGTAAAGAAACATTAAGTAAGTGAAAATTTCTATATTTCTCCACATGTGCATACCTTGATGTATGATGTAGCAAATCCCTGAGATCACAAACGAGACATGATATGAATAAATATGTACGTGTCTTTTATTTGTGACATAAAAATATAAATATAGACTACTAGCAGTGAAATGTAAATCTGGCATAGATTTTTCAAACAATAAATCAAATAGAGAAAGGACATTGTCTATTACATAAAGATAAATCAATATTTTCATCTCTACCTGACAAAAAACAAAACATCTGCTATTGTTATTTTTCTTAAAAAAAATAATGACCAAAACAAGCCTGGAAAACGCCTATTCACTTACAGACCCTTATAACATCACATTGCATAGAGAGGGGCTGCTCTGACAGGTCTTTAAACTGTAGACGCTGGAGATACTCTCAGAGCAGGCTTGGTTATCGGTTTAATATCTGCACACTACAGTGGTGGTGAGCAGCCATCAACATGATTTGTGGTCTGCAGAATGGCATCTCTTTAACCACACTTCAAATTCCCCTGACCCCTTCTTAGAGTAACAAGAGATCACCAGGGCAGCTAAAATACATGGAAGAAATAGATATGATGGACATTATAATGAGCTGAGGAATGTGTTTTTATTGAGATGAAACAAATCTGCTTTCTCTCACTAAATCTCACCTGCTCGAGTGTTGCCAGATTTTCTGTGCTCTAATTATACAGAACACACCCCTATAGTCCTCACATGTGTACCTTTAAAGGGTTTTTGTGCACTGGGTATGCTTTTAAAGTGTTAGGGGGTATATGCACATGTAAATATGTGCTCTCTGCAGTCTTTGTGTGCAGGTTGCCTTGAGTCCTGCAAAAGTGCAATTAATATCTGTACTACGAAATGGTTCGTTACTGTCATGTGCTCATGTGTAAAAGATAAAATGACACTAAAAGGAAAAATCTACAACAAAATGTACAAGTAACATGACTAAGATACTGTACAAGAATTAGATAAACAGCAACAGGTTTTTTCCTGGAAATTTAAAAATATAGATTATAAAAGCAACTTTAGCCAGAAACATATAGTTATTTAGGATGCATTCCTGCATTCCCATTTACAGTAGATGCCTCATTGGCATCTGTCTCTATAGGCTTTATGTATGTCATCCACCCTACCGAGACATTCGGAACAACCACTTAAATGCAAATTGACTGTGCATCTGTAACCATAGCTATGTACATGCATGAATATCTAGTGTTATGCTTTGTTTTTTATTCATATACTGTTGCGCTTTTGACAAAGTTTCATTGTTTTAAAGCAGGTTTCATTCAAAGCAGTTCATTGTTCCAAAGCAGGTCATTGTATGCCCAAATATTCCAATCACTAAACGAACACAATAAAACAAGATAAAGGATAACACAACAATAAAAAGTATCACATATCTATGTGCAATCCCACATTTCTGTGTTAGTAACAAACCTATACACAAGGAAAAAGTTACCATCGAATGTCTCTATATTAAGCAATTTTTACTTTGCCAAGAATGCACACCATCATATGCTGTATAGTCTACCTGCCTTGAACGTGTTTGGAGTTGTGTGCGGTTAGTAGAATATTAATTTTCTATCACCAAAAAGAAGATCCCCTCAGGGAAGCAGGAGTTTCTGCACAGTCTGCAATACGCTGATCTGTGTCTTGAGGTGTTTCTCTGGGCTGCCGGTTGTTATGAAACTTCTGAAAATAAAAGAACTTCTAGATTGGGCTAGTCTTAGAGGATAATGCTAAAATAAAGCCCTGCTTAAATCAAGGAATGGTATAAAAACAACAAAGCACACGTTTTGGGGCATTTAAAAACTGTTTTGAAGAGTGACGCACATATATGTTGGTTCAATGCAGTGTTTTGTTCTTGTTTAATTAGGAAAAATACCTATGGTAGGTTGGTCTTGCTGTGTTAAAAACTGCAATAGTATTACGCAGAGTCGTTCAGGAAAATCCCCTGGGTCTTTTCACTTTCGATTTCTCCATATATCAAACAAAACAAGAAACGGTAGCCTACATATCAAAACATCAATAGCTGTGGATTATGATCCTCCCAAGATGGTTTTGCTTCTGGAGTTTGTCTTAATTGCATAATTTGGAGTCTGGGTTTGGACAATTATATAATGCATTTTAATTGGCATAAAAATAAATGAATGAAATCAAACCAGTATGACCATTCAGAGAAGTTTTACTGGTTTTTAGTTTATTGGCACCCATGAAATCAACATGCCACAAAAGTGTTGGGCTGTCTAGTTATGCACAAAATGGCTTAACTGTGTGTGTGTGTGTGTGTGTCAAAACATATCCTGAAAGAAAGTATAATTTTCCTAAGTAAAATTTACAATTAATGTGTGCTTTACAATTTAACTCCTGTAGCTGCTTCAGTCAAGATGGGAGAAGTATTTAAATCATCCTCGTATGTAACAGCTGCAAATACTCAAAGCCTTTAACTTTTGTGCCGTTTGTGCAAAAACTTGAAAGTTTCTGCTTTCAGCTGTCAAATTCTAATGCTGCTAATGCTCTAATTCTTGAGTTGTGTGACGTGCCATTTATTTTTTTAATATTAAAATAGTTACTGCTTACTAATAGCAGAGCTTCTGCCTGTCAACAGGCTATTTTGCTTGAGAGACTAAACAAATGTGTCAATGGTGGCTTACTGGGATCAAATCATACAGCTTGTTCTTACAGTATGTGCATAAGTCAAAGAGGAGAAGTGAGATGTTTATTTTGCCTGTAGTGTACAACTCACAATCATTCCCTATGCAAAACATGGTGGACAATGTTGGCTATTGGGAAAAACTGTCAACCTGTGAGAAAATACAGAATTAGCAAAACAACAATAAATGGCTCCCCTAACCGCACCCCTAAACGTAACGTCACAGGGGAAGTCAAAACATACCAATGAGGTCGTAGGAAATAGGAATTCACATGAATGAGCCACCTTGTAAAATACATGTGAATTCCCATCAGATTGCGTTGATGAATATTTATACATATGAAAGATATTGCATATTAAAATACAATAGACTGCAAGTCTTGCTGGGTGACACGAAAAAAGTTGTGCTGACTGACACGTAAAAAGGGGGAAATTCGTGTCATTAAATAAAAATTAAAAGATTACAGTTCATGACAATGTCATGAATTTCCATGAGACTATGTTGAACTACATGGGCTTTTTCAGATCTTTAAATAGGATGAAATATGCGCACACATACATATAAACATGACCAGAGATGATAGAAAAACATACCTAGAGCAGGGGTTTTCATTTATGATCTGATGGCCGTAAGACCGCACCGAACACTGTAAGTGTGTGCTAGAAATCTGGAAAGGTGAGAAAACAGTGCACTTGGTATCTTTTTGTCTTTAAACTAGGACTGTCAAAGTTAACGCGTTAAGGCATTCGATTAATATGTTCAGATTATGACATTTGAACACAATTAATGCATCCATTTTTTTCATCCTTTGTCTAGCGTTACATTGTATAATCACACTTTTATTTATGTAAAAGCCTTTAAACTATTTAAGCACAATTCAAATGTCTGCTTTGAAACATCCAGTATAAATAGACACCTTCTAGCTGTGGGATGCAGCACGACGCAACGTGACAGCGGTCCTATCCGGAATAAAGGCTGCATCAATGAATCTCTGCCAGAATATCCATCAGACACCGCACCAGTAGGTTATTAAGTTCTCTTTTGTGCTTGAATGAACTAAAATACACAAGATATTGCCAGAAATCCCATTTTGCCTAGTATTTTAGTATACACAGTCTTCAACGAGTTACAGTAAATCAAATCCTAAATGAATGCAAAGAGTTGTGAAAATGGGAAACGCATAAGATCTGCGTAGAGTGGCATGTCTTAAAGCACATTCTAAAAACCTGATGATGTGACTCTTGTCACCAATGTTAATCAAATAACAAAAGAAAAGTGGAAATCAATGTGTTTTGTACCTTTCATGAGGATTCTTTATTTAATTTTGCATTTAGCAGTAAAGCATGTAAACTGTTTGAGAATATTTAATTTCTGTATATAGTTAGACAGGTTGGTAGGGTAGATGTAAGTATGACATTATGGTGTCATAATAAAATATAAATATATCTACTATAATGTTTGATAGCTCTGTTAATATTGTTTAAAGGCGCGGTATATTACCCATTGTTAATGTTCAAATCACCGAAACAAACACATCCCTACCCCCATCTTTTGCTTTCGTCAGCGCTAGGCTCGACTAATGTCCATCCTGTGCACCTTACTGCTGATTGGCTACAATATCGCTTTTGTACTTGGCTCGACCTTGTCTAAACAAGAGTAATTTGGAAATCGGACACCCGCCTTTAAGTAATGCAAACTGACTATACATTAGTAAGGACAGCAAGTTAAATGGCGATGTGCAAGTGTTCGTAAAATCCTGAATTTTATAACAAAATTTTAAATGAGAGTTTTCATAACGGAATGACTTCATGGTGGCATGAGCTAAGGAATCAGAGGAAACAATAATTTCTATGACCTACAGTTCAAAAGGTATGAGAAAAAATGTGTGTGGAACTTTAAACTGGTGATGGCGCTATGGAGTTTAAGTTAGAGACTACAAATTTTCTGTGGTAAATGATTGTACTGTCCTCTATCATTATGCCACATTTTATAACTTCATTACAATGTATGGTTCTATAGGGTTCCCTAGACTTAATAATATGAAAGAATAATAATATGAAGGAAACTAACTACTACCATTGAGGACTCCGCCCCTTCGGTGTTTGACCCCTAGCTAAAACCTTATTGGTGTATAAAATGTACCAGCCATCTACAGAGACTCAGTGAGGCACAAGCTTTTCCTAACATTCTCTCTTAAATTTCATGAAAAGACAATTTCCTTCTAAATGTCATTACAGTGTTTTCGTACCAGTATTCCAGCAAAGTGGATCCATTAATTGTGGTTGGTTTTGGAGAGATTATTTCCCTCAGTTAAGCAGGCCGTAAAAACACATGGCTGAGAGTGTAATTACAGTCAGAGAGGCAGGAAAATGTATCTGTTGCTAAAACATATTATGAAGCTGGGTGTCGTGCAGAAATTCATTTTCCCTTTTGAAGAGCATTAAACACATGCCACGCGTCAGCTAGCTAAAACAGTGACTGATTTCTAAGTCTCCTCAGACATGGGCGACACATTCACACCGAATTAAAAGTGCATGAAGTGAATAATTAGGCTTAATGTTTCAAACAACAAAAAAAAATTGAGGATATAAAGCAAAGGCTGAGCAATAGGGACTTACATGGAGTTTAAAATTGAAGCAAATCTGCTCTCCACCGGTAAAAGTGCTTTTTCAATCCAAATAAATGCATTGACTGTAAAACTCCTATAATAAATTATTAAACAACAACCCAGAAGGACAATGATACCTAGAAAGAACTGTCCTTTAACAGTCACGTTCATCTCAAAGGCACATATGTATGGTGCAAGCAGTGCTGGAAGAACACACAAACATACATCAGAAGATAAACTTTTTTTAAGCTGCATATGCTATGCTTTATAAAACCTCCAAATGTGAGATGTTTTAGTGAAATGCATGTGAGAAGAAGACTAGACAGGGTGATAGATTCCCAGCAGGAAGCCACAGACAGCTTCAGGAACAGCCCTTGGCAATTAAATATAATACTGCAGGAGAATGTAAACATAACGGACATTATTCCCGCTACCTGTCATTGAATACAGTGGCATTTTAGAGAAGAACCTACAGAGATTTCTGTAAAATTATTACTGTCCTACTGTAGTCTATATGTCTTTATAAGTGTGGGTGTGTGCTATTAACAGTACATGAATATAGCTTATTTGGCATGACAGCGTGGCCAGTGGCCTGTTTTCCTGTATGCCGCTAAAAAGACTCTCACAGCAGACAGCCACTCAGACTCGGCTATTTACAGAACACACACACTGCGTATGTGCACTGGTGCCAGCAAAAGCTGTGCACACACTAGACACGATCATACCATCTGATATTGCAGCAAAATACACCACATCAGACATTGGATAGTCTTTTATTCTGTATAATTTGTGTAGTGTGTAGCCTACATTGTGTATGCATTGTTTTATATTTTATTATAAAGCTTAAACACTTATAATAGATATATTAATAATATAGAAGGGATACTGTGTGACAACTTAACATGCCAATAAACTAAAACATGTTTATTGTATCAGTTTACACATGGTATTGTCAGTAGTAATCATAAACCTGATTTGAAACTGCCCAAATGAGATAATGATGACCACACGTACGTAATATCAGCACCACTGACACATGCAATTTCAGAGCTAACTGTTAATAACACTTACAACCACAGATTGTCACGTTAATGTTGCAGCACATAGCAGCAGCAGAGAAACAGTTTCAAAATACATAAGCACAAGAACTTTTATTACTACTGTCTACTGTGGGCACTGACAGTAGTTTTTATGTTTGTTAGTTTGCTTATTACTTTTAAACAACTTTTACTGTACATACTACCTTACATAGTACAACTTTTGACATAAAAAGAATGACAGCATCACTTTTAAACACTTTGATAGATCGATATGTGTATTTTTGTGTATATGATAATATAATATATCATCAAAATATATATATTTCTCCTGTTAAACACAAAAGAAAATATATTAAAGAACATGGGAAGCTACAAAGTTCTGGGGCACTACTGACTACCATAGTAAAGAAAACAACTTGTCTCTCTCACTCAGTCTGCTGGATGTTTGTTTATCCCGCTGAACTGCGGCAGGCCTACGACTGGAAGGCTGAAACAAATCTTTCTCTGCGCCTATGTGTGGTGACTCGGCTGGAATTAGAAGGCATTTGTAAACATTAGCCAAAGAATATCACTAAAGTGTTTGAGAGCCGCACTGTAAGTGAACTACACTGCAGTGAGAGTAGGTGTTTTACTGCATGATAACCGTGAGGTTGATGGGAGGTTTTCATAGAAGAGCTGCAGTGAGGAGAGACAGACTGTCACATACTAGCAGGAGCAACTTCTTAAGCAGAAGTGTGCTAATAATGAGTTAAACTGCAGGGAGGGAACATCCTCCAACCGTGCAGGGGAGCACGGGCTTGTCTAACAGACCTCCTTTGGCACTCCTGTCAGTAGACCCCAAGATTTGACATGCACAATATATTTCTACTATACAGATTCAAGAGCAATTACCATCCGAACACATGGAAATATTGCAACAAAATGAAAGAAATGTCATATTTCCTAAAGTATGTCATAAAAAGAAGCTAAGCTGCATTTTAAGTCTATAGTTTTTGTAGTTGTTCATTATAAAGCTAATAATAATGAACATAGAAGTAAGCCTGCATTTTAGTTTTATGAAATAAAGAGCATCTACATCCATCCATAGGTATCTCACTGTAGTCCCAATCTGCACAGCTGTCATGGAAATTGATGGTAAAGGCAACTCCAAACTTTGTGGAGGAGCCTTGTAGGCTTCTGAACTGTATAGTATGCTACTTTCTAAAACTGGACTTTATTAAGTAACTCATTTGAACAACTTGACAAACGGTTGCTCACATACGTCACAAAAATAGGTCTCTTCACACGAAGTGCATGGGAGACTTGAGTAACACTCATAGTTTATTACAGTACAGTTTGCGGTTCAAATGTCCCTTAGCGCAGTATGTGATACTAGAATGAGCACATAAAATAAATGCATGACACACACAAGTATTAAAGGAAACAAACACTTTGTATTAATTAAGTGGCATTATTTTCTAGCAACTTACATTTCAGTATTTAAAAAGTTAATATGGGGATTGCCTTCTCTGTGAAGAATACATGAATACTGTAACAGTCTTCTTTCTGAAACAGCCCTTGCATGTGCACCAACGAACGGTCTTATTGCTGTTTAAGGAATAGTTCACTTTAAAATAAAAAATTATGATAATAAACTCACCCACACGTCGTTTAAGCGGTCTGTGTCTTTAATAATTCTGTCGAAAAACAAATTGAAGCATATGAGGCAAGCTTTCCAGGCTTATTATCCATATAAGTAATACTTCAACGGGAAGCTGTTGGTTAAGGTCCAAATTTTAGTTTCATCGTAGCTTCAAAAGGCTCTTCATGACACCAGCCGATGAATAAGGGACTTGTGTAACGAAACAATTAGTCATTGCAAGAAAACAATGAAATTATATACTTTTTAAACAGTGTCTGTCATCATTACTTGGATATAAGACTAGACTTGCAAACTCGGAAGAGGTGAAAAGGTGACACACATGCAATTTAAAGCCCTGTTGGTGGGTGTGTGGGAAACCTCACCTTTTTTTGTTTTTGGTGATTTTACATTCAATTTTTGCATTCTGATACACTTTGACTTGTCACACCAGCCACAATTTACTGGTGAAAATGTATCTGCTTGCACAAGTTTTTCAAGTGAACCAAATGACATCTACTGTAGCAGCAGCTAATCACATGAAGTATGACCAAGCTCATATGCAAATATTAAACATCAAATTGTTATTTTGCGAGTTAAATACAATTTAAGATTTTTTTACTACATTATATCCAGCAAACAAAATGATGTTAACACGTAACTATGGTCAGCACAGTCATTCATTAAAATACAGTGGTTGTTTTTTGCGTGTTCATAGAGAGCAGTTGGTTCCCGTAAAAATGAACAAGTGTTGTTAATTTACTTATCTGAGGCCATCAACTCCTTAGTTATTGAAAGTTCAAAAAGCAGATAAAGAAACATAAAAGTAATCCACACGGCTCCTGGTGAAATATGAATGTGTGATGAAGCAAATTTAAAGGTCTGTGAAATAAGTATTATATATTAGTGGTAATCTCTTTATCCCAGACGACACTTTAATTGTGTTGTGTCCCCTTAAGCACAACAATGACATTAATGCACTCTTAGTGACGCATCCACAGACCAATTGCCTGACGTTATGATGTTGCCTGTTTCTGGGTTCTGAAAGATAAAATATGGCACCTGAGGACTTAGATTTCATAAATCACCACCACCACTCTGCATGTTTCACAAGAATGGTATATTTGGTTTCAAAGGGGCCAATTTTGCAGAAAACTACTAATTCACAGTTATGAAGAATAGGCTAATAAAGGATGTGAAAAGATTAGTATAGACAAACTGTAATGTTTCATCAGTCAGTCGTGTAATCAATGCATTAACATTGTTTTACTGTGCTGTGTTTACTGTTTAGCTGTGGCTCTGATCGTTAACATAAGTGCCATTATCTTAATAACACAAATCAATGCCATTTTGTAACTATACAGTATCTCTGTACAAATCGTCTTCTTTGAGTTAGTTACAGAAATGAAATGTAGTTAAAAGTCTAGTGTTTGCAGAAAGACCAATCACAACTGATTGGGGTGGCCGATCAGTCAGAGCACAGTGGGTTCGTGGAAGGGAGGGGTTTAGAGAACTGAATCTTCGAACTTGGGGTTTTCTATTCCGTTTTTTTATTAGTCGACTCCGATTCCCGACTCCCACTGTTGGAATCGATGGAATAGACTCCTCAATTTCATCTAACGTAATTCAAACAGGGACAGGAACACGAACACGAATATCAAATAACTGAATGCTCAGGTAGGAAACTTTTTGGCAGCAACTAATCGGTGCTTGCTAACACACACATGTGTGCAATGAACACACCATCAACAAGAGTTTATAGTGCTGGATGGGATATTGTTGGCCTTTCTGTAACCAACGTCAATACTAAGGATGGATGCAAACATGTCCACTCCAGTCAGAGATAAAGGAGGTACGAAGTTTACATTAAACTTGATTGGTTTCTAAATGTCATTCGGTTTTATTTGTCTCCAATTAAAACCACCATTTAACCGATTAGAGCCAACGACATCATTAGAGTCTAAATGGAGAAATATAGGAGACTCCAAGGCAGGAGTTGATTTTTGTAACTGACAAAGCAGCATAACCAAAACTTGCTGCATCTAATCCCGTTTTAAAATAGCTATATATTTTTGTTATTGTAGTAATATTGTTCACTTTGTAATGTAATGTTTTCACACCGGTGAATGAAACATGATGTATTAAAACCGATGCAATTGCTTCTGGTCTGTGCATGCTCAAGTGTATTGGAGGAGGCGTGGCTTGGATTGACATTTGCAGGGAAGGGAATTGTATGATTTTTCTACTTCATGGCTGAAGTTAGTATTTTCCAAAAAGCCTACTCCACCTTAATATTGAAAGTGGTCTTTTTTTCCCTTAAAATAACTTCTTTGTAACTTGAATGTAATATAGAAATTGCGAGGTTGGAAGAAAAACCAAACTGGTGGACTACAATGGACTACCAAACTGAAGTTTTTAAAATGATTTATGATATTTCATCTCTATTCATCTCTTTCTTCCTTTTTTTTAATCTGAATAACATTTTTTCCACCACAAAGAACCGTTTATGAAACAGAAAGATGTTAAAGGTTCTTTATGGTCCCAAAAGGTTCTTCCGTGTCATCGAAGAACCTTATGAAGAACCAATTTTTGTTGTGTATTTGTGACTGTTAAAGCTGCCCAAAGTTGGTTTAATTCACACACACAGCTACTCTAATGGAGTTTTAAACACATCGTTTCTTTATTTATGTCACAGATACCCAAATAACCAGTACTATAAAGTTGGAAGCGATCACTTACATTGTTCTCCTCTATATTTGAGTCGGCCCTTTTAGAACACCAAAAGAGTAGGTTTGTAAGTTTGGGGATGTTTGAAGCACATCCTATTTCATTCACAGTTAAGCCTCCTCAACAAACCCTGCTGGGTTCGTGACCCAGAGAAAGCACAAAAGAGCTATTAAATACCAGAGACAGTATCAGAACTTACACTGGTTGCATGACTCCACAGTGTGGCTAACCGACATACACAGACAACAAGCCAATGAAAAGTATGGAGTGAGGGGCTCTGTCTCACTGTGCAAACATATGCCCTGTCCTGCTAAAAGAAAAACTTGACATGAATTTCTCAACTAATGGCTTTTTAGATGGGTGACATGGGGGATATCCTATAATTAAACATGGAAAGAACATTTTTTTGGCTGGCAAACTATTGCTATGAAAAGATAGTTGGAAAGAGAAGGCCAAGATATTATTTGTCCTCCCTTCATCTTACCAGCATACGCACATACACACATACCAGTCATTTAACAGTAAAGAGCCACTGAGCCTTGTAAACACTAGTTTTGTCTGGCCTTAAAACTTGAGGCAGACACTCAGACTCCAACCACTCTACTGCTCACTTTTTTGAGTTGGGAAATGGAAAAAAACAACCACAATTCACGACATGTATATGTGAAAAGCACACAATTCTGGGACAGGGAGACACAACTACATTTCTTACAGTAAAATTGTGAACAGAAAAATTTGATGCCAAGATGTTCTGGGGTGCTGCTTAGTGATTTCTATAGTAGGTTATGGGTCTAGCTTGCATTCCCTTACTGCAAATAGGTACTGGGGCACATTCATTCTTCTTAAAGGGATAATTCGCCCAAAAATTAAAATACTGTTATCATTTACCCATCCTCTTGTCATTTCAAACATGCAAGACTTACTTTCTTAAGCTGAACACAAATGAAGATATTGCGAAGAATGTTGCTAACCGGCACCCATTCACTCCCATTGGTGTTGTGTCCATACAATAGAAGTGAATGGGTGCAAGCACTGTTCGGTAACCAACTTTCTTCAAAATATCTTCTTTTGTGTTCTGCAGAAGAAAGGGAAAGTCATACAGGTGTACATTGACAAGAGGAGAAGTAAATTAGGACAAAATTTCATTTTCGGGTGAACTATCCCTTTAAAATTATAAAACTTTTGGTGGAAAGATTAAAATATTTTGATGAAATAATAAACAAAGCTTTGAAAAAATCTGACCACATTAAGTCTTGTAGAGTCTTACATTTAATTTTAGGAAAAACGTCCCATATGGGAACTGAGTAACACATGTCATTATAAATGATACAGTAGTACTCAATATGAGTAATGGGTATGGAGTAACCTTCATTACAATGAAGTAATTCAGTAATAGTAAATCCTAAGCATTTTATGCTCACTCAAATTTTGATTTGAGTGGCCATTACCTGTTGGTAGTTATTAAAAATGGATATGGTTGTGCTGGAAACATTAAATGTGGGCTTTAAGTAAGGTGCACTTACGCATTAAACAGCAGATGAAAGCCATTTATGAGGTCTGACAGCCTTGTGCACAACCATCAGCGGTATGAATAAATGCGAGGTCTGGGTTAATTGTTTGCAGTATGTATGTGAGTGTCTATGTGCTATGTGTCTGACTTTTACATCAGGTAAAATATATGATGCTAAATTCAATAACAATGCACACATATGCTCTTTGTAATTATCATTTCATAAAATTTGATAACATATAAATGCAAACGAGATATTGTCAAAATGATTTAATTACAAATATGCTATCGCTCTCATTCACATTTTGATATGGTTATGTTAAGAATACCATTAGACTTTAGATTCTTTCTGTAAGTGAATTTCTTTCTCTCTCTTTAGAAACCATGCATTTGTGTCTTCCATTCAAATAAAACAACCCAATATCATAACAGCATTCCTTTTTTGAACACAATCTGTAATTTCTGAATGGACCACAATCTTCACTGCTTTATTCTACTGGATTGAATAGTGCAGAGCCCTTGTAACTGAATAAAACAGTACGTTCAGTTTGTCTTCATTTGGTCACTGTGACATTACTTTGTGACCACGTTCTAAGCAGTCTTGGCAACGTTCCATTTCTTAGAATTGTTGCTTACGTTCAAGAAACGTCCTAGTCATGTAACGTTGTAGAGACGTGATGTACCGGTCCTCAGATAACAAGGACACTGGCTATTTGATTAATGAATCTGGTCATTTTTACTAATATACAAGAAACGACCTAGCCACGTCCTCAAATAACGTCGTGAATTAATCCCATGGAGCCGCGCGCTCTCATCAAACGTTAACGGTCATTTCTTTTTACCTCACTGCCTGATTTTACTTTCGCGGTTTAGGTTTATTAATATTCTTTCTTTACATGTGACAGTAAACACATATTTGAGTGATTTTAGATCGTTTTGGCGCTTTTAAATGAACGGACCCAAAACATAGAGAATTACTCTAATTATGCTTAAAATGTAATCTTTAACGCACAGATTAAATCACAAATTAATTGAATCCTCTTTGTGAGGGATGATAAGTGTTTAAATAAAAATAAATAAAAAAGATTTTAACAACGTGACGGTTTTGTCGTTAGGACATGCTCATCACGTCCCAGAAACGTTATTTGTTATGTCGCTGCGACGAATATGGTACGTTCCAGGTATGTTTTCAGGAGGTAATCACCATGTCCCAACAACGTCCAATGTTGCGTCGTCAGGACGATTATGGGAATCACAAAGTTACGTCGCTGGAACGTTATTATGCTACGTCGCGGCCAGTGGCGGAGCTAGAGTTTTTGACATGGGGTGTCCTCGAGGTGGCCAATGCAGTTCAGGGGGTCCATAGACCATGATAGAGAGTAATTGTGGTAAAGTGATGCGCGGATGGCGGTTAAATCCGCGGGCGCTGCGGATGATCCGCGGGACGGGTGTGTCGGTTAATTAAAAAATACATTCTGATTAATTGCGGGTGGATGATATCATATACAATATTAACTAAATTTCTAAAAAAATACGAATTTGCTTTAAATGCATTTTAAAGCAGGCGCTAATTTACAGTAATTTAAAAGAAATGCGCGCGTGGTGGCGGTAGAGGACGGTCTATTTCTTAAAGCAGATATGGGGGCAAAACAGATCCGAGAGAAATTTAAAAAGGGAGAAATAAAAACAAAACAAAAGGTAGGAAAGAAAAGTACCGTGTCGGAGCGTTTTAGCGAAGTGGTTAACAAGGATGAATCAAGTGCTGGGTATGTAATATGCAACGGCTGTGAGGCACTGTATGTATATGAAAGCCATAAGACTGGTACCTCTTATATGGTACATTATGTATGTGCTAAATCGAAAGATTAGATTTAAGCATTTACAGACAAAGACAGTGCTATAAAATTTACTGAGTAATTAAAGTGACGATCGGATTCGGGTCGGGTGCGGATATCTATATCAGAGAAAATTATACGTGCCGTCGGGTGGCGGGTCGATAATTTATTTGAAGCAGCGGATGCGGTTGACATTTTAGCTTATCTGTGCATCCGCGAAATTTCATTATTCTTCTGTTACTCCTATCACTTTCGTCCTTGATTAATTTGAAAGCTGCGCGCGGCACCGGACGCTTTTTCAGCAAGTGGTGAAATGAGATGTCAATCATCATTTAACTGCCCAATAAAGTTTGACACCCAGGACACCCCTCTGGCTCCGCCTCTGGTCGTGGCAACAAGTATGGTCCGGTCCAGGTACGTCGTCACAACGTTTTAGCTGGGTGGTTGACTGTTAATATGAATTGAGACAATTTACTGTGTTTTTCTTGCAGTATTCCAAAATAAGGAAAGCAGACTAAGATTATATGACGTGATGCTCTAACATTTCGTGAGTAAATACATTGATGTGTATAATGCAGTGCAATACAGTCAACCAAAAAAATTAACAGGAAAAATTACCAATACTTACACTTTACCGAAGTAAATTTATTTAAATTGTTGTTGAATATGTGTGACAATGGTATTTACAGTGTTTTAATTTAAACAAAAAGATATCATGATTGCATGAAATTGACACTGCAATGCAGTACTGGAATTAAAATTTACGTTTCAATGCAATGCAGTAAAGTGTATATTTTTGTTGTGTGTGTGTTCACATATAATCTATTGAAATGTAATTTCAAATAATGAGCTCATGGAATATATCTTTCTAAAAGAAGGTTAACCACAATGTTATAACACATGCCACAAAGCGGCTGACGAACCCACTGTTGAACGTTTATGGCTGTATCACTGTAATTGTGGTATACCGTGCAAGCAAAAGAGTACTCTATAATGGCCTCACAATTACTTTTTTTGCATATAAAATAGACATGATCATAATAATCACTCAAACAAAAGGTAGCATTTGAGAATATACTGTACCTTACAGAAGGACAGAATACTCTATGTGAGCTGCTCTCGATAAATTTACACTTAAGAACAGCTATAGTTAAAAAAGACACAATAATAGGCCCATTTTGTGAGGTGCAGGGTAGGGAGGAAAGGATCCACCGCAGGCTATGCTGAGAGAAACGGAGATGAAACTTCTCCTTGAATATGTTAATTAAATTCTGCTGATCAGCACATTTACATAGACCAAATGCATTTTAACATAGAACACATATGACGTGACATATGTAATAGTTGTTACAAATATTAACATAGTAGGACAAACTGCACCTCAACACTGCTACATAAAATAATGAATCACAAGCAAACACACGCACACACTAGCAATTTCGGGGATTTATTTTTAGTAATATATAACATTTAACATTTAACATGAACTAATTGTCTACCTAATGCCTGGTTTTAATCAAAAAATGTCACAAAATGTTCTCTATCTAAAGCTAAAGGCAAATGGTTATAACATAAAAAGACGCAGTTTAAATTACACAGTGATAAAGACACAGTTTAAAAGACAACTTGATTTCCTTAAATCAGCATTAATTAGTGTGCTTCACTACACACACGCGCACGCAACATGATCTCACTGGAAATCTGTGTGTTGGTGTAGAACTTTGTACTCCACAAAATTTGGCCCTGATGTGCATACTTACAGACAAGTGAATGTTTGCAGTTCTCTGACTAAAAAGCCATCTTGTTACTAATGACCTAAACTGAGAATAAATCGTCAAGAATGATCGTGAAGATTTTATTACCAGGACTGTACATATATCCATATTTTTAACCGTTAAGCCCAAATACAGAATCTGCTGCCTGCAATGGCTAAATTTAACCTCCCAGCCTCTGTCTCCAGTTTCCCTTCGACTGGAGCAGGTGTAGCCTAACCCCCCAGAAGTCTGAATGTTGCCATTTTTGCAATCAGGTAAAAATTGCTAATTTCACTATTAAGGGTTCTTTAAAAATAGGTAATTGACAAACCGTCTGTTAATGCATCAGAATTCAAATGAATGACACTTTCACTTTAAAATTAATGACCATAAGAAAATTGCATTTTATAGTGTCTAAAAGACACAAATTCAACAAAAGTTGGCATTTAACAATGATGATAGAAAAATGTGATTTAACTGATTTCCCAGTACACCCCAGTTGAAAGTATCAAAGTATCACCAAATTTCACCTTGCACTGATATACTGTACATGTGTTTGGTATAAATTTCACTAAAGTAAGCTCCATTTTGCTCTCACACCCATTGCTTCAACGTGTCCTATAGAAAAAGACAAAATGACAGCATTTTAATGTAAAATTATAAATGTTTAGCTGATAAGTGAAGTCAAAAACTGATCTGGGACGGCATGCAACTGCACGAATAATGAAATCCGTTAAGCTGCCAGTTTGACTGTGTTTTTCTGAGGCAGAGTTGTTGGAGAAATGCAGAAGTATGCCGGGTGTGATGTGTGGCCACCGTTACCAAACAACACTCCATCAGCATGTCTGACCACCCCAGAGCGAGAAAACTCTCAACTGCCAGCTATGCCTCACCTCACCCTCCCTCTGGCCGAAGTCAACACCCGACACGAGCAGTATCTATGTGTGTGTGTGTTCACGCTCTACTCCCAGGGATTCAGCTATTTCTTGCTTCATCAGCAGTTTTTGTGTCCTTTCTGTCCCCCCACTGGTGTCTGAACTATCACCACGTGCGATAGAGAAGTTCAGAAAGCCTGTAGGGTGTACTTTCTTCAACACACATATGTGTGCACACGCACAAACTAATACAACTCAACTCAACTTTATTTTTATATAGCGCTTTTTACAATTTTCATTGTTACAAAGCAGCTGTACCTGAGATATATTGACTACAAGAAAAACAACTAAAGGCATATACCTGTAAAAACAAGAAAAGGTGAAAACAACAAAAGACAGACATACAAATGCTCCACACACACAATATGCATACATACTTACACACATTGACATAGATGCACACACGCAAACACACTCGCACACACGCACACTGAAAGCACACATAGGATAGAGAACCACAGGTCATATATTAAACAGACTATAAATTCTTAAATGCAATATTAATTATGTCTAACTTCTAAATTCTAAAGCAGCCCCCCCGGCGAGGCGAAAAGTGCAAAACAATATGCAAACGGTGGCGAGGAACCCAAAACTCCAATTGAGAAAAAAAACCTCAGGAGAACCCAGGCCCAACCAGGGGATTCCAGTTCTCCCCTGGCAAAAGCTGCTGCCTCTGCACAAGCTCAACAGTGCTTGCACAACAAGGCTAAATAAAAAATAAATAAACTTACGAATAAGGTAAATTGTAGATTTAAGATTATCATTAACAATCAAAGGTTGCTAGTTCGATCCCAGCATCCACCACCAGTGTGTCCTTGAGCAAGACACTTTACTCCACGTTGCTCCAGGAGGATTGTCCCTGTAATAAGTGCACTGTAAGTCGCTTTGGATAAAAGCGTCTGCCAAATGACTAAATTTAAATGTAAATGTAAATGTAAATGCATTAACAATCTAATAGCATTTGAAGTGTTGTAGAAAAATCCTGTCAAGTTGCGCGTACTTTATCCAGCTCTATCATCTCAGCTCTTGTTAGGTCTTATAATACACACACTAATACACACACTCACACCAGTGTGTGCTTCTGTTTATGTAGGTTAACCAAATGTGTTGTTTTATTTGCCCCAAAAGCTAAAAATGCTGCCTGTACATAGAAGTTCCCCTTAAAACATCTGCTGGAAAAATGACCTATACAAGTCTTACAAATGTGAGAGTTTCGGAATACATCTCAGCAATGTCACAGACTGAGATCAGGTATTTCAAAGCCTATCAAAAGTCTAAAAGTTTAAATTTCTTAGCAAGTTTATCCATTATCAGATTTTCTTTATTCATGCCACACAATCTATGCTGTTGCCTTATTTGAATCTATTTTTTCTAATAAGCAATATTAGAAAAAAAACTTTAGAAACAACTGAGAACTCCGTAAAATCTTCTGAGCAACCTCTGAGTAATATATTTTGGCTCTGTGTACGAAGGCTTTAAAGCACATCCGACGTTTGTCTATCATTTGTCTACTAAGATGCCTTCATCCACTTGTGTTCAGTACTGTGGAAAGAATAAAGATGTGTCTAATCGAGTGGCTGAAATAATAACACAAAGTGTCTTTTTTATCTTATGATTCCATTTATGCTGAGAAAAAAAATCTAAAAAGTAATTTAACATTCACTTCAAGTGATTTCAATTAATTGTGTTCTAGGTCTTTTAATATTGCGGTGCCTTCATATGACAAGCTGTCTGTTAAGTCATTGACTGACTGGGAGAAAGTCAGCAAGTCAGTTTGGGACATGCTGTAGCTGTGTCATGAGCAGGTAACGGCTCATTGACCAGGAGTGTCATAGACTAGAATAGTGCATGTTCCTCAGCCGTTTCTAAAGGGCAGCAGCTGGAAACAACGGCACTTAAAGCACTTCATTGAAAGCTGATCTGTCCTTGTCATCTCCGACAGCGCCTTCTCCCTTTTCCCTGGCGGGGGAACGTGAGGCTGGAGCCCTGCCAGCCTGATTCTGTGCTCCACTTAAAAACAATGGGATGGGAACGCACAGCATAATGGGAAGGGCGGAATGACATTAACATCTCATACTCATTATGCAGATAAGGGAGAAAACCATAAGGGAGAAAGAAGAAAAGAACATTCTAAATAGACATTGGATTCGACAGAAAGGGAATTTCAAATGTGAACAGGGTAAACAATCATATCTGCAAATAAATAGTTTTCACAAAGTCGTTTGATGGGTCTGAAAGGTATAAACACTTCAATTCTGTTCACAATAATAAAATTAAACAACGTTCAATTATTAACACTATTTATGAATACAAATAGTCATAAAAGATGTTTGTTTTTCCCTGGAATGTAATATACTTCATTAACAGTAGGCCCCTTTAATGGTTTGTAGCAATTTGGTACATTAACATAAAATTAATAGCGGGCACAGGTGTTCGTGTCTTTTTATTTTTTTGTGGGGGGGTTGGTCTTCATATCGTTTTTATTGATATCATTTATATCATTTTTATTGACAGTGTTAGTAAACTGGAGACACAAAATGCTGCATAGACCTCCTTATGTGCACCACTGTGCAACATCTTGACGCACATACATTATCTGCCAGCCCATGACTTTCAGATATAAGCTTTTTTACAGCGGCTTTAAATTGGCTCAGATGTTCAGCTTCTATAGCAAAATCTATTCATTTCATTGTTTTCAAATAATAATGAAAGTGTGCTTTCCAAAACTTTGCATTATAAACAAACGCAAAGGACACAAGATCTCTTTGTCTTTTGTCTCACTTTAAAAGGCACAAAATATTATTCAATGAATCATGTTTGGTTGGGCAGCAGTGATCAGAACTTAAAGTCACTAAAATCCCTTGTGATCCAGCAAATATTTGAATGTCACTCACAGTGCCAAACTCACACAACACCAAACCATGGGTTAGGTGCACGAGGTTGTTCAATGAGAGGTTATACAATCTTACACAAGTTCACACTGAGCCTGGAGCTTCATCTAGGCTAGGCTCACAAACCCATCACCCCTGTACTTAAAGTTAAGCCCATAGGAAGGTGAATATACTATTTAAAGCTGCTTTCAGTGCAAAGCAAAATGTTTCATATATTACTTCAGGAAGCGTCCACTGTGTATGTGTAATTCAGGTATAGTATGATGAATTCAAACTATCATATTTACAAAACTATTATGAAAAAAATGGTGTTGTTTATTAATTTGCTGAAATCAAATAAAAATGTAATTTGTACCGTACCGTAGATTGCCTTAGCAAGGTGGTTCTCAAGCTTTTTGGTCACGCCCCCCTTTTAACCCATAAAAAATCTGGTGGCCCTCACTCAACAAGAAATGATATGTACAGTACAGAATATATATGCTGCGTACAGTACCACTGTGCTTGTCCGGTGTAGGTATGCCTTTTGACATTGAAAACATATTTTATGTTGTGACACCTGGCTTATCATAATAAGCGGTACAGTGTGTTCGACTTCATGTGGCACAGTGTAAACATCAATGTACCACGAGAGTGATTCTGAATAAGACTGATGCATTTGCTTTTATATCACGTGTTACTTTTATGTCATATGCTGAACAGTCTGCGCAGCCTGTATGAAACTTAACACACCTAATATATATGAAAAGGGAACCTATTCTGCAATTATTGCGAATTTTGGCAGTGTTCAATGCGATATTCACTTTTGTATGAAGGGTAGTTGTCACAGCTGTATTGTTTTCTTCTCCTGCTGGTGCACCCCATACCTTGAGAACCACTTAGTATCACTGGTCTCAACAAATAAATCTTGTATTTGCTATTAAAACTAGCTACTTGTTTTCCTTTGCCGTTCAATGCCAGATAAAAATGTAGAGGTATAGGTCTTTACAATAGAAATGTTTTAAATAATGATAAAAACAGATTTAGTGCCAGACTGACAGTTTACCACAGCGCAAATGCTTCTTTTGGCATTAATAAAGTACTTTCAGGAATTACTAAATACACGCAGTGAACAATTAGTGCTGTAAAGGCGTGGACAGGAGTGTTTTTTTCGGCTGACCTCATTGCGTATGAATTTGTATGAGTTTCTCTTGAGACACAAAATATATGGGAGGAGAGTATTTAAATGAAAGTATGATTTACTAAACATTTGCACCCGTGTGTTCACTGGCATTTGCTCTTGGTAAATTGCATTGGTCATTATGGAAATGAGATATTTGTTTTTAATGTGCATCTTTATAAGTAAATCACCTGCAAATATGTTCATTACTATTAGCGCCTTTTCACTAATTCGTCATGTTCTGTAATTTTGGCTTCTTAGTCAAGTGTGTGCAAACTTTTCTCTGATTGTGTATATTTACCAAAAAATATCCATATATAACACCTTAACAAATATTAAAATGTATGTAATTTTTCATGCATTTCAATTTTCTATACATTTTAGCTATAGTAAATATGCATATACTTTGTAGGTAATAATGCTTTTCCTGTCTTTTTAAACATTCTGATGAATCTGAGGCAATTTCATGGGTGGTATGTGTATAGTGTAAGAGAAGTGCATCAGAGATGAGAGCCAGAGGAGTGACAGGAGGTGTTTTACCTCACTCCTCTAGGCCAGGGTCCGGAAGATCACAGCTCCTCACAGTCACAGATGAAGAAACTTTCTGGTAGACCTAAGAAAAAGAGAGAGAATGTCAAACTAAATGAAGTTGCTGCTATTTATTATATTTTCATATAACACATTTACACATAAAAATTTGCCAATCAAACAATTCATATAAGTATTTTTGATAATTCAGACATTATGGAAATTAAGTCTTACTCTTGTCACACAGGCAGAACTCAAATCTGTGGAAAAATTCATAAATTATGTATGATGGTATGTATGATGGCCCTAAAGTTTTTTCTAAAAGGACCAACACAATGTTTATTTGCAATTTATATAATGTTAATTCCAAACTTAAATATAAATCATTATACAATTATGTATTTCAAATTTACCAACAAAAAAATGTTTTGTAAAGACGTATGTTAAATTTAAATTTTTCCAACAATTGGCTTGTTTGTTTGTTTATCCACGAAAAGCAATATCAAACATTTACCTTTTGTAAATACATACTTTTTGTATGATTTCAATTTCCTTATTTCTATACTATTTTTATGTCTCTATTCAGGGAAAAGATGAAAACATATAATAAATAAAACGATAGAGAAAAAAAATAAAACATACAGAAATAGATTTATATCTATATAATGTAGATAAAACATTACAATAAGTAATATAAATACAATAAACTGTAAATACTCACAGGTAAATTCAAGACTTTCAAAAATCATAAACACACTATATGTATAAGCATATACATTAAATTGACTAATTATAAAAACATACTGGTTGGTTGTAGATACTGTTTAGTCAGATGCTTTATTAAAATATATTGAGTGTAAAATTACAAGTCTATAAGGAGATATTAAAACAGTATATATTAAAGAGTAACTCAATACATTTTTATCTAATTATGCTATCTACCTACCTACCTACCTACCTACCTATCCATCCATCCATCCATCCATCCATCCATCCATCCATATAAATTCAATGGGTACTGAAAAAATATGTTGAGCAAATCTGATATTAGCTGATTTACAGAAGAAGACAGATGAAGAATAGCTGCATGTCTGGTGGAAGAGTATATAATATATGCTTGTGTGTGTGTGTGTGTGTAGGTGTGTGTGTGTGTGTGTGTGTGTGTGAAGGTGTGTTTACAGGAAATAAACACAGTATCCCATGAGGGCAAAGATCTGTGTAATGATTATAAAAGGCTTTGCTCACTGACCCCCACACATCCTTTGTGCATCACACAAAACACAAACCTGCTCTTAAAGATATGGACCATACCACAACTAATCATTGTGAAAGTCTGAATTACACAAAGACTATTTATAAATACTATATAACAGACAGCTTTTTTTACACCTTTGGGAGGTTGGCAATGTCATGAGATTTCTCCAAAACTTCAAACTACAAATTTATGATAAAATTACAAATTACATAAAATATAATATTACAAAATAAACAATAAATTAAAATACAGCCATATTTAATGCAGAGTGTAAATATGTGTGGTCAAATTCAGTTACAGTTTTTCTCAGTCGCTTTGGTGCATTTCTCGCATCACTATTAACATTTGCACAACATTTAGTTCAACCTCCACAACATTTAGTCATTTGTGCACATCATAGTAGCAGTTTCTCCTTACTTCCAACAAATTGCAAATGATTTTGGACACGCATCAATTGCTTTCATACAACTCTCTGCTGTTTTATAACATTATCATTTTCTTATGTCATGTCAGTCAAAATTAACTAAACTTGTGAATGCTTAATAGTCATTCCATGTAAAACTTAAAGTCCTCATTTCGTTGCTTGAGTCATTAAATACAAAAATGTTGAACTAGTTGTCGAGATAATATATATTTTTTTGAAAATACAGAGAGCAACCATTGATGTCCCAGGCCAACGAGGAGGGAATATTACTATGTGTGCAGCCATCTCAGAAAATGGCGTCCTCCCCCATATACCACGTCTTGGTCGATACAACACACAACATCTGCTGACTTTTTTAGACACTCTTTACAGGGACATAATCCCTGAAAATCAGAGGGGTCTAACTGGAGACCATCTGAATAAGCATGTTGTTGTTTGTGATAATGTGCGGTTTCACAACTAAGATGTTGTTAGACAGTGGTTTGCAGCACATGATAGGATGCTGGTGGAATATATATGACCGGCATCCACATACCCAAATGGCCCTGCTAGTGGCCATGGATGCAGCATGTGATGACATCACAGTAGAGTCCTGCAGAGGGTGGATTCGCCACTCGAGGAGATACTTTCCCTGTGCATTGCAAAAGATGATATTCGCTGTGATGTAGATGAAACTATGGGACCAGACAGAGAGGAACGTCTGAATTTGCATGAATAATTTGCAGTACTATGTATGTTGTATGTTCAGTTCCAATATGTACTGCAATATTGTTTACAGTTGTGCACAGCTCTACCCAAAGGGAGTTTCTGTTTATGGGGTCAGTTGTGGTCTAGTGGTTAGAGAGTTGGACTCGTAGCCAGAAGGTCACTGGTTCAATTCCCAGTGCCACCAGGAAATGACTGAAGTGCCCTTGAGCAAGGCACCTTACCCTTGTTTGCCCACTGCACCCTACTTGTAAGTCGCTTTGGATAAAAGTGTTTGCCAAATGAATAAATGTTTGTTGTAAATAAGGGTGTATTTTTTCTTTTGCACAATGCTGTGAACAAATTAGAATTGCAAAGAGCATATGCAGTAAAATTGTGAAGCATACATATTCAGTGTCCTGTATTCAGATACCTCACTAAATACAGTAATGTCTAACTTTACTGTAGTTTTCAAATGTCTGTGCAAATAGTATATAGTGCTGTCTTACGCATTTTCAGGAAGTGACACCAAAATCGGACTTTTTTGCATTGGAAAACCTTTACAGAGTAAACTGTCATAATGAAAACATGACAAAGCCATTTGACTATCTTGTTCATAAACAGTGGTGTCAGGACTTTTCATCTTGATGACATTGACACTTTCATTGACATGAATACTTGCTTTTTTAGGAATGAGCTATCCATTTTGAGCAAGTGACACGCTTTTGCAGGTTATCAACTATGTTTTGCAGTTTGTACTAATTGTTTTGAGAAATGCATTAACTGATGTGCAAATGTAAATAGTGATGTGAGAAATGCACAGAAAAACTGTAATGTCAAATTTGAAAAATGAGAAAATAATGTCAAAATGAGAAAAACTGTAATGTCAAATTTTCACTAACTTCAGTATAACAGTAACATTTCCCTATACACACAATCTCAAGATAGAAGAGATTTTTTACATGCATGCTAGAAGCCTAGTCTAGGCACAGCTGTGGCAATACAGGTTCATGATTTATCATTTCTACATGGCAAAAGCTGGCTCCTTTCTGAGTAATTAATTATCAGCAAAATAATTTCAACTCTGCAGCTACAGTATATGCTTTCTGTCGCCATGTCTTCTCTCATTTGTAGTCTCCTCTTAGCCAAATACTTTAACAAAACCACATACAGCGTGAATGTATATGTATATTCACTCATTTGGCTCCAGGAGCTGAGTGATAACAAAATAAAACTATAATCATTTGTTCATTGTGCCTAGAAAACAAAAAAGTCGAAGTCGAAAATTAAGCTGTATTTCTACATTTTGTAAAACAACAGAAGAAGTTTTTATGCACAATGTGTCAAAGGGTGTTTTCAATTTTGTCATGTTTTTGTGTGATATGTTTTTATTAGCATTATTTTTAAACCTTAAATCTGTCAGAACAGAATAGAACCACTGTAGTTGCACTGTTTTGGGTCTGAACTTGTATATCTCAGGTGCATACTGGTTTTTTTTTAAATAGCAAAAACGACTTAAGACTTTGCTGTAACTCAATTTTAATTTAGCAGATGTTCAGCAGAGTCAAAATTATTTTGTAAGAACATGTGCTTCAGCACGCATTTTGTCTTCCATAATCTGTTATTCCTATTGTGAGTCACTGCTAAAACAAATAAAAGCAGACAAGGTGACACTTATGATGCTATAACTTCAGTCAATACTTAAAGCGAAGTCCATCACATTGACATACATTTGAACTTTGGAATGTTCAAGTACTGTGTGCCATAAAAAAGACAATTGTGTGCTTTTGGTTTCTGCTGTAGTCTTTTCCAAAAGATATTTAAGATTAAAGGGAAATTCTGCTCTCCTTTATTAGTGGTGCTTTAATCTGAGTCAAATGCCTGTTTAACAAATATTTTATAAATATGAAATTAGTTTTGTTTATTTTTAATGTGTTATGTGCTGGATTTTTGAAACACGCAATGCATGGGGTGCATGAATCTAAAGTGAAATCTAAGCAAGAATTACGTTTAATTTTAGAAAATGTGATCACTGAATAATGCAAAACTTTAACAAACCACATCCAGAGAAGACTTTAGGAGAACCAAATTGCATTTTATTGCATATCATATATGTGTAGAAAATGAAAATAAGCACATATGAACATCACATATGGTTAGTGGATGAAATAATTTTGCACAGCAAAATATATATATGAAAAAGTTTGAATTACCTTAGTTAAAAAAATATTGATGAATGATATATCCTGAATTTATACAAACAAGGTATCAATCCCTGACTATAAACAATGTCCAGACATTTTTATATTGATTACTATATTATTGCCTTGTAAATAATGTATTGTTGATAGAAAAAAAAGAAAGAAAGAAAGAAAGAAAGAAATCATCGAGTCCTGCTTGACAATATAGATATCTTAATAAGAATTTATCCTTTAGGTTTCAGCAAAGCCATGATGGGTGTTCTTTAAATTAGCGTTCTGGATAGATTCCATTATCAAATACGTATATGATTTGCTACAAGCTACATTTAGTGCAACTCATTCCAAAATGGTTAGAAATGTATATGAGACAATCATTTTCCAAATGCATGATTTTCCATGTTGACTTAATATTCTAGTTGAACACTCTGGTTTCAAAATATAGCAAATGAGGCTAGAACATCTGTCAAACTGCTGTTTTCATTGCAAGCACATGCTGCTAAAAAAGAGTTTTGAATTATACAAATCCAGCTGTATGCAAACCTCACCAATATGAAAGACCATGAACAGGCAAAATTGAAACTCTAAGTCACTCTTATTTATAAGTGTCAACATGTGGCTACACAGCTACTTTCAACTGTTCTCATACGGCGAACAAAATGTGGAACATTCCATCAAAATGCTAGAGTTTATTATAAATGCACAAACCGCTTTTAGCAACAGCACTGCACTGTTTAAGTTCCAGAGAGAGGATAGAAACCAGGTCCATGTTAGCTCCCCCGAAACATTGCTTCCAAGTTGGCCCTCAACAATGCACAGGCTATATGAAAACTGTATGGTTCAATCTTTTCATGGGGTAGGACAGTGATATAATGCTCCTGTCATTTCATTATTCCGTATTCCGTTAAGAAAGTGATTGGGAAATGAAAGCAATGTATGAATGTCATGCTGATAGAAGTTCATTTCCAAGTAGTTCAAGTTCATGATTAAGCGCATAAAAAGGAAGGGGGATAAAGGAGGACGACCATACATGTCCAGCGTGCAGGTTCTTAAAATAACATGTCCTTTTACATAGCAATAAGTAGATTCTCATGTAGTCACAAAAAAAGCAAGCCCAAGGCATGAGATGGTCATGGGGGAAATGAGAAGAATCCTCTGACTTTGGTTAACCAAAAGGCTCAAAAAGAAAAAGAAAACATTATTTTATGGCATAATGGGAAAAAAGGCAAAAATGGGGGTAAAGGTCAACATTTTGAGTGTATATGCATATACATCAAAATATAAAATATGAATGCATATGAAGGGGAAAACACACACAAGCCAGACTCACAAGTTCAGTCTGGATGCAAAACAAGCCCCAAACACTGAAGGATTGAAAAAAAATGTTGTCAGCCTTGATACAACGACCCCCAAAACAAAGAAAAAAATTCCCGAGCTCTTTTTGTAATGAAAACTCACATGAAAAACTCAGGAGATGAGGGGTTGTTGTCGCTGCTCGACGAGTTTTCTCGAAAGCCGCTGCTCACCAGCTTTTCGTACTTCTCTTTGTACGCGTCTCTTTCGCGAACCAGTCTGGAAATCTCCTGCTTGAGGTGGTCCACTTGCTGCACGAGCTGGGTCTTCTCGCCCTCCAGGACGTGCTTCTGTTGGACCCGCTTAAAGCGACACGACTGCGCATAGCCTCTGTTTTTCAAGGTTCTCCTCTTCTGTTTGAGACGGATCACCTCCTCTTTGCTGACACCTCGCAGCTGGCGGTTCAACTCCCGCACGGTCATGCTGACCAACTGGTCGTCGGAGAAGCGGTCGTCCAGGTGTGCATACTGGTGATGGGCAGCGGGGTTGCCGGACAGGACCCCAGTAGTTTGGTGCGGCTGGTGACTATGGTGGTGATGGTGAAGATGGTGGTGATGAGGTGCCCCGTTCTGCGCTGCGGCGGCGGCAATGACTGCGGACACCACCGCGGCGGCGGAGCCCATCTCCTCCCCAGCCGCTGCGCCTCCTGCTCCGGTTGCGCCGGTGAATTGCTGAGCTCTCGCATAGCCGTCGAAACTCTGATGACCGCTGCTGATCAGCGCCTCCACCGCGTCCTCGGGACTAAAGCCCAGCGTCTCCGGGTTTAGCTGTTGTTGGTAACCGGTCATCCAGTAAAAATCCTCCAGGTGCGCCTTCTGCTCGCTCCCGGAGCCCGGGCTGGGCTCCGAGAAGCTCGGGGAAGGGGGAACCGAGCTGCAAGGCGTACTCATCGGGGTGGAAGACAGAGATCCCCCGGCGATTAGACGGCTGCACTGGCTGATGCTGCGATCGGGCTCCGGTGGCTCCTTCTTCACCTCAAACTTCATCAGATCGAAGTCATTAACATATTCCATAGCCAGGGGACTTGTGGGCAGGTCGGGGGCGCTCAGTGCCAGCTCTGATGCCATCCTCTTGGTGCTGACCGTTCTCCAGTGAGGCTGAAGGGTTGCTGTCAGGACAGGCTGGGTCGGGTGAGGGTGAGCCAGCTTGGTGATGTTTAAATGTTTCACCTTAAACAGGAACAAAAAAGTATTCGGTGCGCTCCAAACTCAAGATTACGCGCTCTCGTTGGCACTGTCCGCTGCGTGCACTCATCAGATCACTGTCTCCTTTCTGCGCAGGAAACTTTGGGTTTTAAACATAACACTTTAGTGACTCCAGAAGAGCGGACTGCATAGGGGCTTGACAGCTGGATGTATTGGTGAGGAAGTACACACAGATCGAGCAGAAGAGAGTTTTAAAAGTCGACTTGGTACACTAGAGATTAAAAGCACGACGGTGTATTACAGCCGCCGTGACGTCGGACGCGAAACCAGCCAATAGACGTTCCGGATCTCATGTTTATTAGAATGTAAATCGGAAAGTAAAACTTTTCTGGTCAGATGACTGTCACTTGAATGACTATGAGGAAAGAGTTAATGTTCACTGTCAACGTTTACCTCTCCCCACCTTTATTTTGTGTATCTTTTCATTCATTTAATTCACTAAGTTCAATAAGTTTTTGCTTCGTTGGTGTACTATTTTGTGTTTGTAATGCGTTTTAGCATTAACATTTTGAAGATCTTTTAAAATAATGTATTGTATGCTCGTATGTCAGAAAATTAACATATTTTGCATTTAAGAAAATAGTTCAAATACAATTCTAAAGAACAATTTAAAACATAATAAAAATCACATAAGCTCTCTGTAACTATTTATGATTGATGTAGGCTATATTAATAGATTAATCAGAGGGCATGACAAACCTAAATAACAACAAAATAAAATAAACAAAACAACTAAGTAATTTGTACATTTCAAGTGCCATTTTAAAATAAATAAAACTGTTTTTTTAAAGAATAACAGACAAAGCAAGTAATGTTTATTGAGTAGAACAGCAAGGGGCATTTTTCTAAACTCAACAGTGCCACCTTTCGGATAGTAAGATGATGTGTGAGTTTAACACGTGTGTGTGAGAGTGTATATTATGTTCTGTTAAAATGCGAATTTTAATAACAAAATTATTGCAATGTGATATAACATTTAACTCAAAAAAAGACTCATTAGAGTGTTTTTTTAGGGTATTAGCTGTATTTTCATGCATTCAGTTTAAGTTATATTCTTATATTCTATTTTAATTCTACTTCAAAGATAATGTCAGGCAACTTCTTTACATACAATTTGCAGCTGGGCTTTGGGCTCACGACAGGCTTTTGTTCAGTTATGAACCAAATGATCCAAGCTGAGATCAAGAGATTGGCTATAAAACTTGTTTCTCGGGATCTGCCAAATCTAGTCAAAAATTAAACTACTCTCTGTTCATTGCTCTTTTACTAGAGGTCAGGGGTCAATTACGGCAGTATGTCAATGAGATATTTCTCTCCTTTTCATTGTTCAAGTAATCACTATCAAGCAAGCCCTAAGGATAGTATATAAGCAAAGCCATTTCCCTACTTTGTATAAAATGCCTGTCTGATTAATTAATGTTCCTGTCTAGATCTTTAAGGTTGTTCTTCAGTTCCATAACTCTTGCCGTCTTGGCTTTCCTGAATTTTAATTAAAAGCCCTTTACTGAGCATTGTGGAAAAAATAAAAAACGATTAAAATCCACAAGGATGTTCCCATGTTTGGGTGAATTGCCCATTGGAGAAAGTGTCCCCAGTGGCCATGCCTAGCTTGTGTTAGAAACTTGAACCAGCAAATAGTGATTTCATGCGCCTCACATAGGCATGTAATCATTTACTTAGTATCTTTTCTGACAAAGTCTATAATCTCATACTTGCGATCTCTGGTATTTTTAGAGGCCGGAATGAGACAAGTGTAATAATAGGTGAAATCTCTCCTACCACTGGCCATGAACGATAACATCAGTTCCCTTTGCTCTATGTGTATATGCACTGTATTTGCATTGTACATTGTGAGAAAAAAAAAACAGAAAATAAAATAAATTTGAAAACAAATTATAAAAGGGAATAAACACAATGTTTTACTTTGCCTAATTTCTGTATAAAGGTCCAGTGTGTAATTTATTGGAGGATCGGTTGACCGAAATGCAATATAATATAATATACATAATGAAACATTATGTTTTTTTTAGGCTCCCAATGAGCAATTTCTATCTACATACACCGCAGGCTCCTTTGCATGTTTCTAAAGTATGCCTAAACGGACACACTGCTCTAGAAAGCATGTTTCGTAAATAGTTATCTCTTTCGGCAAAGAAGCGAAAATGTGACAACATTTTGGTCCTGTTCAGCCACCGTAGTGCTTCGAAAGGGAGGGGTGGAGTGAGCAGTTTGGTTACAATTCACAATCTCACCACTAGATGCCACTACATTTCATACACTGTAACTTTAATATATAAAGCAAGAATTTTTGAAGAGATCTTAAGATACATACTGTTGGGATTAGGGAGACCTTTGATTCTTGCATTTACAGTAATTACGATGTGGCTAGTTTAAATCAAAAAAAAATGTGGGGCTTTCTTCGCACCACATCTGTAAAGCTTTCTATTTCTTATATCTGACCAACACTTGGAGGTGTAACACTTAGTGTACTCACACCTGACATTCTTGCATTGTGAATGCACATTAATTTAGTTCCAGTTTTATTTATTTACATATTTATTGAGGTTTATACTATGGCTTGGGCTGTTTCTGAGTAAGTTACTGGAGTACAGCATGGCAGTTATGAGACAACGGATAGAAAAGGAGCTTTACAGAAGCCCACTAGTCAATACAATTTACACAGCATATCCAGGTGTTGTGGTTGTATTTAAGGTTGTGTTCTCGAGTTTTAGTTAGCCAAATTGGGTTGTGATCTGTTTCAGACAATGCTTGTGCTACACTGCATTGAAAAGCTTGCTTAAGTAAAAATTTGACATTGTTATTCTCTTTAAGACACTAAATACTTGTAAAATGTCATTAAATAGTAAATATGCATCCTTCTTTAAACATATTTATTAATTTCACAGACGTTATTAGAGCCTGTTTGCTTAACACTGCACTACGCCTTAGTAGCAAGTACTGTATATGATGGTACATTAAACTCAGTGCATTTCCAATGCAGCATAATCCAAGCAAACTATTCGTATAATATTATTTCACAGGCACACATGAAAGCTCAATGACCTCTAGTTTCTTCTAGTTTTCATTTGAGCAGGTTGCTGAAGTGAATTACAGAAAAGTTTCTTAAAGCCACACTACTACTGATCAAAGGCTTTACTTTGACCTTTAACCTCGCATCTGATCACAAATAAACAGAGCTCACATGTCAAATCAAAAATAGCTGTGCAATAGATGGATAAATCAATCTGTGTTATTTGGCTAACTGCATTACTCAATCCGACTGTGATTAATCTAGGCTCATGTGCATATTGGGCAAACCAGGGTGTTTGGTTGTTTTTTGCTTTTCATTGATTGAATAAACAAAGATAAACATAATCATGTTAAAATGTTAACCATGTCTTAAAACTAGCCAAAAACGAGACCAGCTGGTCACATTTAACCTTGCAGTGGAAAGTGCTATCCTTTTTTAAGATTAGTATGATTTGATGAATATAAGATTTGCAAATTGTCTTGAAAACAATGTCACAAAGCAAAACAATAATCATTTCTTAATAGCATTTCATCAGTTCTGTGATCTGAAAAACTTGACCAAATTATCAACGTGAGTTGCAGATTTATGAAAGTATATATATGCAGAAGGAAAATATATGTGCAAAAATTTCTAGTGAATGAGAGAGGAAACCTTTTTCAGGAAGTTGGAAAACACAAGTACGTGAGAGAGGACATGACAATCATGAAAGCATCTGAAGCTACTCTTGCATGCTCAGTGAAAAGGATGTGATGTGCACACGGACTATCTCTATAATCATATAGAGAAAGAGTTGTGGTTGCAAGATTTGCTCTGGTTTCGTGAAAACATATTTTGCAGCATAATGCACATATTTATGTCATCCAACCATAGACATAGGCTGTTTTAAATATTGCATTTAAAAAGCAATAGTTGACCGTTAAATTTCCTTTGCATTTGAAATTTCAAAAATTAGTATTACCAGAACAAACAGTATTGGACTAAATATTTAATTATGCAAATCAGATTTCAACACTCTGATAGTGAGAAGATTTTCAATAAATAACAATAATTTCTGTCTATATTTCAGCATCATACAGGGCATCATAGTAATGTTTTGCCATTTATATCTTTATGTGACATAGTAGTGATGTGTGACAGGCAGGGGCGGACGATTTGGTCGGTCAAACAGAACGTATTATAAATGCGAATATAGGCAACGCGAACACATACCCTTTTACACTATAATCTTGATACACCCACGTTTCACCTTAAGTTGTATGAATACTTTAGCGAAAGCGTTTTGAAGGCTTTGTCTATTGACTTTTTCTATTGATGAATCAGTTGATCTCAAAAGTGCCCAAAAATCCTTCAGAATGGTTGCTCTCTAAACAAGACTACTAACACAACACTTTATTAGCTTACCAGTTAAACATGGAAATGTAAGACCGCCATGTGACAAAACACATGCCATTACGAATCAAAGATCTTCCCTTGGAGTTTTCAGAAGAGAGGATGTTGCTACACTCAGATAAGCAAAAGGACCCTTGTGGAAGCTCAATTTTCACTCAGCTTCCAGAATCAGTGCTGTGAGAAATTACATTAATCCATTTATCATCCACTTCCCGGGCAACCCAGGAGACGACAGGAGGGCCAAAACCAGAGAGGCTGTGATATGGTGGGCCTGCTCCTCTGTTATTGACTTCCACTTTTGAAGGTTTTGGTTGGTCACCCACATTTTAAAGGTGCTAAATTTACATACACATGCAGCTGTTTCACCCAAAGTTTGAACCAATGACTGTGATCTGTCTGTCTGTCTATCTATCTATCTTAATAATTTTAGTGAGAAGAAATCATAATGCTACTGTATATAATGATATTTAACAGAATCGTTGGCTTCTACTTCTTTAAACCTAAATTTATAATAAATCTATAATGAATATATATATGAAATACACTGTAAACAACAATCTATAGAAACCACTTTATTAAAATTGAGGTAACAATTTCTACTCACTTTGTCAGAGTACATTCTACCCTATATCTTTGAGTAAAGAGTATAAATGTATGAGCTATAACAGACTACAAGAAATTGGGTAAAGTCTACCTAACTAATAACACAAATTGTTATTTAATAAAATTTAGTCATTTTAACCCATTGTCAGCAGGTAGCCTAACGGTCATCTACTTAATAATTATTAATGATTAATAATCAAAATTATTGTTGCCCAACCAGACAATACGAAAAGCCATAACATTTGAAAAAAGCTCTTTTTAAAGCGGTCTAGTCAAAGCGACTAGTACTGTTAGCTAGTGGGGCAAAACTTTAAATAACATTGAAAACATACCTTTTAAAACGTGTTGCAGTGTACAGATGTGACTGTTTGGGACACCATGTGAAATAGAACCTATAGGGCATCAACAGAATGACATTTTAAAGGGGTTATATGGTGCAAAGCAGTGTTTTTCTGTGTCTTTGGTGTGTTATAAGTTGCCCATGCATGTATTAGACACGTAAAATTAAAAAAAATAAAGTGTTGATACAAAAGAAGCAAATGCTCACCTAGACCTGCCTGAAAGGCCTTGTGTAACCACACCCCCACAAATCTACTTCAGTTCGTGGTATGAGTTAACTAAGACCATCCAACTGTATACACAGGTAAGGTGGGCGTACCTGTCAGTAAAATTGCTGTGAAACCTGATGTTTATATGTGTATATGGAGATGGTGGTCTAGTGGGTTAAACCACTGAACTGGTAAATCAAAGGTTGCTTGTTCGATCCCAGCAGCCACCACCAGTGTGTCCTTGAGCAGGACACTTTACTCCATGTTGCTCCAGGGGGACTGTAAGTCGCTTTGGATAAAAGCGTCTGCCAAATGACTAAATGTAAATGTAAATGTTTCAAATATGGTAAGATACGTTACATTTCCTTCACACACTTGCAGTATTCGACCAATCACTACACACTGGTTAACTTGCCGAGTGATGAGGCAAAGAAGAGCTACAAACATGCACTGTATAATACAGCGTTTGTTAACCTTAAATCGTGAATACACATAGCATTACATCGTAAACAAAAAATAATATTAGTTTGAGCCTTCATAAGATGCCTTTAACATTTATATTCCAGCTGTTTCTCTCCATAGACACTGTCTATTTTAGCAACGTCACTATCTCACTCGCACCGTCATCCTGTCAGAGGCGCTGACAAGACAACACAGAAGCTTGCCAATTACAAATCTTTTGCTAGCTATAACAATTAAACAAGTTAACATTTGCATTTATAAGAACATCAACATGTTAAAAAAAAGAACCTGTAGCTCAACACTTCCTCACTTTTGTGTCCCAACAAAAATTATGATTGAACATCTTGATTCCCAACGAAGTTGATGTATGCGCCCAATTCCATTGTTATTATTTTAGGGTAAATTTTACTTAACATTTTATTCTTGTCATTATTAATGTTAACATAGAGGCAGTCTGTACTCATTTTTTAACAATTTACCTATAACTAAAATCCTTTTATCGATCGCATAGATTTCTGTGTAGTTTCATAAAATCGACAATCATTTGTTTTCTTGTTTACTTTCAGCAAGATCCCCAGCATAGAGACTGTTATGATCATATTATTTTATTTTTTTATGTGGCGAATAATATATTTTGTCATCAACTTTTATGACCTGCCTGCTGACAACCGCAAATGAGAACAGCACAACCTTGCGAGTTGGTTTCACGGAAAGAACATAACCACATTAATTCTGAAAGAAGACCTAGTTGTAGTTATCAAAATGGGATTGTTCTTGGGCGCATGAAATAGTGTACTGAGTAAATATTAAGTAGTTACTATTTTACCAAGTCTTCCTGTGAAGCACGTACATGATCACAAAACTAGGTGCACACACACACACATGCACACACACACGCACGTACACGCACACACACACACACACACACAAGAACAAAAACACATACATGCCCTGTAATGAGGTATCCTCTGACCTTTCATTGTGCACCACAGGAGAACGGTGATGGTTCATCCTTTAAAAATAACCTTCTGTGTTGGGTCATTTAATGATTTACAGTTAATATACACATGTAATTATTAGATTCATTATTTGGTGTGGTGTTGTAATTACAAAGATTGAGAGAGCCTTTGGTTTGTACATCAGCACAAGACTCACAGTCTAAATGGGAAGCGTTGTTTTGTAAAGTTTTGTGTTTTTATTGAAATTAGAAAATGCTGTCTTTGTTGTCTTTTATCATATTTTTACTTAATTTAGTAGGAAATACAACAAAGTTATTGGTTTAGTGATATTTTAAATATATATATCTGATAAACAAAAAATAAATGGCATCAGAGATTTGGAGTGCCTTGCCAGATACGAAAACTTTTTTTTTGCAGAGGTTAATCATCAAAGTTGCATTTATAGTTTTATTATAACCCCAAATGTACCCAGGTGTTATTTCACTCTTCTATTACTGAATTGGCCTATAAGGATCCAATAACTCAACTGGAGCAAATTAATTAAGTGTAGAGCGTACTACAAAACTATATAACAATTTAAATAATTGCATCCTTTTTTTACTATTAAATGCAATAAAATCTTTGACTATTGCAGAGATTAATAGACCCTTTTGAAGACAGATTTGAAGCTCTACTGTATTTTACATGGCAAAATATTATCTTAATTTTACTGAAGTTGTGTCCCTAATGACATACAAATGACAACGCATTATCCACTCAACCATCTAGTGTATGAATTTTAGAAGAGTCGTATCGTCCCAAATGGCATACCAAACGGTTTTATACTAACCGGAAGTGTATACGGTTTCCCTGACGAGGGCAAATGAAGTAGATCTCAAAACGCAATGCATGCCAATAAAAATCTATTTGTACATTGAATATTAATGTAATTGAATCTGTTTTGCTCAGCATGACTTCAGTCAGCGTTAAAGTGAAACATAATCACTCTGAAGAAGAACTTTGCTTGAGCAGTGTCCGATAGCTCCACCTCACTCCCTGACTGCGACCTTTGAATGAGTGCATCGTCCTGTTACTTAAAGTGCACTTCTTTTTTGAGAAATTTTTATACATTATTTATACTACAAAATGGTGTAGAATAGTGCGTGATTTGGGACGCATCTTAACTATATCAATGTGTTCTTTTGACTATGGAGGATATGAATATGTAGCCATAAACATTCTTTAGGAAAGTAAAGTAAATTAAAAGAATAAATTACAGAACCATCTGCCGCTTCTCAAGCCTTTAACGTTTGATTGTTTGGTTTGTTTGTATAATAATAACACAAATTATGAATATTCACATGCACACACACATTTTGCTGAATAAAACATAGTTACAAAGATGAAGAACGACCACAGTTTGCTTATAGTTGAATGAAACGTTATTTGTACTGTTTACCAGTAATCCATCCAAGAAAGAAAATTGTTTGATTTTAAGTGGACTCCAAATTCTTTTGGTTGCTTGTGGAAATACCTGTTGTAAAATTTCAAACATTATAGGAATCTTCTTCTAACAAAGAAATGGGTGCTTTCTCCAAGGGCATTCTCTGGAAACATCACCAATTGAGTGCGGTGGATGTTAGTGAGCTGTACTTAGACCCTTTCCCTCCCTCTCATTTTGCATCTCAGTAAGGATGAGCAGCCAAGGGTGGATGGATGTTTGCGTCTGTAATCTGGGGCCCCATATTGGCCACAGAAGAGCAGTAATGTAAAGGCCTCTATCAAGTCTAGTATAGACAGGGCTTTTCTAACAATTCTGTGCTTCAATGAGGCTTCCTGACAAACATCGAGGCCTTCATGAGAGTGTGTTTCTTATAGAGATAGACAGAGACAGATTAGTATCATTCATTACTTTAACACAGAACTCTTGTATTGCCTACAAACCAAAAACTGTGGAAACATGCACATCTACTCACTCCATGTCTATGTCTTCCAGAGTAAAAGATAATTTCTCCACAGTTACTCAGTTACATGTTTTTCATTCAATCCTTAAAAACACACTTAAACATTACAAAGTAATTTATTAAATTTGTAACTAGCATTGTTCAGATAGTTCGACATGAAAGAATTCACCAGAGGTTGTGTGCTTCAGATCAGACAAGAAAGAAATGGCTCATGTGTGGACAGGTGGGTGGATGTCGTTAAAAAAGTCAACTTTTCTTAGAATCCCAGTGTCAAATTGGACTATTGTCATAATTTATACCAAATTTGGGGCATATCTTTGCACTTGTGTGTCGACTTGCACAACTTTAGGTGAGTAAAGTGCTTAGACTTGAAAGCATGATCATTTTCATTAACATGATTCTTGTATGTTTACATTTTATAACAAATGTTATTAACTTCGGACACATTCTTAACGATTCTTAGACACACAACCTAAACCTCATCACACACAACCACACCATTTATACACACAAATAATGCTGACTATTCCATTTCTGAGAAAACAAAAAAAAATAATATAATGAGCAGAATACGAAAGAAAAGGGGTCTTAATTCGAACAGTTCATCTAGTATGCAATTGCTGCATAGTTGTTTTTACATACACATAGAAATGAATGAACTACATCCTGTCAGTTGATCAATGGATGGAACTTATCTTGTCTTATTTATTTGATTTTGTTGCATATAATATACCCAGTTTCAATGTCACAAAAGAGGTGTTTCCATAGCAGTCAAGAAGGCTGAATCTTCTGGCTAACTCAAACAATGTTCTCCAGTTGTCAGAGTTATGCACCGTAAACCAACCAGCATTCCTGGCCACAATTACAGAACCAATCCACACGGGCCTGTCTAAAACACCTACTCATTGGAACAAAAGCTTGGACTGTTCGAAGACAAGGGCACACTCATTGCTGGCCTAGTCACCCCTGCAATCTCCTCCCCAAGTAGTGTTCAAATCATATTATCAAAGTTAACTCAAGCTAACTCAATAAACTGTAAAGACATTGCCACTTGTCCTTGGGTAATGAAATAGACATGATGTCAGAAAAGGGACAGTTATTGTTCCGCTAACTGTGACTGACCCTAAAACACTACAATAACTACTGTTCAGTTGCATTAAGTCTATATTTTCCTCAACTTGTTTCAAAACCAGAGCAGAGAAGATTATAGAGTCTCAAAGTGTTTTGATTGGCATTGACTTTTGCTGTAGAACAGAGAAGCTATTAATTGGGCAGCATGTTAAGAACGACACTACTGTCAACTAAACTCAGTTTGAGTTGCTCTACAGTTGTAAAGAACGGGTGCTGAATGTCCAACCGCTGACCAAATGCTTGTATTTGGCACAAACAGTCATATTCGCACAAAATAATTATGTGTTAATGGTCTGCACCAAGATTCTGTGGGGAGAAGCACTGGTCGTAATACAGTTTGGCATGAATTATTCCAGATGCAGGAACACATGTGCAGAGGGTTAGACATGGTTATACTGTATGTGATAAACTTGAAAAAATTAAAGTATTTTAAGGTGAGCTGTTGGGTACAGCACTTCCGTTCTGTAGTGACTATCCATCTTAAATTATATGTTTCAGTCCAATACGGCTTGGACTGAAAAAAAGGATTTTAGCTTCTTGTCAAATTTGATTATTTAAATAAGTTAAATCAACATTTTTTTTGTCAAATTTGGTCACAACAGTTATGTAACTTACTAGGCTGAGGATTTATAATTCCCAGCATGCATTGTGTAAGACTGCCTTTTGAGAGTTATTTTCTTAATTAAGCATTGATTTATGTGTTTTTCAGCAAAGAAATGTTTTAATGTTCACTTATCTTGGAGATTTAGATGATTTTGTTATATTTTTCAGTTTTGTGGTTACCATTGTTTAGAAAAGCGTTGCCTTTGCTCAGGTAGTGGGCTGTTACTCTGTCAGCTCTGTAAGCTGTGTTAACATATTATCTTGTTAGAGAAAAAATACAACTTTGTCACATTCAACCAAAACATATGTTGAGAATAATGAAATGTTAACATATAAAACTTTATAACTTTATATATATAACTTTATTATGGGAAACTGATTGAGACTGAGATGGCAATGCAAAGGCAAAAGTTAACATGCGTAGCGAAAAACACTGCCAAGTGGTGAGAAAATAATGCTACAAATTGATAATCATCACTCATCAGTCCCATGCATTCACTGTATGTTATAGTGCCACAGCACAATGAATGTTGAACATGACTCTATTGGCACCTCTGTTTATGATCCTCCTCATCCGTTCTCCCTATAAAAAGACAAAAGGAGTAGTGCTACTGAGAACCGTTAAAAGTAATCGCAACATACATTTATTTTCTTTTTGCTCTTGCCAGAGAAGGCAGTTGTGGTGACAGCCAGAGCTTTTCCTTTTCTGTCTGGTCTCATTCCAGAAAGCTGTTACACTCATTACCATGGATTCGTCTCGGGTTACTTGGCTGTAACCCTGTTCCCTGAAAAAGCGGGAACGAGATGCTGCGTTTTAAACGCTATGGGAGAACAGTCTTTGTTCGACCGGTTGTGAAGCACGTGTGTCAAACACGGCAAAAATTATTTTGGCTTTATATAACCTCGGCAGGTTAAGTGGCTAATTACACCTGCACCTGCCGGTTATAAATACGCGTGAATGCGGACGCGTCATCAGGTTCCAACTTTGTCTGAAAGGACGTCCGAGCACGCCTACAGTGCGGCATTGAGGCGCAGCATCTCGTTCCCGCTTTTTCAGGGAACAGGGTTACAGCCAAGTAACCCGAGACGTTCCCTATCAAAAGCTACACTCGATACAAAATCCGCACAATCCGAGAGGAGGTCTCAGATACGACTCTGGGATGTAGACTCCAGGACACGTGATCCAGGCATGGACATCCAGACTATAAAATTTAACAAATGTGTGCGGAGAGGACCAGCCCGCCGCATCACACTCTTGCTGCAAGGGGACACCTCTTGCTAAGGCCATAGAAGATGAAACCCCCTTTGTGGAATGAGTTCTGACTCCTAGAGGTGAAGCTTGACCGCGCGCCTCATAGGATAGAGCAATAGCATCCCTCACCCATTGTAATATTGTTTGCTTGGTTGCAGCCGCCCCTTTGTTGCGGCCCCCATAGCATATAAAAAGTTGCTCTGATTTACGCCACTAGCTAGTGCGGTGGACGTAAGTCTGAAGAGCACGTACTGGACACAGTAGGTGTAATTGTTCCTGCTCCGACGTCATGAACGGCGGAGAGCAAAAGGCCTCAAGAATAACCGGATGCACGGTGGAGAACGGAACTTTAGGTAAATAACTCGGATGAGGATGCAGAATAGCTTTGACCATCCGAGGGGCAAAATTTAAACAGGACGGCGAGGTTGAAAGCGCCTGCAAATCTCCGATTCTCTTAAGAGAGGTGATTGCCATTAGAAAAACCCTTTTAAAGGTCAGAAGCCTGACAGGCGCTGACTCCAAAGGTTCGAAGGGGGCGCTAACTAGACCCTCGAGCACTGTCGTTAAGTCCCATGGAAGGACTGTCCCTCTAGAAGGAGGCATGAGCCGCCTCGCTCCACAAATAAAGCGGGTGACTAAAGGGTGTTTACCACAGAAACCCCCACAATCAGGGCGTGGCAGGCCGAAATGGCGGCCACATAAACCTTGAGTACCGGGGCTTGTCCCTGAGGACAGTTTATCTTGCAGAAACTCCAACACTGAAATGATCTGGCAGTAATTGGGTCTGCATGGTTTGCCAATCACCATTTGTCAACATCGCTCCGTGTTGGGGAGTAGCTCCTTCTAGTGGAGGAAGTCCTAGCACTTAGAGTAGTCTCTACTACATCAGGCTGAAGCTCGACATCTCTCAGCTGGTGCCCTTCAGGGGCCAGGCATGGAGGGTCCAGAGCTCAGGATGGGGATCAAACACTGTCCCCTTCGCCTGAGAGAATACGTCTCTCCTGACTGGGATCGCCCATGGCGAGTCGTCAAGGAGGGATACTAGGTCTGAGAACCAGATTCTTGTTCGCCAACGGGGAGCCATCAATAAGAGGTGCGAGCCCTGTTGACAGACCTTTGCCAGGACTCCAGGGAGCAGAGCTATCGGAGGAAATGCGTAAAGACGCAGTCTGTGCAACGTATTGGCCATCGCGTCCAGACCCAGGGGAGCTGGTTGAGTCATAGAAGTAGAGGGAACTGTGTTACGTCTCCTGCATAGCAAAGAGTTCCATATCTGCTTCATAAAATCTTTCCGGATTTGTTTGACTATTTCAGGGTGGAGTTTCCATTCCCCGTTTGTCACAGCTTGTCTGGACAGCAAGTCTGCTCCCTCATTCCTATGCCCCAGGATGTGAATCGCTCTGAGGGACAAGAATTTGCCCTCTTCCCAGGGCAGGATTTGCGGGCCAAGTTTGTTCAGGTGGCGCAACCGCAGCCTGCCCTGTTGATTTATGTACGAGACTACTGAAGGGTTGTCCCCCCCGCACTAGGACATGGTAGCCTCGTAACTACCGGAGGAAGTATTTCAGGGCCAGAAATACAGCCATCATTTCGAGGCAATTGATGTGCCAATCGAGAAGATGACCTCTCCAGATCCCTTGGGCTGGACAGTCATTTAAGACCGCACCCCAACCCATAAGGGATGCGTCTGTCGTTAGCACCTTGCGACGACAACACGGACTGAGAGTGGGACCTAAAGTCTGAAACCGAGATCTGTACCACATAGTAAGGGTGAGAAGCCCCTGACGCATCACCCTTGTCTGCCTCTGGGGGTTGGCCCTTGAATAAAACCCCCTGGCTTTGAGCCACAACTGAAACGGTCTCTTGTGCAGGCATCCCAGAGGTATCACCGTGGAAGCCGCCACCATGAGACCTAAAACTCTTTGAAAGTGATGAGTAGCTTTCTGGCCTAGCCTGATGCTTCTCGGGGTGCTCAGGATGGATTCAACATGTGCAGGAGACAGTTGTGCCTGCATCGCGGTCAAGTCCCATATTGTCCCTAAATACATTGTATTTTACGTAGGGGAGAGAACGCTCTTTGTGGCGTTGAGTCTTAACCCGAGAGTTTTGAGATGAGATAGGACGACATCCTGATATCGAAGCGCTAACTCGCAAGACTGAGCTAAAATTCAGCCAGTCGTCTATGTAATTCAAATGCAGATGCCCTGGAGATGCAGGGTGCATTTTGTGTATGTGCGGGGTGACAAGGCAAGGCCGAATCGAAGAACCCGATATTGGTAAGCTTCGCCCCCGAAAGCGAACCTCAGGAATTTCCTGTGTTGTGGCAGGATCTCTTTATGAAAGTATGCATCTTTCAGATCGTTCTTCACGAACCAGTCGTGGGACTGAATGTAAGACATAATCATCTTGATTGTCAACATTTTGAACATGTGCGTCTTCGGACGCAATCCCCCATCCCTTTTTGGGATCTAAAATATACCAGCTTTAGTAGCCTAATTCTGTCTAGTAGGGGAACACATTCTGTGGCCCCTTTAACCAGCAGAGTTTGTAATTCTTGTGCCAACAGATTTGTTCGCTCCGGTTGCATGGACGTGAAGACCACGCCGTTCGCGGAGGGCGATATGCAAATTTTATCCTGTAGCCCTGGTCTACAGTTCTTTCAACCCATGGAGGGATACCTGGCAGTGGTTTCCACGCTGCCAGCTTTTCTCCGAAAGGGGTATCAATTCTGGCACTTCTCATTGGGGGGGATGCCAGATGTATGGCGGCCTGAGATATGGCAGGAGACAACCAAACATCTAGCATTCTTTTTGAGCCCGCTAATCCCCGAAACGCCCGATGGCGGCGGAGATTGCAAAGCAGCCCTTTTACGGTGCCGAACGGGAGCCTCCAATTACTCTTGGAATTTTAAGAACCCCTCCTCGGGGGGGCAAACACCCCCAGAGTCCCGGGCACACATCTTAGGATCTCGAGCTTTAACTGTCGACTGCCTTGGTTACCGCCCCGAGTAGATCCTCAACCGCTTTAATATCGCGAGAGGAACGCCCCGAGGCGGAGCTATCTAACCCCGCAGAAACAAGGGAAACCTCGTCCTCCGCCGGCTCAGAAGAAGTGCCGGGGCACGCTTCAGAAGCGGACGCGAGGACGCCGCGGTTCGGCGAATGCACGAGAGAAGCGGACGTGTCCGTCTCCCGTGCCTCAGCAAAAACAAACCGCGAACCACAGGGTGAGGAAGAGGTGCTTCGGTCTCGTTTAAAAAAGGCGAGCCGAACACGCAGAACTCTGAATTCAAAAACATCACAGAGTTCACACTCTCCCTCAAGTCCCTGGGCGGCATGGTCAACCCCCAAGGATTCAAAGCAAAATTCATGCTTATCGAAATCGGAGAGGATCCTCTCACAGGGAGGAACACATCTTCGATCCGAGTCAGTCATGGTTTTATTTTCCTTCTTTTTACACTAGGCTAAGTAACTCAGAGAGTGCTTGGTCACTAGTGTAAGAATCTTGGTTATATCTTTTTTATATTAAAGATTTTGAAAACAACAAAGAGGGAGACTTCTCCCTCACAACACACGCACACACAAAGCGGTCCTTGAAGACAAAAGAACCTGATGACGCGTCCGCATTCACGCGTATTTATAACCGGCAGGTGCAGGTGTAATTAGCCACGTCACCTGCTGAGGTTATCCATCCATCCATTTTCTACCGCTTATCCGAACTACCTCGGGTCACGGGGAGCCTGCGCCTATCTCAGGAGTCTTTGGGCATCAAGGCAGGATACACCCTGGATGGAGTGCCAACCCATCGCAGGGCACTGCTGAGGTTATATAAAGCCAAAATAATTTTTGCCGTGTTTGACACACGTGCTTCACAACCGGTCGAACAAAGACTGTTCTCCCATAGCGTTTGAAACGCAGCATTGAGTGTAGCTTTTGATAGGGAACAGACTCTATCCCAGCCATCAGTGTACTACCACTGACACACTACGAGACTCAGACACGTAGTGTGATGGGATCCAAGGCCAAAGAAACTTCTGTTGTGTTTAAAAACAACAAAATACGAAATATCTTTTTCATAAAACTACATTCTTATCAATCTATCATTTACCACTCATTTGAAAGTTAATCGTTAGGACTACCTTTAGGTGTATGGTTAGGTTTAGGAATATAATTAGGTCACAGGAATGTTGTTTCAGGACCGACAGCAAATGTTCACCCAGGAACAAAGTTTGCATGTTCCTGGGTTAACAACTTTGCTGGTCCTGGAACGACTTTATATCAACTTGATTTTATGTTTGGTCTATTTAAAACAGAGGGTTATCAGCTTGAACAAGGCCCATTCGCACCAAGGATTTGAATTTCTGGTCATTTCTATCTGTGGTCAAACCACTTCCCGTTTTTGTATCGTTTTTTACTCTTAAGAACATTTTAAAATATCTGAGCTTTACTTAGGAACATTTGTACTTCACTATACATTGCAAAGCATATCATACTTTTTACTCCACTAAATTTCATAAATAATTGTTACTTATTTACCGTTTTATACTTATGTAAAAAGTAAGAAGTAAAATAAGCCTACTAGATTTAAGCTTGTACTTACTGTAAGTATTATTTTTACTTAGAACATTTTATTCATGAAATGTAGTGAAGTAAAAGTAAGACGTAAAAAGCATTTTTTTCCAAAGTGAAAACACTCTCATAAAGGACGGATACTTGAAAAATGTACTTGAGTAAAGTAAAAATACTTAAATACTGTCCACCCCTGATGCCTTTGGTTCGTGTTGCATTCATATTTCAATCAGACCACCCCAGAGGTAGTTTAAAAGCAGTGCGCAACAGGGATCAGATGGCAACGTTCACACTTACACAAATAAACCACACTAACAGAGCAATCCCGCCATAGATCGTTCTATTCAAACCAAAAATGCAATGTACTGTACATACTGTATATGTTTCTGTATATGCCGTAATGCCAAAATACAGTATTTCAGAGAGAAAGGAGAATTTTTAAGTAAATAGAAAATGCCACAAAAATTGATAGCAAACATGCACTAGTTTAACAGTCTCTTTGAAAGACAAGGTCAAAGGTTTGAATTTGGAGGGTTGCAACAGCAGATTGTGAGCCAGAGTGATCAAGAATGAAGGCATGTTCATTTCTCACAGTTTCAAAAACAGCATATTTTTTATGACCCTGTTTTAAGGAAGATAATCGAGGTGACTGAATCTCATTTTAATAATACATGTTTACAATTAAATGTTTTGTTTCATTTTAATATTGGACAGTGGCTCAACACCTGCTTTTGACACCTTGATAAAGGTGAGTCCAATCAAATAGTGAGCTGTACTGGGCTGAGTCATGTTCACAAAGATAATGATTATAGCTTTAAAGCCCTGATCAGGTGTGCATGGTGACAGCAACGCCTCGGGTATATTTAGAGCATGCAGGGAGTAACCTCTCACTATCCAACCACAGGGCAATTTATCAGCTCTGTCAAGTCTGACAGTTTGTCCTGTGTCACACAGTATGTAGAATTGTTTTATGTTCATTAATTCAATTTTACATCTACTTACATCTACTTTCACTTTATTTGCTAAAATAAAAGTGTGTTAATGTTTGTCAAAGTTTTGTTATTGTTTATGACAGATACATAAGTAATTAAATAAGTGATTTTATAAGCTATAACAGTGCAAGAATAACATTGAGAAATCCAACCTAATGGATCACACATTAAGCATGAATTTAAAGGCTAAAGACCACTGAAGCCCCACACCTTAGCCCTGCCTCTTAACCTAACGTCACTGGCGCAAAAACAAATCATACTTCAATTTACAAATGAGATTATACGAATTCATGTGAATTAGCCAAAATTAGCCACATCGTAAAATAGTTACTCTATGTTTTTTGCTGTAAGATTGTGTCGGGATCTTTGTCAGACAGTGCACTTGAAAATTAAGGTTTCTTTTGTGCTTGATTGAACAAAAACAGATTCTTAACCTGCTGCTGTGACTCCTGTCATGAATGTTAATTGAAGAATGAGGACAAAGAAGAGTTTAATGATTTTATTAGCTCTAAAGCGTCATGGCACACTAAGTAACACTTTTTAAAATGTTTACAGAGTCGATTGTGTTGCACATCACAGAAATCAATGTTAGCAATTGTTAATTAAAACAGTAGAGAAAGGTAGTTCATTTTGGGCTTTTTTGAGACATTTTGATCTTCCGGGTTTGAAAATCAATATCTGGCCAACTTCATGTGTTGTGAGCTGGCGATGTACAGTCGTACATCAATGACGCGTTGGTGTCTCAAGATTATTCATGGGACTGCTCGTTCTTATCGAATGAGAAGACATTATCCTTAATTATTCATGACAGCATGTGGTTTGTTCATATCTGACCCTTCAGACACAGGTGTTCATAGCACATAATGGCAGATGAATAGATCAAGAAAACACAGAACACTTACCAGGAGTTGCAAAAATAGCTAATCCGAAAAACATTTGTAAAACATTTTCAAACTATATTGATTGTAATTATATACAATGTAAAAGTATATTTTTTATGTGAAAAACACTATACGCAGTATGTTATGTGTGGGGGAAGGGATTTTCCACAGAAAGTGATAAATACATGAGAGGCCCGGATGGCCAACTGGAACTCCGGGAGGTTTTTTCCGGGCGCCGAAGATCTTGTGGGCCAGTCCAGCTTGATGTGTCAGTAAATACTTAATATATACCAGGTTTCTGGATAGCTTAAACACATTTCTTGAAATTAACTCTAAACACAAATCAATAACTTCTCACCCAATTCCCTCAACATCCTATTTTCAGGTCAGAATTAAGCTCTCAACTGAAAACCATTCTAACTTGCTCAAAAAGCAAACTTTCTCCCAGACATGACAAACAAGCCCCCCAAAACATTTACACTACAACATAGTCTTAGACACATAGTCTTAGCAATTCAAAACTCTGTTACTAAAACCTCTTATTTCGATTGAAGAATAGAGTAATTTGATAGCTCGGTGTCTATTACAATATACCTAAAAGTGTGCAAATGGCAATGATGAGCTTTAGGAGAAAAATTATACTACTGTAAAGTAATCTTATAGATGAAAGTACAAAAAGAAAAGTTCAAAAAACAATTTCATTTTTTTTTGATTGCTTAAGCACGATTTTCAAAACAAGGCCCGTGTTTTCAAAACACTACACACAATTAGCACAACCACACACCCAATTAGCAAAACACTACAGATAATTTGCATAATTAAACACTCTTTTAAAAACTATACACTTCTGTTTAAAAAACACACTTTGTTACCATATGAAACAAACACGTTTCGTATTACTATACTCTGTTTGCACGAGTTACACTCTGCTATGATAAACCTATAACACTTTTAGCATTTCTACTTATCTATGATTAGAGTGGGCCAAGAATGTAAGTATGAGTGCTGTGTTGTAAGGGCCCATATGGGCATGGCGATGGAGGACCCCATTCTGTGTAATGGCTGCACAGAGTGTTATATTACCCCCATGTTGCGCTGTGACATTGACTATAGCCCTGTGGCCAATGATGTTTCTTCCCCTCCTTCGTGTTCTCGTCAGGTTGAACCCAGCCTCATCTATGTAAATGAACTCATGCTGGATCCCCTCTCTATCCATTCGTAAAACTCCCTGAAGAACAGTGTCAGGCAAAATTGTGTAGTTCAGTGTAGATCTAGTATACATATTACAGTACAGTAAAAGATTATGAGACAGTATGCAAGATCACACTGCTAAAGTGAATACATACCTCTGCATAATCATGCCGCAGTCGTTTCACCCTTTCGGAATTGCGCTCGAAAGGGACTCGATAAATTTGCTACATTTGAATATGTTTTTTTTAGGATGCGTGCCAGTGTTGATGTTGAGACCTGATGGTCTGATCTAATTTGTCAGATTCGGTCCTCTTTGAGCACCTTCTTGTGTTCCTCTACCTCTACCTCCAGCATGGCCTCCATCTCTTCATCCGTTGATTCCTCCTCTGTTGATTCCTCTTCCCCCCCTTCCTCCTCCTCCTTGTCCTCCTCCTCGTTCTCCTCCTTGTCTTACTCCTCGTTCTCCTCCTTGTCTTACTCTTTCTCTGACTCACCTGCTGCTTTTTATAGTGCTTATACACCTGATTGGTGTGTCTACAATTAAGCAAACAAGTGTTTGCACACCTGATGACTGTGTTGAACCAATTGGTTGGACGGTGCGGTAATTTCATAGTCATTGCTTTGATAATCCAATGAAGTGACTTCATGATAGTTTTTTGTGTGTAATGTATGTTAAGTGTGTTTAGTGTTTTGCAAATCACTGTGTGTAGAGTTTTGCAACAAGTGTGAGGTTGACAATGTGCTTATAGTGCAAATATGGACTGATGTTTTGCTTCTTGAGTGTAAGGTTTTGCTTATAGTGTACTACTTTTAATTTTAGTGTGTAAGCAATCCAAAAAAACTGTTACTATATAAACAGAGTATGCAACATAATTTCGTTACAGGATACTTCAGCAGTTTCTTGATTTTTTGTAAGTAGTCATCTCTTAGTTCTGCAAAAATAGAGAACATGGAAAAATGGTACAAATAAACTTGACGATCACAACTTCGAGGGTGTGGACCTGCTACAGTTTACTGGATTCAGAATAGTGAAATGGCCCTCAAATAGTTACGTGTGCACTGTAATTACACTATATGTTTAGATGGTTCTAGGATGCACAATTACCTGTGCTCCTATTGATATTATCCTGAGATTCTGATTGTTGAGTCATCCGTTTTGCTACTGAATGATTACTGATGGATACATGTGTGCTATTTAGGTTTACATCTTGACACTTCAGTTCATTATAGTTTTTGTTTTCTAAATGAAAACATGGTTAAACATTTGTAAAATGAAGACGTTTTTGTTTGTACAAGTTAGTGTATTGTTCTGATAAAGTGTTAATAATTGTGCGAAAATGGTGAATTGTTTCATGAATTGAGTGTTACCAATAAAAAAACTGAAAATTTAGTGGTTTCTGTAATACCACTGTTGTTCTGGATAGTATAATTCTTGTAATGACTAATATATTTTAAGGTATGTTTCACTTTCTCCTGTGCCCTTCCCACTCCCCCATATTTTTCACAGCATTCACGCCCATGTAAAATGTATTTTTTAAAACAACATTGAGGTAGACTGTAGCTGCAATAGGGGAAGGACTGGTGTGGGGTTCAAGGGATGGGGGGGGGGGGTTATGACCATTTAATCAGTTTCTTCTGTATTTAATGTAGAATTTGCCAGTCAATACTGTAAAGAGTCTAAAAACTTTCAAATTTTGTATATTTCAAATATTTGAAGGGCACAGATTTGAATTTATAATGTGCTTGTCAAGATTGTTTAAAGTTCACATACATAAAAATCTTTAAAGCTTAATAAATAAAAAAATTGATAGCTCTTAGTGTTAAATGGCTATAGTTAATGTTAACGTTACGTAAAAATAATTGTATAGATTCATTAGTAGTACTGATATCAGGGATGCAGGTTTTCCTTCACAAAATTATTGCATTTAAGAAATAGATTGTCTTTTAGATGTTTCTGCATTCATTTGGAGATTAAATGTGAAAGTATATTTTAAAACATCAATATAATTTGAGTTTGATTTTGATTCATCTTCATTACTGTAATTTGTTTTTTTAAGCGATTAACAGCAATAGTGGCCATGTTTTAAAGCAGGTAAAATTTCCTTCACTAGTTGCAGTGTTGGGCGGAGTTGTTTACTCCGAAAAAGTAATTTATCGCTAGTTACTAATTACATATTAAATAGTGTAATTAGATTACTGAACAAATTACTCTCTCCAAAAAGTATTTCATTACTTATTACTAACTACTTTCTATATCCAATATCAACCTTGATTAGTTGAGTGTTCAAGGATAGACATGAAAGGGCTCTTTTAATTAATTCAAATAAATAATATAAAACTACATAAAATATTATTATTAACTGTTGTGAGAATTATATATTTAACCCCAGATTTTAAAATTAGACTTTGAATTTCAATTCCGCTATTGCACACACATATATTACACACAGTTTTAGTTTAATTAGATCAGAAGTAACTGTAATTAAAAGAAAAAAAATATAAGAGTAATCCTTTACTTTACTTTTTCAAGGGAAAAGTTATCAAATTACAGTAACTAATTACTTAGTAACTAGTTACACCCAACACTGACTAGTAGAGGGGTGCCAACATTAACAGTGGACATGCTTAGAGGTCAGAAGTCATGCAGGGTAAAGCCTCCACCCACAGGATAACACATAAAACCCCAGGGCTCAGAGAATCAAGCATATACATGCGTACCTGCCGGACATGTCCTAATTATAGTGAACTTGAACATAAGACATAATTACAAACACCCTGGAGGAAAGAAATTTGGTACTTTAACCATAGCAAGAACAAAAAGAACTGTAAACTCAACCCATTTAGCCCTTTTTCATATATACCAAAGTGGGGAGTGACAGGAATTTTTTAGGGCAAACAGAATGTATCACTGTCATAACATGTCTTTACAAAAACAAGTATATTAAAATGTACTTTTAAACTTAAAATAAGTATACTTTAGATATTTTATGCACTTCCCAGAAAAAACATGAAAGTATTCACTAATGTTACTAATGCTACACCTGGTGTAATCAGGGCTGCCTAGAAGATGCAGCGTATCTGGTATGTGAAGACAATTACTCCCCTGCCAAAAACAGAATTAGACAGTTCTAATTAAACCATCTGATCGTCTCCTCTTCTTAGTTGACCACCACATACACAGAAAAGACAACTTTTTAGTCTAGCAGCCCGACGTCACCGCTGATAATTTGTTACGCAGCTGAGATCTTCTGCTCCATCGTGGATTTGATGGAGATGGTGGGTGGGGGACGTTCTTCGTGATTATTAACAGGATTTGCTTCAACTCAGTATATCAAAGTCTCCCACTGTGATAAAGAGTCAGCACTTCAGTAAATTAAAATGTGACCCATGGGTGTGTCCTCTCTCCATTTACTGACCAAACAATCAAGCTCTAATTGCTTTTAAATTCTGTTATAGGGCCATCAAATTAAAGGAAGCGGAGAGTAACCGTTTCACTGAGGGCCTAGGTGCTGTGCAAGACAGTTGTGTTATTGCTTTGACTCAAAGTGGACCAACCGAGCAAATGTGATTCAGAGGAATCAAGGACAGGAACAAAAATACAGTGTTTTTATCTAAATGACAAAAAAAGAAATATATAAAAATGCTGAGATGTTTAATTTTGCTTGATCTTTTGAAATAGTTTGAAACAAAGGAAGCCCAACGTTAAAAAGAATAGATTATTTTTAACAGTCTTGATCATCATAGACTGTTACAGTCAGTAACAGGACACGTTGTTTGTAAAACAGTTATAACGTCTTGCAGCGTTGCTGTACTGGACCTGGCAGCAAACCCACAATCTATTTAACAACAATGGAATTACTGATAAATAATAGGAATATTAAATGATATGATGCTTTCGATGTGCTGTATAGACAGTTCCTAGTATCATGACTAACCTGAAGTGAAGCAATGCATGGTGTGAAGGAGAAAAAAAGCTGAAAAGAGACAAAGAGCAAACTAGAAACCATGATATATTCCTTCAAAGCAACTGGAAGGAAGTGACATGCAAAGAGAAAACACCTCTGTACATTCCCCCAACAAGTAAACTAGAAATCATAGGCTTTGTGATCAACCGTAAGCACTGTGTGTGTGCGTGTGTTTTGTGTGTGTACTAGAGCAGGAGAAAAGCAGAAAATAAAAACATGTGTATGATGTGTACAGATTGCTGTCTATGTTTAGTTGTAAATGACAGGAATTTCAAACTGTGGTTGAGTAGTTGAATCATTTCTTGAATATTGTCTGTTCACTGGAATTCAGAATCAGACAGTTTTTATGGTGATTATAAATTGACTAAGATATCTTGGCATATCCATACAAGCACAACAGAAGATATGCAGTCCCCAGTGTGTGTGTGTGTAGGTGTGTGTGCGTGCGTGTGTGTGTGTGTGTGTGTGTGTGTAAAACCTAGACTCTCAAGAGGAGGAAAATGGCAGTTTAAGTGGGATGTGATAGTAATACACAGCTTTTTAGGAGGGGAGGCAGGGAAACATATAGACTCTTCTGTGTGTGACACAGCTCAGGTTGGAGAGTACACCTGCTTTTGAAAAATGTGACTGAAATACAAAACTTAACCCCTGCGGGCTACTGCAGTTACAGTCTATAATCATAGGCCCTTTGATGGAGCAGATGAAAAGTACAAATGTTTTTTTTTATGTTTCTCAATCGGGTATGCTTTAGTTATAGAATTTTAAAATCAAGTGCAGGTGGTAGATGCTTTTCCTATCCAGCGCCAAAACTTTGGAACAGTCCTCCGAGCTCTGTGTGGAAGGCAGACACACTCTGTCAGTTTAAATCTAGATTTAAGAGGTATCCATTGTGAGCAGGATGCAGTCCATACCCAGACCAGATGGTGGAGCTGAAAGAGGGAGGTGGCCTGGAATTAGTTATTTGAATATTAAGATAATGTTCATCTATTTTCTACCCTTTTACTTTGTTTATTTTCTTTTAGTTAACTAGTTGTGCAAGCACTGCCAAGCTTTTAGAGATGCAGCAGTATTGCCAGAGGATAACTGCTTCCCCTGGTTGGGTCTGGGTTCTCCCAAAGTATTTTTTCTCCACTGGAGTTTTGGGTTCCTCGCCACTGGAGTTCTGGGTTCCTCGCCACTGTTTGCACTGTTTTTCCCACCACAGGCGTTCTGACATCAGCTATAGAATTTAGAGTTCACCTAAAAATGAAAATTCTGTCATCATTTCTGTCACCCTCTTGTCATTTCAAACCTTTATGACTTTCCTTCTTTTGCAGAACACAAAAGAAGATATTTTTGAGAAAGTTGTTAACCAAACTGGTCCCCATTCACTTCAGTTGTATGAAGACAAAACCAATGCAAGTAAATGGGGTCCAATAACTGTAACAACATTTTTCGAAATATCTTCTTTTGTGTACTGTGGAAGAAAGAAAGTTTTGCAGGTTTGAAATGACAAGTGTCATGGTTAATGAGTCATGATTATATGGTGACCGAATTTTTTTTTTTTGGGGAACTATCTCTTTCATATAACTTTAAATGTAACATTCTGCTTAAATTATTAAAATAATCATATTTCATCAAACACAGCATTAGAATACAACCTATCATATAAAGTAAATAAAGTACTCACTGCTTAATGAGATGGATGTGCTTAAAATGATTTGCATAACTTTGAGATGTTTGGTTGTATCGGAGAAAGTCTAGAGTATCAAATCATTCTCTATGCAGAGTCTGTATAGATATTTGTTCTTTATGTGGACAAGTGCTGAAATCCCAATCTTGCAAAGGTACATTGTGGAGAAGGGCAGTAATGTTTTCAAAGGGTGATCGGCTCAGGCAAGATACTCTGCACGCAAGGCTATCCAGAAGTCTGTCAGTAATTTTTGTGTGAAGTCAACTCGCAAAAGCGCCACTCGTAGAGATTTCAATGAGACTCAGCGCTGGTGACAGAATGGATGTCAAATCCAGGTGTTTTTCATTTTGGGAAAGGACCGCACAACTGCTGAACCTGAGTTGATGCTGTAATCTACAATACATCGATATCTGTGTCGGTCGTTACAGGAGCGGGTGCTGGATTTACACCTGAAGCCGAAGTGTTGTTGGAGGGACCCAGGGTGAAGTCAAAGGACTGTTTGTTCACATACCCCCCCACCTGGCGTACCCCCAGGGTACATTTACCCCAGTATAGGAACAACTGATGTAGTGCTACAGTATATAATAATATTAGCATTATAACAATAACAGTTTTTCTCGATTACTTAAACACATTTCTTGAAAGTATACTCAAAACACAAATCCATAACATCTTACCCAATTCCCTCAACAACCTCTTTTCAGGTCAAAATGAAGCTCTCTTCTCAAATCCATTCAAACAGACATGATAAACAAGCCCTCAGTAACACTCACACTACAACATAATCTTAGCCACAGGTGAGATCAATTCAAAACACTATAACTAAAACCTCTTATTGGGATTCAAGAATAATTTGACTGCTTAGTGTTTATTAGAATATACTGTACAACAGAAAAGAGTGCATCTCGAGCAAAATGCAACAATGAGCTTTAAGAATAAAATGTAACATTACTGTTAAGTAGATGAAGTAGATCATCCTATAAGACAAGTGAAGTTAAGAAAAACAAAGGATAATATGAACTGGTCATGCAACACAATACAGTATAACTGCACAAATAACATTAACATTCAGGACTTTAGCAAGATGCTTTTATCCAAAGCGACTTACTGTGAAGATAAAGGAAACAATAAAGTGAAGCGATTTGTCAATAGGACGCAATAAAAAATATGGCATCCTCTGCACCTTTGACCCAATTTCGTAAAAGTATACTATAGTAGATTTTTTTTTAATTTGTCCTTTATTAAGCCTTGTTGTGCAAGCACTGTTGAGCTTGTGCAGAGGCAGCAGCTTTTGCCAGAGGGGAACTGGAATCCCCTGGTTGGGCCTGGGTTCCCCTGAGGTTTTTTTTCTCGATGGGAGTTTTGAGTTCCTCACCACCGTTTGCATATTGTTTTGCACTATCTGCCTGGCCGGGGGGGCTGCTTTAGAATTCATACTTGTATTCAATGTGTCTCATGTACAGCTGCTTTGTAACAATGAAAATTGTAAAAAGCGCTATATAAATAAAGTTGAGTTGAGTTGAGTTAAATTCACAAATACAATTATATTCACACTGTAACTAATGCTTTGTCAATAAATTGTATTATAAATGAGGAAATCCCAAATAGCCTTTTTCCAATGTAGCATTTCAAAACTGGTGATTTTTTTGCACCAATAGGGCAAAACCTTCTTCCACAAAGTAAAAAAAGAAGAAACAAAAGTAAAATCTTGAGTGAATTGTATAACAGTTGTAGACTGACAAGTAATAAAGTTGTTTTCCATTGACACTTTCCATATTCAATAAATGAACAAACAACACTGGCGAAAAAAAGTGAATAAACCCGAAGGTGTTTCGATAAGTTTATTGAAAAAGATGAGAAGTTAATATGAGAAGTAAACACATTAAAACAGAGAGTATCTTTGTAAAGCAAGATCTGGTCAATTAGGTTTCACTTTTTTGACCTCTCCCTTTTTACATTCATTTACATGTTGCATTTTTCTAAGCATATTTGGTGTAAGACTGTATATTTACCAATTGACAGGTTATTGATACTGTATGTTTATTGTATCAGCATGATACCTTCTTCACATGACTTTTCAGTTTTCAGTTCTTGACAGATGTTTTTAGACATTTATTTAACACTGCAGGACAGTGATCTATTAACAAGCGTTTGTTGTAACAAACCACGTGTGTCTCTACACCAGCTCTTAAACACAGTAAAAAGCTCCTGCTGTACAGAATGCAACACACCATTTATCCTGAAAAGAAAAAAATCCTTTTTACTATATGAAGGGCTGTAAACATTTTACTAGCAGTAACCATTTAATTTAAGTCATATAGTTTGTGGCTTCTATCCAAAGCGCTGCAGCATATTAATCATTTATAGCATCTGGGGAACACAAACTGCACTTCTGGAAGCTTCCAATCTCTCATTACCGCTCAACAAAGCCGCAATAATTGCATCCAGTTTGCTGCATGGAGACATGGTGTTACTAAAGCATAAAATACACAAACACTAAGCTCCATGTGTCTGTGAATACTATTCATGTACTATCTCTCACAACTTTTCTCTTTGCTTTGATGCAACTTTGCTTTGGTTTAGTTACAAATGTACAATGACTGCATTTTGGCAGTTGTCATGCTCACAGTCATAATATATTCATTAATCAACATATGCAAACTACAACAGCAGAATGATTTGTTTTTTCAAATTAAAGTTGTACAAATGTGGACTTTGTCTGACCTCTTCACACGTGTTTGCCACCACCCAGGCATATTTCTGTTGTGTTTGCTGGCTTTTCCATCTACATTTTTAGCCAGTTGTGAACAGTTTTTCCATTTGTGGACAGTTATAAGTGCAAACAATTTCTTTTTTTTTGCATTTTAGAGCATATAGTTTCAGGTCAATGCGCAGACTACGTTATTCTATGTTACTGTGTATACCCTATCAGATCCTTTAATTGAATCATTTTCAAATGTCTGTTTTTTTAAGACTTTATTGGCCCCTTACATACTGTAAAATGATGAGCAGCCAGGAGGACAGTGTTTGGTTTGGCAGTTAATTTATGCTGGTAGAAGCACTTACACACTAGCTGACACAGAACAAGATTTGCCTTCCCCTGTGTTGCTTTTGTTTTTTTAAACATGACTAGACTGACGTTTACACCATTACCGTAGCCTACATCTCACATCTTCCCAGTGTCTTATGCATAGCATTTTAAACATGACGAGTCAAGAATAGTGAAGCCATTCCTTATTTATATTAAAATACTCCATCAATCAAAAGATGGCAGAGGATCTGATGGCACCTTTTCATTCATTGCTTTTTATTGGCAACCATCAAAATATGTCACTTTGTGACACACAGGAATGTAGGAAAAATAAGTGTAAAATAAGTTTGCTCTGTTTCTAATTACGGCATACTGCAAAAGGTAACAAACAATTATTTATAACAGTGACTGGGTGGGACAAATTCCTGAACACTTAATAGATGTTGTTGACATAAACATACAGTAACATAAATGTGGAAGGCCATGTGGTAGTGGATTCATTATTAATTTAAAATATACAGGAACACTTGATTACTCATGACCCCTGTTACACTGACCCACTGTCTCTTCTCTCAAGCAATAAAAATCTGGAAAACATTTGCACCAGTATATGACCCCTGTTACATTGACCCACTGTCTATTATGTCAAGCAATAAAAATCTGGAAAAAAACTGCACCAGTGAATGTATCATCGGAATAATGTATCAGCTACACAGTCACCCTCTCATCTTCCGATTGCCTTGAAGATAGCAGATGTGAACTTAAGGCAAGTAAATCTGTGTCATTCTTTAACAAACAGATTTGGAAGTTCCAGTGGCGAGTTTGAAAGGGTCTGTTTTTTGTTGTTTTGACCATCATTCAAACATCTTACAGCAATATAATGCTTTTCTATATCTTAACGGTCTGGCAGATACTGGGCAGTTTTCTGGACTGAACACATTTGTCTTTTCACAAATTAAAAGATAAGAACATTTCTGTCCCCTTACTGATTTGGTCATTTCAAGTAAATCATATTATACGAGACTCGCATATGAGATTTAGTAAATGATCTGAAATTAAATTAAATTTAATTGTATTCTTCATTAAGTGATTTCTGCACACATGAAATCTATAACTGTCTTTGGCAATATTTGCAGTTCAATCTGTGTATTTGACAATACATTTATACAGTATATGTATATATATATATATATATATATATATATATATATACGTACATTGTATATATATATGCTTGCCTGATCAGAAAAGTAATCAAAACACTCTTCCTTTGTGTACCATATTTTTAGGTTGTGCAGCATTTTACAGTAAAGGGCAGCATTTAAGACCACGAGTTAAGCCTGGAACTTACACTGTTTTTGATATTCTGCTTACCCCAAAACATGTTCAGACTCTGGGGATGTGGGGCTCAGTGGGGGAGAGCCTTTTATAGACGGAAACATAAACCTTAATAACAACAAGATAAATCAAGAGAAACACACCAAATCCAAACTACAACACAGCATAACTCACTGCAGCATTATAATGCCTGGGTAATGTTACAGTTTTCATGACCAAGACCAATAAGTCTGATTGGCAAGAAGTCCCCTAACAGTAAGGGTAAGAACAGCACAACTGGACATGTTTGTACTTGCACACAAAATGTGTTACCCTTTGTGTTGATTGCTACTTTTTGAACTGTTCGGGAGGAGCTCACAATAAGTATATATCAGTAATATTCTTAAATGAGCAACAGGATATGAATCTGAACCCAGGGGCTGTTATAGGGTGAGAGGATATCCAGGGCTTAGCCAACAGAGACATGCAGCATCAAAATACATGCTGTATGCTTTAAAACGTATTGGGACACATTTTATGTCTAAAAAAGTGTAGAAAATGTGAACCACGCAGCATTATTGTTTTCTTTTCAAATGCTTGTAGCATTCTGAAAAGATAAAATATTTTCAACTCGCGGCATCTGGGAAAAAGAGTGCTTGACACACTTTGACATTTAAAATCAAAAACGTACATGATGAAAAATCTATATGGTTCCTAAGTGAATCGTGCAGGGCATGGTGATAAAAACTGAAAATATTTGGGCTTCAGCCCCCTTAGCCCACCCCTCGCTCCACCACGGACTGAATTCCTTTTTTTGCTAGTGTATCAAAGAGGAAACCAATGTTATTTACAACTTAAACAATTGATATTTAAAACGTAGAATATGTATACATGGTTCATTAGAAAATTAGAAGATTTTTAATATCTTCACAGAGTTAACACTAAAACGCATACTAATAAGCAATATAAAACGGTATTGTGTTTTCACAAAAAAAATACGGTCTGTGCATCATCTGATTACATACAAATGAGACGCTGGCCTCTCTGGCATCAGAAACTTCCTGTGGTAGGAAATGATTGATCTGAATAGGTTGAGTGCAAACACCAACTTCTCTAAGATGTGTTTCAATCATGTTTTAACCTTGCTTTTCACATCTTTGATAAATAAAAATTGTTGTTTGACTATTACCATGGGTAAAAAAGTTGTACATGCTATTTAAATACACAGTAAAGTGCCTAATAAATGTATTAGACCAATTGTCATAATAAAAAGAAAACACAAATATTTTAGGAAAAAACTTGTTTAAATCGAAAGTTGTATTGTCATTGTTTTAGGCAAATAACAAACTAAAACAACTTAAAAAGTCTTCTCAAATTTTTGAACCCAACTTTCAGCTGGTTCATTCAACTTCTCTCTGAAGTCACAGATTATTCAAGCATTAAGTATAACAATTGAAACTTTGTTCTATGATGAACTGTAAGTAAATAACTGTAATGAAAAAAATATATAAAGTTTCTTACTATTTTTCTGTCTTTCTCGTTAAACTGTGAATTAAGAAATTCCAACAATTTATAATTATATTTGAATATACAAACACAACTGCAATTTAAGAGCTTACACATTGCTTTAAAGAGGTCCTGTTATGCCCTTATTGATCAGAAGCACTTTTGCAAGGGCAATGGATATTGTTAAAGATCGCGACTATTCCTACTATGGAAGGAAAACAGTTTCACTTTACATAAAGAGCGGTTTGTTGTAGTCCTAAAAAGCGATTTCTATTAAAGAGAAGTTTGCAGTGAAGTTTAATTGTTGTAACTTTGAAGATTGTTTATGCTCAAACATCACAACAATATGCACAAAATTACACACCAACTAACACATGAAAACATATTAGAGACCCCCTTTAAGAATCTATACAACAATCTAACAAGAAATTGTGTGCAGTAAAATGTTGTAATGATCAGCCAGGCCCCCCTCCCCTAGTGTTGTAGTTCTCGGGTCTTTGTCTTTGGTCTCGGTCTTGTCTTGGTCTCAGACTTAGTGGTCTCAGGCAGTGCCATGTGCAAAGTGTGTGACCGCACAGGGCCTCTCGCCTCCACATGGCCTCGCACCTACCAGTAGTGATGGGTCTAATGAGTCTTTAGGCGGCATTAGTCTCAGGATTTTATTTCAAGACCTGTTGAGACAGCTGTTTGAATTGCACTAAATTGCTGGTGCATTGTCTGATTTATGTGTTAACATTATTAATGTGATATGATGAAAAAATTCTGTCTTCAAAAGAAAACACTGACTTTTTTCTTATTTAGTTTCTTTTATTACTGTTGTGCTGTTATGAGATGAATGGGGATTGTTTGAAATCTATCAACAAATTAACACAAATGGCCACAATATGCCAAATTATAATAATAACAAAAAATTATAATACAAACCCCTTGAAAAATGCACTTACAGTTTTTTCCAACTGCTTACACACAAAATCTTTTCATGTCACATGCTTTTTGAAACCTCTCACTCAAAGTGCAAAACTACACACCAAATCTCCAAAACCATAAGCTATTTCTCAGCCTTTGACTCAGTGTTTATTGCATAATACACTTTTTTCAAAACACTACACACAATTCTCTACCTAAAACACAAAAATCTAACAGGAAGTGATTTGCTTTCCTTTTCCAAACACAACCAATCAAAATGCTACACGTAATCACCAGGTCACACACACACTCCTCACATGTGGAAACACTAATTGCTTAACTGATCACTATCCAATCACTGCTTTATGGTAGTATTGGCCTATAAATAGATCGAAGGTCAGATTACCTGTTTTGAACAATGGATGCCAACAATGGACAGAGAGCAAGAGGAGTAGGAGGAGTAGGAGGAAGAGGAGGAAGAGAAGGAAGAAGAAGAGGAGGAAGAGGAGGAATAGAAGGAAGAAGAAGAGGAGGAAGAGGGCAAGGGCAAAGAAGAGAAGAGAAGGAAGAAGAAGAGGAGGAAGAGGGCGAGGGCAAAGAAGAGAACGAAGGAGAGCAATCTCTGATGAGATTAGGGCAACACTTGTTGATCATGTGATCAACCACGGTTTGACCATGAGAGAGGCTGGAATGAGAGTCCAGCCCAACTTGAGTCGATTTACAGTGGCGTCAATCATTCGAACTTTCAGAAATGAGAACAGGTGTGGAACTATCTAATGACTATTTTAGCTATAAAGTAATGTACAGTAAAAATACCCATTACTACATAGTATTGCATAAACATTTGTAATTCTAAACCATCCATTTACTGCACTGCATTGAATGAATGAGGTTTGTTATCATGCTGTACTACAGTTTGTGTTGTAAGTTGTTTGAAGTTCCTATGCTGAACACATACTGTGTTTCAATTCTGTACAGAGTGGAAAGGCAAAGATATCATGGAGGACGAAGACGCTTGTTTACAGATGTTTATGGTTTTGTTGAATTCTACTGTATAAAACAGTAATCTTTGGCCTAATAAATATTTTCTGTTGGTACATTGCAATTGTGTTTACAGTGTACTTGTTACCACTCTCAGCGGATTACTTTCACTGTTGAACATTGTATTGAAATATAGATATAAACCCATGAAAGACCAAAGAGCTTTAAATTAAGAACAACAGTGTTTACATGGTATATCGAAACTATTCAGTATTATGAAAGAAGTGTTTGCCATTTGATGCAAATGCTTCATTCTGACATGTGTTTATGGTATTTTGAATGCAGTGTTACATTTTGAAGGAGATGTGAGGCATTTTGCATTTTGTGTGTTCATTTTTGGGAATTGTGTTTAGAGTTTTGAGAAAAGGTGACATAGTTTTGAAAACGTGTGTAAGCCATAAGAAAAAACTGTAAAATGACTTGTATGATATCTTGTTTCTTTATATTATAATATCTGACATGATCTGAAAATGTGATATGGGTTTTATACAATCATTCAATAAACCATGAGTTAATGCGAGACTTAAAATTTAGACACAAATAATACACATGTTTTTATTCTATTTTGGCTAGTCCCATACAAATCTAGAACAAATCAGAAATTTTGTGCATTTATGAGCAACTCACAACCGTTTTGCTACTGAATAGGTAAAAGCGATTAGAACAAATTATTCTGTAATTATGAATTTTTAGTGTTATGTGTAATCTTTTAGATGAATTTTAGGAGTGCTTGTCTTTGTCTTGGTCTTGGTCTTGACTCTGTCTCTGCCTATCTTGGTCTTTTCTTGCTCTCGACACCCTTTGTTCTTGGTCTTGGCTTAAGTGGTCACTACCTTCCCCACATAGTGTGTCATTACTGTCATTTACACCTGCTGTCAGGAGACATGGTAATAAACAGGGGAAAAAAACTGTAGTGTGTTATTATCGGAAAGCTTGTCACTTGACCAATTAAAAGTGACTGTCACATCACAAATAAACATCCATCCAAGCAAACACAGTATGTTCTGAAGACAGTATGTCTTCATTTGGTCAGCATCATTATTTATGACCACGTTCTGAGGACGTAGAGATTTTTTAATTTTTCTCAATGTCCCATAAACGCTTTGGCCACATCCTTATATAACAGCATTAATGAATCCCACCAGGAACGTTGTAAGGATTTGGTCTCCAGAAAACCCCAGACACTGGTAAACTGTGTCATTTTATTTATGTCTCTGGTCATTTCTATTTAATATGTTATTATGGAAAATGTATGATCATAGTTCTTTTAATCTTTTAGAATGTCAAGACAAATTATGTAAATCTGACTTTTCAGAGCTGAAAAAAGTTAATCTGGCTCTCTTTTTGGCACTCTTTAAACTTAAAGCTGCTTCTCCTTCATCAATAAAAACGTATATTTTTGTCAGACACAAACACAAAATTATTAAAACATGATCATTTACAATATCAGACATTTTCGTTTATTATTAAAAAAGGAGATGCAGGTCTAACAAAATATAAATACAATAGAGACACATTGTGGTGAATACCAGTACATGATGATGTCAACAAAGTAGGAAGAAGCATAATATCAAGAAAAGGTGAGCAGACACATGTAATATTGGTTGCTGAAGCTCAGTTTTTGGGTCAATGCCAAGACAATGCAACGATCCCCCTCACCCACAGCGGCCACAGAAGCTCTCACATTACATCAGAGTAATATCTCAAACTCTAATCCCATTGCACACCCCTATCTTTCCACCAACTTCTCTCTCTCTTGCATTTTATCATTTGCTTCACAAGGCCAATTTGTTGTGGCAGGTCAGCATCTCCAAGTCCTCATCTTGTTATGTAAGCTTGGAATTCATTCAAGTGAGGGTTTTGGGACAAGTCCAGATGGCAGGCCAGAGAAGAGCTGAAAGAGCCTGAAACCATTAGTTAAAAATGCATAATTTGCACATAATAACATAACTTGTTTGGTTGTTTATTAAATTGTCAGCATAACTATTTGGTGGATTTAGACAAATTGAATGGAAATATATATATCTATATATAAAAGAAGAATTAAACATGGTTTATGTGGCAAATTTGTTTACCTCGTGCCCTGTAAACAGCTTTATTTGTAAGAAGTCATCACCGATCTGTGTCTTACCCTCATCCATCTTCTGATTCCCTTTGCAGCCTCCAGAGGCGTGTCCTGCGCTTTAAAAAGCAATGATGCACGTCAATATCAGGAGTGAGAACATGTTCCTGAGGAAACCAGAGGCTGCCAGTCCCGCTCTGGTTATAACCTCATGCTCATCCCAGTTCAGCAAGATATTCGTCCTCTAAACTGATGAAGCCATCTAACAGGTCCGGCTCTAGCCTGATGCTCATCCCAGTTCAGTGAGATGCTTGTCCTTCTATGGATAACCTGTGACCTACAGATAACCAGAACTTTAGCAACTAATTTAGACTGACTTAAATATCTTTAATTATTATTATTAGCAATTATCCTTCCAGTAGTCAGCCCAGCTTTTTACTTCCGTAGCACATCACAGCTTAAAAGCAGTGTTCTACTTGCAACATATTTATGTAAACATGCCAGAGGAGAACTGGTCCTCGTGGTTAGGCTTTTTTTCACTTTTATAAATATCCACATTTATAGAGGAGTTTTGGTTCCTTGCCACTGTTGCTCACTGGAGTTTATACTCCAAAACAGAATAAATATTAACTTATTACAAAACTAAGACACAACGTGAAAAAAAAGAAACATCAAGTCACGGGTCAAGGCAATTCAAAGGGTAGTTAATCCACAAGGTATGGTGGCACACTAAGCACACAGGGCAAGGCAAACACGCAAATACTAAAACATTCAAAACAAATGAGCACAGGACAATAGACACAAGGGCATTTTAAAGGGGAGAAAATCAACACTGATGAGACACGAGAAAGCACATGGCATGTCTAATACAAACAAAGCCATGTCTTTCTCACACTAGACACGCGGGTCATGATTCAAGACTCAAAAACTATGACTAGAAAAGGCAGAATCATGAGAGAACCCCCCTTTAAGAAATGCCCCCAGGCGTTTCCCAAGGGGAACTAGTGACAAGACAAGATAGACTGGGTAACAGACCACATCCAACAAAACATGGTAAAATCAATCAAGGGAGGGGGGAGGGGGAATCACAGGGGGAGGGTTGGGTAGGGAAGGAGTTCTTGGATGGGTTGGGGCAGTCTGTGGACAAGAGGGCGCTCGAGAGCACTGAGTCCGGGGGCACTTGAGAGGGGCAGTCTTGGTTGGGAATGAGGGAACAGTTCCTGGGAATGCACTCACCAAGGGCGAAGGCATTACTGGGGAACCAGGCTATTGTGGGGAGGTCCAGGGGTTACAGCGGGAGAAAACATGGAGAAACCAAAGCCTGGGGGAAATGCCGACCAGAATCCTGGCTGGGGTGCACCGGACTGGACGCCAGCTGCACCGGCTGTGGAGGACCCTTTGTTTCTGACTGGTGGTCGGCTGCAGGAACGAGGGTAAGGGCGCGGCTGGATCCGGGTTGGATCGCTCTGATGAGGACCCCCAGGACCCTCTCCTCCCTCGTTTGACACGAAGGCTAGCTGGTGGTAGGGAGGTTGCAATGGGCAAAGCGGATGGTGTGGCGATGCCGGCAACCCTGATCTGCAGGGCAAGACCCTACGGAATAGTGACCAGCAGAGAAGGGTAGCTGGGTTGAGCTGAGACCCTGGACTCCGGTCGGTTGGCGGAGTACCGCAAAACGACGTTGAAGTCCAGCAGTCTCAACGACCTCATCTCCGTACCTGTGACCGGCATTTAAGAGCACGGCCAGTTTCGCCTCCCCGAAGACCACCTCTTCGGTGTCTAGGAATCTGGCCACATAGTCCCCAAAGTCCACGTTCCCCTGGCGAACAGCACAGAGAAGACGAGGCTGGCGGGACCGCACAGCGGCAATTGCTGTCTGCTGGGTTCTATACTGGCTTGTTCATTACGTCATCAAACACGTAGAGAGAACCCAATTGCAGGCAGCGTGAGTGAACAAAAATACTTTTATTAATATTAACAAAAACACCCACTCTGGGGAGAAAACTAAACTAAGGCAGTATACAAAAACAAAGCAAATACTCAAACACTGAACTCAAAAACATGAACGAGCACAGGACAATAGAAACAAGACCATTTTAAAGGGGAGCAAATCAAGAGGCAACAGGTGCAGGGAATGAAATCATTAACAATACTAACGAGGAAACTGTCATGATTCTGCCACAAGACTCAAAAACTATGACTAGAAAAGGCAGAATCATGACAGGTCTGGGTGAACATTCGCTTTTAGATTGAATGCATATTTTGTTCCGACACTTTAATTTTTGCAATTTTACGTGTTCTATACATGCATGGGCAACTTATAGCGCACCAAAAAAAGAAAAATACGTATTTGCACCTTAATAACCCTTTAAGTGCTTTTGTGCGTATCCATGTGTAAGTGCAAGGTAGCATAAAGTAGTTTGCATAAAGGCCCATATCTCAGTGCAGTAAGTGCTGAGCTAATCACACCCATCCTCTGATAAGGATCTTTGAGTGGATGGCTGCAGACATAGGGATGAATAAACCAAAAACCTTAGCTAACCTTAGCTTCATCGCTTATTGTGTCAGGAGACAAAATTTAGCAGGATGTGGTTTTACTGTTTGCTAAGGTACAGATATTTCTAAGAGTTGTATCAAACTGAGTTCTAGCCAATGCATTATGAAGTGTTCTCTTAACGGAAATTGTAGTTATTCTCAAGATTCTTAAAGAAAAGTATCCTTCCTCTCACAAATCCTTTAAACCGTAAAAGTGAAATTATAATCCTAAACCTGGGGCAAATAGGTGCTATATATGATTCATTATCTTGAAAATGAAGTATGGAAAAAATTCAAAAGTGACTAAAAACATCCACCTTTTGCCAGTCAATTTGTTGTCATAATTTAAAACACGTTTTTGTAATGCAAACCATTAGTGTAGGCATGCAGGCATCCACAAAATCAACAACATGGACATTGTACATCTATAAAAATATTTGGATCAACGATCTAATGTACAATGATAAGATTAATACTTAATAATGGTCCAGGTATAAAGCATGGGTTCTGTCCTGGTTTCCAGCAGAGCGTGGGACAAAAGGGCCAAGACATGTCGCAAGAAAAGCCTCTTTTGAAAGTAAACAGATACATAATTGTGAAAACAAGGAAGATGAACTGTAGGCATCCAGAGCATGTGGGCATTTCTGGAATGCATCAGTCACAAAGCATCCGGACAAAGAGCAGCAGTGATGAGGATCCTGGACTGAGTGCAGGATTGACGGAAAAATACCAGATTGTGAATGGAGAATTTTTCTCACAGTGAAACGGGTCAGAGGACTCTAAAAGCCTCTTCTTTGGCTGCCCTTTTTCAACATGGGTGTTGTGGGGGGCAGCAAGACCACATTCTCAACTTCCTTTGTGTATTATTAAATGTTCTAAAACTAAATTGAAGGTTGATTCCATTGAATTATACTCTTTGAACTGACACACGGTCTGTGTAGCTCTGTGGCAACCGGAGGTAAAATGTTTCAACATATTCATAAAAACAGTACATTCAATTCAAAAGGAAACTTTACATTGACCTGCTCACTCTGTAGGATAGATTACTAGAACACTAAATGCATGATACAGCACTCATGTAATTTGTTTGTTTAGTACACCCTATAGAAAGGCAATTGCAATATGTATATAATGTATCTTCACAACGTAGTTGCAAACTTCAAGTGCATCTACATTATCAGTCAAAAGTTTGGAAACACTTTCAGTCTTTCTTTGTTATTTATTCTTTAATAATTAAATATTCTTTATTTTTATAGAATTGAATTTAACTACACAGTAACACAATTTTAAATTTTGTTTATCTAGATGCTTTTAGTCACAACAAAATTGAAAACTGTGCTACTGTGTAGTTTAAATTCTATTCTATAAAAAGAAATAAAAAAATATATATTTTAGCATCTTCAAAGTTGTCACTCTCTAGAATAGACTAGAAATTGCTAAAATAGATCTCTTTACATTTTATAATTTTGCTTCTTGATGTCTCACTTTCTTTTTTTTTTAGAGTATTTAAGGGGTTCACATCTATTCAGGACTCTTATTGGCTGCTTTTTCTTAATGATTTGGTCAAAGTGATCCCTTAAAAATTAATTATATAAACTTAAAACTTTTGTTGAAAGAAATTGTATATGTACTGTATATGGGTATTTACATATACTGTACATGTGTCCTATGTTGTGACATAGTATACATTTTAGTATTATTTATATTGTAAATACATATAATATAAAATAGCATAAGAGAGATTTATCTTCATTCTTTGTTTTTTTCCCTAAGTTTTTGCTGTCACACCAAATAGGACACATTTATGATATATTTGTCAACTACACATATAAAGATATACAAGAAACATTTCTGGCTAATAGTCTTTGAATGTACAAGAGGAATTGATGGTTTTGAAAACCCTTTAAGGATCTTGTGAGATCGAGTGCTTAATTCAGCCAACAGCTCCATGGAGATGGAGACCTTGTACAGCTATGATGGATGATTTTTCCTTAACAGTCTCACTCTCAAGGCACTGCACTAAACTCCAACTTATATGCCTTATCTCCAGCAGCTATAGAACAGAGCTCAAAAAGAGGACACTTACTGTTCAGCTAACAGAGGAAATCTAACCCTGAACTTTGCTTTGGGATTTGAGCAATCACATTTCCTTAAATTCCCAATGCTTTGGTTCTGGCTTGGTTTCCCAGCACATTCCCTGGCAGCTTAGCTAGTGGATGCTTTATGATATGAACCACAACTCTCGTAGTAGGTGTTTTAAAAAATTATGTGCATGTAGAAGTTATTTTCTCTCGCGAGCACAAAACCTCCCACCGCCTAATAAAATATGCAAGGACATGTGAAAAACCACAATAGTGCTGGCACAACATCTCACTCTGCTTTATGATGTCCATCCACAATATTTGAGGTTATCAGTGGATGCTGCAAAGCTATTGATTCCAATAAAGAATAACAACTTAAAGGTTTGCTAGTTCATATGACCCAATGTTTGGAGAATATTTGATCTTGCAACAATGTATTCAGATGAAGGCGTCTGCTGAACTGTCCATAGTAACATTCCTATTATCTGTTTTATTTCTTTGGTCTGGACAGAGGATTTAATCTGTGCTTGCATATTAAAGCCAATTTCTTCAGTGGGCACATTGACAGCTCCCTCACTCACCCAATCCTTGGCGAAGCCCACCAATTAAACACTTTCTCATTAACACACATCAGGACTTAAGACCATTTATCTGAAGTCAGTCTAATAACAGAAGTCCTGAGACAATCAGGTCAATTAGTAGTTTAAGTGCAGAAGTGCTGAGATGGCCAGCAGGAAAACACTTCTGCCAGAGGCACATTCTGCACATTCATCCCTTTGCCTTGTGTACCACACTTTAACTGCATTAACAGTTTAAAATATAAACCGTTTTTAACTTCTGCAATAATGGGCATAGTGATTATTTTCAGTACATTGTAACTTTTAGATTTTTGTAGTAAGGTGTGCTATTTGATGCGGTTATTGTGTTTACGGTGTATTGGTTATTGGATTATTCTCTTTGGATTTTCCAATTGATGTATGATTAAGTGATCAAATTGCCAATTTGAATCTTATTTTATGGCACATGCTCATTTGTTCTTCGAATATCCTTCTTTCAACCGCTGCATCCATGAAGTGATTAATTACTGCAGCGGAAGTCATTTGTATATGTGTTTAATGTATGAATTTGCGTATTTGTATAATTGTATTAATAATGCTTACAGGTAGATCTCACTGTTTTTTTAAAGACAGAGCTTCACTGTCTATTTCGTAACAGTCAAAGATGATTCTTTGCCTTTGCTGGTATAGGCAAACAGTGATTCTAGGTTAGGAAGTATAGAGTGGAAGATGATACAGTGGGGGTATTGTCCCTTTAATGTCTGCATTGATTATTTCACAGTGGCTTTAAATATGGCTTCTCCAATGTATGTTTATAATGTTCTAAGTTTGAGAGACTACAACACAAAGCCTATTTCGCAGTTTAAGCTGACACACTGTCATGACAATGCTCAAACCAAAGCACAGTAGAGTGACAAACACTTTTGCAGACACTGCAAAAATCTAACACAGATCCACCACTGAAACTATACTCATTACAAATCATAATATTAGGCTGACACAGAGAACACAGAGAACGTATGTAACAGACCTTGAAATTTTGGTAAAATGTCATTATTATTCAGAATAACAGCAACGTGAGCAATGATCTCTTTGTTAAATTGAAAGATTACTCATTAATATAAAGATAAACAATGCATAGGCCTACTGTACCATGACCTCTTGCTGTTTGGATGAGGTTTATTAGCTTTTTCCTCTCTTAAATAACTGTTGCAATACTTTGAAATCACGCTGATCCTTGAATAACTCTCACAATACTTTAAAATCATGCTGATCAGTGTGTGTGGTGCTGCAGGAAGTCGAAAAGACCTATTCTTTTAGGGAAAAGTGGACGGCTTTTAATTATATAAATAAAAATGTATAAAACATTAAAAGTTCTTCAACTTCATTTTTTTTAGCATGATTTAGGTCCTCTCAGGGGGCCAGAGGGCCCAGACAGTCTGCTACTGGTAAAATTTGGCC